>NW_020438934.1:764948-815783 GCF_000699045.2 Agrilus planipennis
CAGCTGATGTTTTCTTTAACATTATTAGATATTTTCGTCAAGTAAAACTGTCTGCTTGTTTTGTTCAGTGCTTTATATGAAAGATGAAAAAAGCTTTTCTCGGAAGCGGCGGCACATTCAAAATTGTAATTTTAACAGAAAACTGCCTCACCTGAAAATGTTGTGAAATCGACGCAGTTGCTGGTATACCAAATGACTTTTATTGTTATTATTAATGATCTTTAACATTACTGTATCGGTCGTCCTTGTTGCCACGTGGCTTTTAATTATTTATAATAATTATTGTTTTATCTATATTTTGTGTGTTAGAAGTGATTTCAATTACACATGAATTCGTGTTTCACCGCACATGTTTAACAGCAAAATTGCCGCAACTTTGGACTTAGAAACCTAACCTCGAAGATGCCTTATAATTAAGGCGAAACGTAGGTTTTTAATCTCATATACATAAAAACCTTTGCCCCATACGTAGCTTGATTTCTTGCTTTTAACATAATTAATTATTCTCAATTTAAAAAAAAAATAACAGAATTATCACGAAGTTTAACAGATGTTTTCTTTAACATTATAAGATCTTTTCGTTAAGTAAAACTGTCTGTTTCGTTCAGTGCTATTTTATGGAAGATAGAAAAAACTTTTTTTGAAAGCGGCGGCACATTCAAATTCGCTTTAATTTGTGGAATTTTGAAGAACCTTCAGTCCCTTGAGTCCCCTCCCTCACTAGCCACTAGCCTGAGCGCTGTGCTTTCCTAAAAACCACCCCAATTAGGTAAGAAGTTTGCAAACATGTAATAGAAAAATAAAGACAAAGGTTCCAAAAATCCTCTCAAAACATTTTATAACTTATATATTTTATTTCCTAATTTCCTATTTTCTTAAGAACATTTTCAATCTGACTTCATGCGCGCAAATACCCCTAAAATAGGTACCATAGCCATTTACTGTACGCCTATAAGTGACATCAATCTTATACAATTATTGTATTCAAATATCCATAGAACAAAATCATTATTTATGACTTAAATTCGAAGAAAGGTAAATATTTCCCACAAAGAGCTAAGTTTTTGACGTTTTCCTCATAGAAGAGTTTATCTCGCTCGGCAAGGGTAAAACCTTTAATCCGTTCGTCAATAAATTAGATAGACATTAAGGAACAACTTGAAATGGCCAATGTGTATTCTAAAAGCTCTGAACTGTGGAATAAGCATTCAATCCAGTAACCACTGGAAGTGTTAAGACTCCATTTACACTAAGTCTGATTCCATTATCCGCGCCCCTTCACGATTCTTAACCCTTGCACGCCGTCTTAAAGGGAACCCTCGCTGATGAGAGTCCGACACCAGCATTCCGCTTTTCTCTTAAGAATCCTTGTTATAAATGAAAGATTAAATGACTACGTCTGTCTGCTTGTTCGTTTTCGGTGCTAATTGAATTTTAACTCCTTTCACAAATAGTCTTTACTTGCCCTTGCATTATTATTATTTGGCACAATAAAATACAGAAGGGAAATGAATAACCACCATTTTAAAACTTAGTAATTATTTATATTATGGAATTTAGTGGCAACTGAAAAATACCGACAATAAAAGTATGACAAATATAAATTATTGTTTAGTCTGTTTCTGTTACAAAATTAACGTCAAATAACCAGAAAAATCAATTTCTTATAACAAATATTTGCTAAAAACTTTGCTTCTAAATATCTCCATTCAATAACAGCAAAGAATAGACCAAGAAGCAAATGAAAATAAAAAAACAAATACAACATGTAATTATACAACACGCTACCGAAGTAAAACTTCTTCAAATACACAAACATACCGGTATAGGGGTTAAGGGATTGGTTTAATGGTATATTATTTGTATAGTATGCTTCGCACGGGTGAAATGCTGATAGTAAATATACTATAGGATGTCTTTAAATACAACAATCACAGCTTTTTTGTCATTAGACAATACAAACCGGCCGGTATCGCCGCAACTGCTATGTCCCTGCATTTTAAGTCTGTAATATCTTCGAAAACATTCATTTAAATTACATGCTGTAAAGGGCCATATTGATCTATATTAAATGCACAATGTATTTAAAAGTACTTAATTGGATAAGGATTAATGCTGTATTGCTTAAAATCGCTTCGTAAATAAGCCATTATTTCTCGTAAAAAGTAAAGGATAAAAAATGGTTATTGTGGGTCATCCCTTTTTTGTAAACCTTTTCAAGGTGTACAATACTGTAGTACATTATTTTGATCTATCTCGTACGGTTCAGCCAGCGTTTGCAATGTAAGCGCAAAAAAATGTGTTTATTTACGACATCACATTACAAACCACTAAAATTATCAGTGTTTCTCTACTATATTATGCATGTATTATACATACAAACCTTCCTCTTGAATTACTCTATCTATTTAAAAAAAACGCATTACAATCCGTTGCGTAGTTTTAAAAATCTAAGCATACATAGGGACAGACTGCGGGGGAAATGCGTTGCATGATTTCGTTACATAGCAATTCGCATGAAACGAACTTACCCCACCGTGCGTAAAGAAGTTTCACTACAAAAAGAGCAGAATGAAAGCTTTTAGCTATCACAGCCCCTTTTGTAACACAGAGCCCTGTAATTATTAACAAGGAATATGTACTTACTTGGCTGGTTTGTAAACCAGCTCTACATTGGATAGTATACAAACTGTCTAGTTTGGCGGACGTACTCGGATAATAAGTATTAGCAAGAGCACTCAATTTTATGAATTACATGTGAGTGTTGTCTTCTTCTACCGTAACCTTATAATCTTAATTATTGTATATCTTTTTTATTAATAACAAATGGAAGTAATACGCGAATCAAAAAACAAAAAGTCCAAAAACGTTGAGGCTACTATATGATGTCGACATAATTTCAATCGCATCGTCTTTAAGAAATAACCCTACATTAGTGGTACATTAATTGCGAGAAAATTAACCTTGAATTTGTCCCTTCTCTAGTGGTGCGTTAATTTTGACGCACAGTGTGTTTAGCGGTCATTCAAAGCTAATATGAGGCTCTCACCTACACAGGTGAGTGAAATAATTCCAGGAGAATTGATGACCACAAAGGAACTAATCAAAATATTTATGCTTATTCATTGTTTGTATTGGGCGCAGCGAGTGGCACGGCCACAAAAGAAACAAATTACTCTCCATAACAAATTATAATAATGTTGGACGTTATTTATATGTTTACCAGTACAAGGTGTATACGAGGGTGGATTGATAAGTTTCCGGCCTAACCAAGAGATGACGCCACTGGGCCTACCTTGAGGTGACATTCTATAGTACCATCCTTGGATAGCTTGTAGCTATAGTTTCAGCCCGATCTCCTTGCTAGTGTAGGTTTGACAGCACGCTGAACAAGACGCCTCTGTGGTTTTCGTAAAAATGGAAAAGCAGGAAAATCGTGCTGTCATCAAATACTTTTATTTGAAGGGGTTAACGCCGAAGGAAATTAAAAAAGAGATGGACTCAACACTGGGGACATCCTCCCCGTCATATTCAACCGTTAAGCAGTGGGTTTCCGAGTTTAAAAAGGGTCGTGTGAGCACCTCTGATGGGCCTCGCTCAGGACGCCCCGTTGAGGTCACAACTCCAGATATGATCGAAAAAATTCATCAAATAGTGCTGGGAGACCGCAGATTGAAAGTGCGTGAGATAGCTGAGACCTGTAAGATGTCATATGAACGTGTGCAACATATTTTGCACCAACATTTGCATATGGAAAAGCTCTGTGCAAGATGGGTGCCGCGTTTGCTAACAGTCGACCAAAAATTGATTCGAAAAAACATTTCTACCGCAAATTTGTCATTGTATAAGCGTAATCCAAGCGAATTTTTGCGTCGATTCGTAACCGTTGACGAAACGTGGGTCCACCACTACACTCCTGAAACCAAAGAACAGTCTAAACAGTGGATTGGACCAGGGGAACCAACTCCAAAGAAGGCAAAAACAATTTTTTCGGCGAACAAGGTTATGGCTACTGTTTTTTGGGATGCAAGAGGTATTATATACATTGATTACCTTGCAAAGGGTAATACTATCACTGGTCAATACTACGCAGACTTATTGCAACGTTTGAGCCACGAGGTGAAAATTAAACGACCTCATCTGGCGAAGAAAAAAATCTTGTTTCATCACGATAACGCACCAGCGCACACGTCAATCGTTGCGACGGCTAAAATCAACGATCTAAAGTTTGAATTGATGCCGCACCCTCCTTACTCTCCAGACCTAGCCCCGAGTGACTATTTTCTGTTCCCTAATCTCAAAAAATGGCTTGGCGGTAAGAGATTTGCGGACAATGAAGAAGTAATCGAAGCTGTAAATGGTTATTTTGAGGAGCTTGACGAATCAGTCTATAGAGATGGCATTAATAGACTGGAACACCGCTATGAGAAATGTATCAGCCTTGGAGGAGATTATGTTGAGAAATAAAAAAAAAAAATTTTTAAAAACCTTGTTTTTCTTGGTCAGGCCGGAAACTTATCAATCCACCCTCGTATAATATGTACATATGCATGTTCACGACACAGTTTCGATTCTTATTTGTTTTCCCCCCTGCGTTTTACTCCATTCTAAAAATGCCCGGTGATTAGTCAAGGTGAGGGTCGTTGGCGCCACTGACGGGGGCGTTTTTTTTTTATGACAAATCCATCGAAACTTTGATCTGCATCAGCTGGGTTCAGGCACCCATAAAATATCACAATACTCAAAAAACGCACGCACGCTTCCGTTTACTTATTTAAATGGATGTACATATATATACGTGTGTTCTCATTAGTAGCGTTACACACCAGTTACGTTCAAAAAACACTTTAGGTACGATTAGAAATTTCCTATGAATTCAATAAAACTAAAAAGAATACTTAAACAAAAACAAATTGTAAACTTCTGCTGAGTATAAATATGTTACGTTTTTTGTGGTACAGAAACCGAGCGGCATGGTCTAACGGTTTAAACCAGTCAAGTAATTTTAGATGGAATCGGGATGTTTTTGAAAATTTTTATCGAGGTCTAGAAAAAGCATATTCCTTCCTACAACAAATGATAAGGGTGACGCTCAAAGCTCAAACATACTTTCTTATCTAGACCAAAATATTTGGGTAGGTGGGTAACTTTCAAAAAATTTTTGGAGGTACCAGTTTTTAATCTACCGTAGTCCGCGTAGACCTGAACCCGCGGTCCGCCAGTTTTCGACCGTTGGTTTAGAGGTTTACACTTTAGATCATTGATTATCAGCATTCAAGAGGACACCAATTCGATTTTGGGCCCGTCTGCTCTAGTCCAAGTAAATAGGAAAAAAATTTCGTGTAAAAAACAGCACTATTAAATAGGTACAGTTGGGACGTTCAAAAGTGGCAAACTCAGCAATAAAACTGTTACATGTATTTTTTTCATTCAACTTACTAACTCGACTAGAGCGGTTGCTGGCAGAACGCCTACTTTTACTCACGACAGATGTTGTAAGGAATATCGTAAACATAGAAAAGAGATGTCAGGTAAGAATTGCAGCGGACACTAATAGAGAAAAAGGGAGTAACATTACACTGATTGATGTGTAACAGAAAGAGATGCAGATAAGCAAAATTTGAGCATGTCGTCAGCATCGGACAGAAAGTTTAACATTCTCAGAAATTTAGGAAAGCAAAGACACTTGTTTAAAGATATAATTCCAACCAGGCATTTATAAAGTCTGATCTTTTACTTACTTAACCAACCTCTAACCGCTGCACTTACTGTTATTCGGTTATCTCTTTTCACTTTACGTATGTACTACTCTTGAAGCATTTTCTAACTTAACAGGGGCATGTTTAAAACGCAGCAAATGCTAATAGTCCCAAGTGGAAACAAGAAAGAAGATACGTCCATTCTCACAGATAATTTATTACAGTCTACCAATTTTGATCGATTCAACTAAACAGGTCTAATCGAAAAAAGAAAAAAGTTTTCTTTCTAATGAAAACACTGCTGAATATGGGTCTAAATGAAATTTATAAGAAAAAAGGATCAGTATTTTACAAACGAACCTGTTTAGCTGAAAGTGTTACTGATAATAACATTACTTTTTACACATCCAGCAATCCACAGCATTTATTTTACGTCAGATAATTCATCAACTGAAAACAATTTTTTATTTTATTTACAATATGCCTGCTAGCACAAAAAGACCGATGAAGCTTAATGTACAATTCCATTTCATAATATATTAAAAATAGTTCCCGCTGAACACTGCGCTTATTATTTCCATTTAATACTTGCCTCTAAACTAAAAACGTAAGGGTATGGGTAAACATTTTCATCCAGCTGGTGTATTAGAAAACAAAAATAAGATCTTTAATTTAAAAAACGCTTATCAATTAAATAGGGATTGGTTTTATGGCCCTTGCATCTGTTATTATCAAACCGGCAAATAACCCGTTTTATTAGGTATACATATTAATATTCTTGCATCATCGTTCTATTTATATAAGCAACGTTTCTTCTAATCGAAGATCTGAATTTAATTACGATATAGCCATTACGTGTATTAGAATCAAACGACTCATAATAAGCGCTAATTAAATACTTAGATATAACTTCTATCTAGCTCAATCTCATACAAACTAAAATTTTGTGGATTTATATTAGGGGCTCGATGTCAGCGTTGAATATCCCACCCTTTTTTTTTTGAAAATATATAAGTAAAACTAATAATGTAGCATCTCAGGCACGGAGGGCTAGTTAGAGACGTATTAGCAGCAGGTAAGAGGGGTAGAGAAAAATTACTGGCGCAGATAGTTACAGATGTTTTACGAATTTTCGAGAAATGGGAAGATTGGCTCAAGATAAGGTGGAGGTGTTTATCCAGCCAATTTTCGAGCTGAAAGACTTATGATGATGACGATTCAATAACTTAAAAGTTTGTCCTAACATAATTGTTAAGACTTGTGTATATTTTTTAGTAGGTTATAGTTATTTTAAACTTTTTTATTTCTATAATTTAATTTCATCAAATTCCTTTTCGTAGAACGTAAGTAATAGTGTATTTATATTTAAACTTTCTAACAGTATATTTACCAAAAGTTGTATGTATAACTATCGTTCAGGTAGTTGGGTTTTGCCAAAAGGTAGTTGCACATTTACCTGAATAAGAGTAGTGACCCTGTTGTCATGGAGATTTGCACCCTCTTTGCTATAGTGTGCACTATTCTCACCCGCATATAAATATGCATGTTCATCCAAAAACAGGCATTCAATATTATTGATTCAATATCAATATTCATTATTCATTCAGCAACATTTTAGCATTCAACATTCATTATTATTTCAACATTCAACATTCAGCATTCAGCATTTCATTATTCAGCAGTTATCATTAACATTTTATTTTATTCAAGCAACTTTTAATTTTCATTTAGTAATCTTGTACAGTTTTGTATTTATTTAGTTTTAAGATTGTAAATATAGTTTTTTACTGTTGCGTCCGAAATTTTAATGAACTACGAAAACAAATAAGTGTTCGGTGCCATTTTGCTACCCGCAATTTACCAACAGCACCGTTTAAGTCAAAACAATAATGTTATTGTAAAACATCATGCAATTATACACAAATTCTTTGCCATTTAATTGGTATCTATGGTAAATTATTATTAATAATGTAAACTGATTTTCATAAACAAATTACAATCAAATATTTCATTCTAGTAAACATATATCGGAAGCTGAAATCATTATGTATGTACATGTTACGTAAACGTTAAAAATTACAATTTTTAAATATAAAACTATAATTTTTTAGTAATTAACGAAACAATAATTATGGCGTAGTCCACGTTCCGTATAGAAGTAATTTTCACGCTTTCCGAGATTTTTTTAATTAAACTTTCATTACCGCAGCCGTTATTTTTCATAATGGTGTGGTGTAAAATAAGTGCTTGTTCCCAATAAGTCCTTAAAATGACGCCTTCAACAGCCGTTGGCGGATAAAATGCGTTTCGTGCCTTTGTCGCGCCCAGTTTCCGCAAAGGGTTGTTGAATATTGCAAGGGTAGGTAAATGCTGCCGTTATTTAAACTCAACATCGTCGGTCGAAACGACCATCGCCGTCGTATATACCGTATTTTCGCGTCCGTCGCGACGTCGACTGCGGCGCCGACAAAGTAAATCGTTAACAAGAGAAACGTACAAAGTCGGGGGCGGCGGCACATTACGACTCGTCGTCTTTTCAAATTTTATTTGAATTGCGGCCCGTTTGTCGGCTTGAACGGCCGTTTTGCATTATGCAGCAGGCTATTGCGAGCGGGCGTTGAAATCGAGCGAGGCACAAGGCACTTCGCACCTCCCGTAAACCTGTCGTAACGACGACGCTTCGCGTCACCACCACCAGCTCATTTCTTCCACACCGAAAGCATTTCCCGGTTTAAATAATAAATAGGACGCTCTGCTATACTCGAATGTTCGGCCAAAAGACGGAAAGCTGATTAAAAGAGATAGGGGCCATATCACTTTGTTATATTTTTGTCTGATAATTATTACAACTGCCTACATTTCAATTTTGTTTTCGTCTAATTTTCGATATTTATGCTATCGTTGGTATTTAAGAATTAAACATGTGAGACAATGAAAGTAGTTTTAGAATAAGTACAGTGGAATTCGTTTATTATGACTCCGCCTATATTGACCAACCGCTTAATATGAAGTAATTTCAGTATTAAGTTTGATTTTTCATATTAAATTCTCTATAGGAAAGTGTGGATATAATGACTCCGTTTAAAATGACATCGTTTATTATGACTGATTCTCAAGAAATCATATCCGGCTATAGTGACCCAAATGATTAATAATAACATTTTCGCTCATTTTTCTGACCCTTCTTGTGTATATTGATATTACAATTCATCGTTCTTTTTCTTTTTCTGTTAATAAATATATACAATTTGTAGTTTTCTCTCTATTAAACTAAATAGCTAACCAACATAAGAAGTTGTTCATTTTCTAAGACAGGGTTAAATTGAAACCAAAATACTAACCAAGGGAGAACTTTTATCAAGAGATAATTATCGGCATTTCTATTACATTAGAAACATCACGATCCTAGAATGTTTATCGAGTGGCATGATCTAGCGGAGTAGATCATTGCTTAGAATTCCCCTGATCCATATTTTTCCTTAAGTCATTTAGACAAATGCTGAAGCTGAAATACTCAACAGACAATCTTCCACTTATTTTATGTTTTCAACTCGTTTATCTCATCTAGCTTTCCCCAAGCATCGTCCACTCATTCTCATGACACTCCAAAGGCGGCTAAAAAGTGCCCTCCACGGTACACCCTTCAATTTTGCAATTATTATCAACATTCGTAACAGGTGACAGTAAAACACATAAAGATTTTAGTTTTTTCCGAAAATGTCAACTCAGATTTGCCCTAAAGAAATGAACTGGAAAGCTCACGAAAACGTCAACACAAAATAAAACCCACAGTGAAACGACTCAAACCCACAAGATAAATTATTTCATTTAAACATTCATTCATATAAAATCGTCCCTTTTTAGGGCTTCCAAATGTCTGTCTGACTATATATTTCGGAGAGCTTGGTATTAAAATGGTAAGTGTATTTTCAAATAAACCCACAGCTTCTATTCCACATGTGTGTTCATTACAATTAGTTAAGTAGAAGCTGAGGCTGAGATAAAACATAGACTTGCAAAAAAACTGGCTCGCATACAATTATCGTTTTTAGTCAAATTTTATACCATTAAAAAGAAACTTAAAAGTAAAAAGACGTTTTCCACATTTTCGTTACTTCATCAGCCCAATGTTGACAGTTCTGGATATTGTCCATCTTTCAGATCCCGCTTCCTTTTTAGTGCTTTCTATGTTGTTCAAAAGCTCTCGTTTTCGACCTAGTCTCCTCTCCGTAATAAAATTTTCGAATCATATACCATATTTTTTAAAATTTGTACAACATTTCGTCATCTAAGAGTACCCATGCGCTTTATTATAAAATTCTCAACGTGATCACTTAACAACTCACTGTGGACTTTCCAGACTCAGGAAATACTCATACAAAACTGAGCTACTGAACGATATCGGATCCTAAACATTGCCTCAAGAAATTACTTTGTATCGCCTTCACTTGTAGCTAGGATAGATTATTTGTGATACTTTTTAAACAAACCCTGTATACAAGCACACTTTATATTAACGCATGGCATAAACATCACCAGTCAGTCAGACTGCAGACTTCAAAGAGAGATACGTTGAGTCTTCGTTACCCCTTTCTTTGAAATACAAGAGCGCTTTATAATGAATTCAAAGAAGAGAAAATTGAACGACTAAATTTTCATGCATTTAAATGATTCGTAATTCCTATATATTTATGTATGTACATATGTATATATGCTGACATGATTCGGCTTAAAAATTCCCATCATGTTCGTTTGTAAACGAATTGGAAACAAGTGTGATATTGAATAGGGAAAATACAATTCACATTTTTTAGAATCATGTAGGTATTCCTATATATATACATGTAAAATACAACAAGGAAGATTACACACAATTAATTCAGACAAAACAATTTTATTTAAACGTAAGAATTGCCAAAAAATTATCAATTAATTATTAATTATCATCTAATAAAATTGAAATACAATCTTAAACGAGGTGCTTCGGGCAATTCTGAAGGGATCGTGGATAGAAAAGGTTAGTAACGATAAAATACCAGTAAACTGTATATTTATATCCTGGATGGAAGAATACCTTTTAAAACCCGGAGATTCCATTATGTAATAAATGCATTAGAAGAAAGCATTTTCGTGCTAAAGTAAATTTTTGTTACCGATAAATGAATTCTTATACCCATAAACTTGAAGTCAACGTACTTTTATGAAATTATCAATTACTCATAAAAATACTTTCAATAAAAAAGTTTCGAAATTAATTTAAAATTAGTGTAATCGATTTTTACAAAAGCTACATATGAACTGTCGTTCGTTTAGTTTGCTGTTCTGCCTATTACGAAACCTGCTTCGTTTCCGCGGCATCGCATCGCATCGTAGCGTCTCCGTCTGTCTCCGTTACCGTCCCGGCGACAGCGTCGACATTTGCTATTTTCCAACGTTTTCCCTTAATGAGTTTTTCATGGCTTTGCCGTCCTTCGTCGAGACGGCAATATTGTATTCGTAGTCGAAGAGAAACGAACTCGAGCTTCTCTTCGTCGCGTATATCTCTCTCTATATGTACATACAAACATACATATATGTATCTTTGTATAATATAGCAGTTTAAAGAAACGCCACTGCAGCCATATTGAAATCGCACGGTCACATTATTGATATTCCACTTCGAGTCTGGTTTCTTGTTCATTTCCCCTTCTCCCTTTCCCAATCTCTCCCGTCTTTCTCTCCTCTATTGTCTCTCTCATACACTTCTTACCACCCACTGCCCCTTTTCTAATGCTGCCACCCATTACAGTCTTGAATACAGGTATACCGATGAAATATAAGGTATGAGAAATTTCTTACCCCGATTTTCCTATTCCTCAAGCATTTCACTTCTACGAAGTGACGTAAATCCTTTGAGAAGTACTCGTAAAATAAGGGTGCAAGTAACGAAGTAATTCTGAGGAATATCCCCACCAATCACTAAAAGTCGCTATTCGTAATCATGTAACCAAATGTTGATTTCATACCTGTACATTGTACAAATAGATAGATACCACAAAATTTTATACTTTTTCAGTCAGTCCATTTTATAGGTCACAAAAATGGAGTGAAGTTATTACTGTTTCTAATTTTTCTATATGTTACCCAAAAGCCTTCACAAACATTTTAGATGCCACGAACGTACAAGCAAAAGAAAAACTCTTTCCATTACTTTTAGCATCATAAGATTATTATCAGACAAAGAATGAATTCAATAAGGAGAATGTGTTCATTAAAATGGCACACGTTTATGAAAGCGCCAAATAAGCAATTGTAACATTACTCCTTATGCCGATACTTTTTGAATTCATTGGGTCAATCCCAATATAATTCGAACCCATTTCTTGAGTCCAACTTTAAAAGCGTTAAAATTATATAAGTACTACGTATATGCTTCCAGAAATGGCGAGGGATGAAGAAAAGACATTTCCTCGACGAAAATAGAAACGTATCCTTCGAGAAAATGGGTACATAGAGGAACAGGTGGGGAGTAAGGTAGTAGCCGACGTCGTCGTCGTTGGGGAGGTGGTGTTTTCAGGAGGTAGGAGAGTAAATGCAACCAAATCCTGCGCACAAATAACAATCGTAGAAACGTGCACAATCGTACATACAAAAAAGAGCGGTGTTGGGATCCAATGAGGTGCGCGTCGGATTGCGGAGGCGCGCGTCGCGACGCCCTCGGATCCTGCCCCCCGGCTCGCGGCAATAAGATCCACATTCCGAGAAACTCGAGCCGCGCTACTACGACGCAAATACGACAACGACGACGATTCCATTTCCATTGGCCGTCCAAATCCACGAATCGCGCCAATTTCTCTTATTGTCATTGCTCGGGTTGAGAAAGACGAGTGGGCGGACACTAGGCACCACGGCTGTTCCGGACTAGGAGCTCTATTGATCTATTTGCTAGTAATGACGCCAGTTCTAGCTCAACACACCAATTTAATTACGTATTGGATGTCGTCTTATCAAATTCTCACAAAAACACTTTAGGCGTTACGTTACATGAACCACCAGACCTCAACCGAGATTTCTTCGGTCGCTGTCTCTTTCGAATAATTTGGCAACATCTTGTCTCCACTTAAATCAGTACCTACATATCTGCAAAACCATGAAACTCGGAACAGACAGAAAAACTTTCTAATCAAGGCTTCTCTTGTTCTAATGAAATGCTTGGAACACTGTGGCGTAACCAGAAACAATGCAAAACCAAATAATAATAATAATAATAAAATAATATTTGATTTTGCTCGATAAAGTAACAACTCGAAAGTCAAAATCTCTCTTTCGTAGGAAGTACCTAAATTAGATAGGTTTTGTCATAACAAAAATACATTTATTCCGTATTGTTTGGAGAGGTGTATTCTCAAAAATTACTTCACATTTATTGATGAATCGTTATACCATCTATTATTAATCTTCCAAAAATGTTTACACAATATTTATGCTAAAAGTGTTAGATGAAAACAGGAGGGTAAAGTACCTCAAAGTCAACTAACCACCTCCGTGTATGCTAGGCACTTGTCGATAATGTAGAAACATTCATTCAGTAATCATCTGGCTCTCTACTCGCCCAAAAACCCTTTTGGTGATGTAAATCATAACTGTGATAAGTATACCTAATTGAAGTATACTCATATACTGCTATTAAATGAGTCGTTTTTACAGAAATTTACTGTTAAAAATATAACCACTATTTCGTTTATTTGATTACATTTGTTGGGGTGCTACATTACGAACCTATTTTTTACATTTCTTTACAACAAAAGACATATATCACATCAATCGGTTACTAATCCAATTGAAATCGTAACTATAGACGTGGACATGCACGTCTTTCGAAAATGTCCGGCGCCTCCACCAAATTGGTGTTCATTAGTCTATTATAACTACGTAATGATTATTTGAAAAAACTCAAATTAATCCCATTACCTTGTTAATAATTTAATCAAACAGTACACGGAGAAGCCGTAATTTTTATGAAAATGCAAAAATAACAATTTTAGAATATAAATAACCGAATTTGTCGTAGAAATACCTAGCAGAATTTATTAAGTAACTTGTAATAATTTTAATTTTGACGTTTTTTTAAAAATTATTTCAAATTTCTCAATTATTATAATTTAATTTGTAATATCAACTGAAATACCTAGTAAATTTATTTCTGTTGGGATTTTATTTTTACAAATTCGGGTCCAAATTGTAATTTTTATTATTTTCGCTCACGAAGCAATGAGCTGGTTGGATAACTCGTAAATATAGCTTTAATATTAGGCTAAATTTTCCTTTTTCATTTTCTCCGTGTAACAGCCTTGAAATTAAAACAGCTACGATATTATTAAAATAGTTTGTTGCAAAATTAAAGTTAAAATTCGTTACGAGGAAAATTAAAGTACGAATTAATTAGCATACAAGATAATTAGGAACTATACAGTAAATTTCACCTGTATAAGAGTATCTCGTAAAACGAATTTTACGCGGTGAGAAATGACTGAAAACTAAAATTTACTGTAATAGCTAACTCGTCTTATTATGTATATTAGTTGGGTCGTTATTATGTCAGATTGCACACTGTGGGAACACAAAAACCAACTATATACTGCCACTTAATGTCAAATAATTCACTTGCAAGTCGAATAATTAAAAACGTTCGGGTTTAGAACCAATCAAAATAAAAATTATCATCCTACCTTAACGCTGCACACGGTAGAGCACCATCGAACACTTGACACATTGCACTCTGAAATAAAAAACGTAATTTAGTATCAAAAATGGCAACAAGAATTCTATACACTCAGTTTAACAGCACAATTAAATTAATATTAATTTAAACAAAGATACAACTAGAAATAATAATGTACCTACTACTTATGAATTTACTTTCCTATTTTGCTGTTGAAAGTTTTCTTTTAAGTAAAAGATACCTAGTGTTAAAATTATAGGTTGGACATAAACGGTATTGGTACGTATTAAACTCAATGTTTTATATTAATCCACATCTAACTGTCACAATTATATTACTAACAATCTTGTAAAATGTGCTACAGATGGCGTTTACTGCGCCATTTGTAGTATTTTCTAAAACGCACTGTTAAGACAGCAGGTAAAAGTTGGTCTGTGTTCTGTCGGAGCTGCCCGCGACGCGCTGATGAGATCCAAAAAGATCGAAATCGCGATCCGCGTCTGGCAGTTTCGACAGAATACAAGGCCATTTCGAATTATTTTAATCTTTCTTGTAGCAATCATAAAAATACAAAACTATTGTATCTTTACAATTAGAAGAATAGTTGACAATCAACTAATTTTCTTTCAAGTGTCATATACGTATAAATTATCTATCACGTACTAAGCGCTTTCTTTATATTCCTAATTTCAGATAAAGAAGTTAAATTAATATATATTTACGTCATATAAATATACTTTTCACAATATAATTGCAGGACGTAAGTCTATATCCAAGCAAACATCCGCTGCTTGAGAAAAGCTACGTGTTTTATATTTTCTTTGTCGTAAATGGAATCGATCTATCGTCGTGTGTACATTTCCACGTCCTTTGCTGTGCCAGAGCACTTCCGGTTCGTCTCTCGAAAATAAGGACAAACAAGTGAAACGGGTTAACATCCGCTATCCTTCTCCTTGGCCCCGGAAAATCTTCGGACTCTCTTCTTGAGGCACGTGAACGCTTTCAAAGGAGCATTTAAATATTCACGATTTTCTGCGACTTCGACGACGCGACGTCGACGCCGGTCACGACGCCGACGGTCTTCGCGTCGCCTCACTTCGGAGAAAAGGGCGGCGACAATCCGACCGCCTGTATCGACCGTATACAGCTCGTTTGCATAGGTCGCTACTCTGCTCGTTCCTATCTCGGAAACTTCTCCTTTCCTCTTTCTTTATTTCTTTTGACCTTTCTGCCCGATTATTTTCTAAAGGTAAGAAATTATACAAAAGCTCCTGAACCCTTGATCAGGAGCGTCATTACATTTTTTCCGAGCCCTGCTCAGGTTATGTAATATAGAAAAATGGAGCATCCCCCCTCGATCGAACTAGCTCACTTATAGTCCAGCGCACTCTAAGACATAGCTTTCAAAGGTGATGTACCGAAACCTTTTGGTAGCAAGCAGACTGCCAGGCTTACACATATCCGTCTTTTTTTTTATTAAAATTTTACTATCTAATTTTTTAAATTAATGTATTTTTTACAAGCGCAACTATTTACTTTAGTATATTGTGTTTTTCAATAAAATTTACTGATAAGATCTATTTTTTTTAATAATATCTCGCCCACCGCTAGCCGCCTGAGCGCCCGCATGCAAAACAAGTTAAGCAGCCCAAATCTAGGAAAAAAATTCCCTAGGGAAAAAATTGAAAAAGCGCCGAAAAAAAATTTCCCCCAAAAATAGCCCCAGTTAAATAAACCCCCTAGGAAGAACTAAACCTTAAGTATAAGTTTTACTACTATTTAATAAGGAAATACTGCAATTCGCCCGATAATTAACTCACATAATAAATTTGTTGGGATAAAATAAATAAAACAATGACTGTAACATTGTGAGCCCCATTAAAAAAAAAATGAAAATTTACTTACACTATACGTATATAAAGGATTCAACTTATTTTACAACACATGCTCTGGTTTAAAATAATTTTTTAGAGATTTGTGTCAATGGGAATTTTTTTTTCTGGGAAAATTTTTACTGGGGCTTTTTTACCGGGGTTGTTTCTCGGGGAATTCATTCCGTAAATCATACCACTCCTTATTCTTTTTCCTTGACGTGTACAGTGTTGTAAATGGATATGAATAAAATTTGTGCAAAATTGTCGTTTTTTTTTGTTATAGGGGGGTGTTTTTTTTTTAATAGCATACCTAAATATTGTGTTATTGTATTTTGATTAGGACCACGTAAAAATACAATACTTAAAAAATGTATATTTTATAAATAAAAAGGAAAGGTTTAAATCAATTATCAACGTTTGATAGAATTTTACGCTTATTTTGATTGTTCAGTTAAAGCAACTTTAATTTCACAAGTGTCTACACACTTTTTAAATGTAATGTGAACTATTTTTGTTGTTTGCAGTCTTTCAAAGTGTGAGAACTTCTCTTTACAAAATAACATTTATTAGGTGCAATTTTTAAGCAATTTTGCCGAGACTTCGAAACCCTTGAAAGTTTCGGCAAGAGTCGGTCAACTCCACATTCTGTACTTTTTTCTAAAATTCTAAGTATATTTTGCAACTGTAAAAACTACAATGAAGAAAATTTACCGTCCCATTAAACGTGCGACCCGCGTTCGGTGCACGCCTGTACACCCGATTACAGCGAGCCTGTCCCTATACTAAAAACTGTCACATATCCTAATATCCTATTAAAGTTTCCCTTGACCTAATGAAGATATATTTTAATTCACGGCAATTCTCTATGTTATTATGACACCATAATAGTTCATGAAAATATGCGAATTTGAATATCTAATATTTTTATGGTATCGAAAACTCTAGAAAGATCGTGCTTTTTTTTTTTAAGTATTAATACCTCGTCTTTTTCTACTTAATAATTGAATAGGCAGAATAGTAAACAGACCAAGCTTTCGACCAGAAACCACATCGAGTTTTGCAAGTAGATATTTATTGTGGTTGTTTTAGCAATCAGAATAGATACTGGAAAAAGCTCATTTTTATGGATATTAGTTAGTTTTAAATTAATAAGAGGGTACTCCGTCGAGTCGATATTTCGTCTCGACCAACATCGCGGAATGGTTCTGAAGATGCCCTATATGTTATCGAGGACAAAACTTCAGCAACTAACAGATTGACAGAATTTTAGTTGCCATTTCGTCCTCAAAACCACTGTTTAATTGTAAAAAATCATACTATGCAAGGGTGGTTTTTATATATGTGAAATCTAACCTAACCTAACCCAGTCCAACCACATGTGCTTTCACATAAATCCTAATTTGTTTATGAAAATTTGCTGATATAATACAGACAACATAAAATTTATTTACAAAACTTATATACAATATACGAAAACATAGTATTCTTCCACCTAAAAAAAACACTGTGTTGGCGAAATAATTATTGTGGATTTACCATAAATAAAAGTTTTGTAACTAAGCATTCTCTTGTTTGTCATCTTATTATACATTTACAAGAAATTAACGCCTCTTCGATTCGATTGCTGATAAATACAAATTAAAACATATAAAAAACAATGATATGTGTACGTAACTTACATATTTAAGCAAAATTCATCCATGGAATGATAATAAAAACAAAACAAGAGTTATTCCAAATTCACCACAACAATTTTAAGAATACAAGACTATCATGCGTTAAGAATGCTCACAAGGGTATGTGAGCGAAACACGTGTCCGCGATTTTAAAATTTTTGTGGTGAATTTGGGTTATGTCTTCCTGTTTTTATTAATTTCATCACCACAGTCTCTTTTTGTATTACGTCCACGACCCTTTCCAAATATGTTAACCGTCCACGTTTATTAATATATAACTAAAATATTACCTGTTCAATTAATCCAAAATAACAAAATAAAACACCACAATTAATGCTTTTAACAAATCGCAGAGATATTTGCCTATGCCATAGAACTGCATCTTTCGCAATCGGTAGATTTTGTCTCAGATCAGTAGAACACTTGAATACAGCAAAAGATTGATCCACTCTATATCTCTTATCTATGGCAGTTGGCAGAAGATGAAAAAGAAGAATTAACCTAGATTGAGAATTTGATTTTATTATTTTAGGTTTTAAATAATAAAGAGAAATATCCAAAGTTTAAAATGTCCTATAATTCGAATTCGGTTAATATATCAGTCGAGGCTCCAATCGAAAATCAGATTCAAGAAATAACTTATGATGGAACAGAAATATACCAACCGTAAGATCATTGTAACCTAAACTTTAATTAAAACTATAGGAGCCCTGTTTTCAGACCTCTTACTCTTTCGGAGAGCCTTGCAAAATTTGCTCAAAAGATTGACTTCAGTAAATCAAATGAACTAGATATTAAAAAAGACACTGATGAGGCATTTGAGGATAACAAAAGTGATTCTGATAGCAAAGATGCATTTCAGTCAAGCCTTTGGCCATGGGATTCTGTAAGAAGCAAACTTAGAAGTGCTTTGCAGGAGGTCTGTGTTTTAGCAGATGTTCTTGCAATTGCCAAAGAAAAGAGATATCTGGTGCTAGATCCAGTACAACAAGAGGCTGTAGAAACAAAACCAATGGTTCAAATATATGCTCGTAAAAAAGCACTTGCTGGTGCTGCAAATGTCCTTTTAACAGGTAATTACCTTTAGTTTCATTCAAATATATATAAATATTGTAACAACATTAAAATTTTAGGTGCAGAGAGACTTAAAACTTCTCAAAATGAAATTCTGCGTAACAGACAAACTCCAGACTTCCACATAGAGCTATTACGATTGAGACAAAATTGGAGATTAAAAAAAGTTTCAAACTCAATTATTGGAGATCTTAGTTATCGTACTGCTGGTTCAAAATTCTTTCAAAGTGGAATGTTTGAAGTAACAAAAGCAGAGGAAGAAGAGAAAACAAGCAGCCCACCAAGTAGTCCGGCCCCTGGAATAGCTCAAGTATCCAAAAGCAACAGCTCACTTAGAGTTACTGTACCTTCAGAGCTACAAGGTGTTGCTTATATTGAAGTATTATGTCAAAAAGGTATGCAAACATCTTAATTTTATTTAAAACAACTTAACTTGTTTTGAAATTATGTGTTATATTATACTGTTATATGAATGATTATGCTAATCCTAATAAGCATTCACAATTTCAGACCAAGAAGATTTATGTAGTGTAAACTTAAATCTTTTGGGCTCTGGACCTCCAACAGCAAATCCAGAAGTACATTGGCAGCAAAAATTAGAAGCTGCCCAAAATGTACTTTTTTGTAAAGAACTTTTCAATCAGCTTGCAAAAGAGGCTGTGCAGTTACAAGCTCCTATACCACATATGGTTGTTGGTAATCAGATAATGGCAACAGTAAGTTACAAAATACAAACTGTGTTATAGTTGCATTTATATTATATTTTTATACAAGATAACGTTTTTTTTTTTCTCAAAAATAGTAACTTCTTACTAGCAGTAAAACGTTTTATAATTTTTATCATTATTTCTTATTGTATAAGCTAAGTTTACATTTTATTATCTTAGGTATTGCCCGGAATTCAATTAGTAATTGGTCTCTGCCATTCTGCGACAGCTGATAAAAAAAATCAACAAACTGCTCCAGCACCTTCTAAAAGTGATCACGACCATGTATTAGAACATTCACTACATCAATTGTTACGTGAAGTTCATCATAAAAATACACATCACCCATTTCCTCACCCATCTTCTGCGCCCCTCGGGCCTTCTAAAAAGCGATACCTTGCCGGTAAAAAACTACTTTATTTTTCAGAATTTATTTCAACCTTTCCTAAGAATAGCACTTTTAGTAACTCTTTTTGTCGTAGGTCCAATGGCTGCAGATCGTCACGAGCTTCTCGAAATGACTCATACTGAAACACTTCTTGAGCAGATCATCAAACAGGCTCAACATTTCTTTATGCGTATGCGTACAGAATATGTACTGGATACAATTGCAAAAGAAGTTAAAGATCCGTTAATCAGTTCCCATTGGAATACATTAAACAGCCCTACACAGTCTTGTGTCAAAATTAATATATCAACCCATGGCTACGATGCCGTTTGTCGTACCCCTCTAGTAATTCATGTTGGCGAAAAGAGCCTGAAATGTATATGTCGAGACGGCAAAGTTATGCACATGAGTTATGAGCCCCAAGAACTGCGGGATCTTATTTTTTGCCACATAAATCAGCATCAAATTTTGGCTGTACAAGCTTTGGCTAAAACCATGGGGTGGCAATTTCTGGGCAACTCTAACCATTTAGGATTAGGATCAGTAGAACCTTTAGGTAACGCTAGTTCTTGTTTACTGGGATCGCCAAATGGAGACAGGGTAATTGCCGTAAGATGTGAACCCCAGTCTGGTGTGCAAGTTTCAGTCGCTCATTCACCAAGAACGGATTTCTTTCCAAGTCGATTAGTTACTGAAAGAAAGTGGGAACACTTAGGGGGACAATTCCGTGACGTAAGATTAGAAAAAATGGAGGGGCGAAATTTTTTGCATAAAATGGAACTTTTAATGGCTAGTCTTACTAGCAATTCTTAAGCTTGATAAGGTGTAATTATGATTTTATTAGATCTATTAGCACATGTATTCCCTAGTAACTTAATTTATAAAACTACAATTGATCTCTAATAAAAGTATCATTTCTTTTTCTATTAAATGTTATTAATATTTTACTGCATAGCTCAAACTCGCGATCAAAGAAACTTTCCTTACTTCTGTTTGTAGCATTGGTGTATTCAACTGATATTTTTTTTTATTAATTATTTAAAAAAATAGCAAAACCCATACTAATTTACCTTTACTAATCCACTTCACACCATATTAAAAGACATTTATCATCTTTAGCATTTATTATTCATATTCTTTGCAATAATTCTTAAACTAGTCATACAAAAATCATGAAATCCTGTTGAATCAGATCTTTAAAATATGTTACAGGTTTATATAGCTTGAAATAAGCTTTTTGACAAAGTGGTAGTACTGTTTTCTCGAAGTATTACCTACACACAAAACAATATCAAACCAGGCAATTTAAATATTTCTCTCTTAAAATTAATATCCCCCTCTTGAAACAGGAGACCTGGATCTGTATCTTGAGCCGCCTCCTCTGCCCCCACGACCCCTGCCTCTGCTATCACGGCCCCTGTCTCGGCTGAAATCTCTACCACCACCTCCTCGATATCCACCACCACCACCTGGGCCGCCGCGACGGCTGCCGCCTCCGCCATAACTGTCATACCTTGCTGGTGCTCTACTACCACCCCCTCGGCTTGAATATCCACCACTACCTCCACCATCTCTAGCATAAGGAGGTCCTCGATTAGAACCTCTGAAACCACCACTTCCCCGTCGGCCACCGCCTCTGAATCCACCTCCTCTTCGTGATTTCCCTCTGGCCATTTCAACCCTTACTTTGGAACCCAACAAATCTGTGCCATTTAAATTATCGCAAGCGGTCTCAGCATCAACTGAATTTGAAAATTCGATGAAAGCAAATCCTGGTGGATTAAACGCTACCCATACTGAATTTAGTTTTCCAAACTTTTCAAATTCCACTTCAAGCTCTTCTTTTTTTACTGAATCCCGTAGATTTCCAACATAGACACGAGCGTTGTCTAGTCCTCTATCTTTACTCATGATGCTCTTGTTCTGCGGAATGTATAGGATGCATGCGTAGAATTAATTCAGAAATTAGACATTTGGGCGAATACGTATTTTTATGCGAGCTCTAGGTAACATATTAATGCATTTTTTCTTTACCGAAGCATGACATTTTTTTAGTTGTCTCGTTAAGAAAATATTCTCAGGAGCCATTTTCGCAGCGAAGCAAATTATTTAGTAATATTGTTTTAGTACGTAGTTAAATTCGCTTACTTATAACGTAGGTAGCATCTCGCATATAATTTAATAACGAAATTTGAACAGACAATTTTTACGAAGTTAATTGCAGTAGGTATACCAATTATTACAAACTGAAGTGATAAAAATATATTAAATAAAGCTGCCCAATTCAAAATGTCGGAGCAAGTATTGTTTTTGTCTAAGTCAGTTTGGGCACATAAATCGACGATATTCGCACCAAAAACGTAGAATTGGTAAATTCAAACAAATAAATTGACGAAGATTACAAATTTCTGCTATGTTTACAATTAGTTACCCAAAATCGAAGCGACGCACGAAGATGCAGTTAATTTTTCTGACACAAACTGTACTTGACGACTACCTCTTACAAACAGTCGTTGCAAAATGCCAACATGGCGCTTCGAGTACGCATACGGGGCAGAACAGTTAGAAGTTCCTTGTATGAACACAAGCGGAAACACAAAGCGACCTCTATAATCATTAACCAATGTTATAAATCATAGATGTTATTTAAATATAATTTGCCTATCTCCTAATTTAGGTTTCCTTAAAATCTTTTAACAAAATTTCCCTGTTTTAATTTTAATTGTGCAGGAGCGGTAAATTAAATAACACATCTATACACAAGTAAATGTAGTTAAATTGTTAAAAGGACTGTTTTTTGTAAATTTCTGCAGTCATAAAATTTTCTAAAGAAATAGTAATATCGCGAATCTGGCAATGCTGTAGAGCTTTGAAGCATAACAAATTTTTAACTCTTTGACGGTCAACAACAAACGGTCATGGTCATTTCTCAATTGTAGACAATTGTAAATAGATAGATAGATACGGTAGATAACAAGTTCGGCCCACCGCGCCGGTACTTACAATTACTTACATAAAAAAATGAATGTCAGTTGGTTAACGTCTGTGCAAATCGAAAGGAAAGTTGCAATAAATTTACTTAAACGTTTTTTTCAAAGCACAATATCTTCAAAAATGCCAGTTAAAGTAAGACTAATTCTTAATTAGAATTATATAATATTCTACAATTTATTTACTTGCTCTCTTTCACAGTGTTTATTATATTTGACAATTAAAATTATAGGTATGTAGTAGATTTAACTAGTTTATAACAATAATTTAAGGTTGGTGATTCAGTTCCAAATGTCGACCTTTATGAAGATAATCCAACAAACAAAGTTAATATTGCAAACTTATCATCTGGAAAAAAGATTATTTTATTTGCTGTGCCTGGAGCTTTTACACCAGGTTGTTCTAAAGTATGTTAATTTCTTAATTTACCATTTTATTCCATTGACTTAAGAAATCATTCTTCAGACACATCTGCCTGGTTATTTGAAACTTTCTGAAGAACTAAAGCAAAAAGGAATTAATGAAATAGTTTGCGTTTCTGTAAATGATCCATTTGTGACTGCAGCTTGGGCCAAAGACCAGAATGCAGTAGGAAAAGTACGTATTTTAGCAGATCCTCAAGGAGCTTTCACAAAAGCAGTTGACTTGGGAAAGGAAATTGCACCTCTGGGAGGTTTCAGAAGCCTTCGATACTCAATGGTTATTGAAGATGGTAAAATTACATCACTACAAGTTGAGCCTGATGGCACTGGTTTATCTTGTTCTCTTGCAGAAAATTTAAAATTGTAAAAGCAAAATTTTCAAATTTTTAGTGTAGTTATGTAAATATTTTGATTATAGATGTGATCTGAATAAAATTTAAAAATGCCTGTGCTTGTTTTATTCATTTAGCATTAACAACTTTACCTAATTTAATTACTTTAAGAAGTAATTGATTTTCCTGTGATCTTTATTGATCAGTGTAACAATTGTTCTATTAAAAGGAAAAAGGTGCAGGTGGAAATTAAAAGTCAATTTATTCAAAAACTACTGAAGATATGATTATTTCATTGACCCAAATTGATTGCGTGTCATTTTTGCTTGAAGAATGATCCAGTCATGATCTAGTGTAGTAAGCGGAATTTATCTTTATATTATTTATTAGTAGTAATTGCACATAATACATAATTACTATTATTTTTCATTGATATTACTTATAAATATGCGCCATTGGTGAATCATAGATAATAATATGATCATAGTACTGCTATTGAAAAATTTAGTATTATTTGCAATCATTACTAATAAATAATACAAAAATAAACTTTGCGCACCATAATAATTCAATCTTTGATTAAATTATCATATCTTCAGTAGTTTTTGAATATATTGACATTCAATGATTATGATTTATATATTCAATACAATAGATAATCTATGGTCATAGATAAGACAATAGATAAGGTACAGTACGATAGATAAGTAACATCATAGATAAGAGAACCACAAAGTCACAGAATATACATACAGAGTGTTCATATTTTACTAAACATATATATATTTTTGTCACAAAACTGCTGTCATAACATACTATCGATTAGTGAAAGATCAAATTAAAACGTTATAATGAGATTTTCAAAATTTCCTGTGTTACCAAAAATCATAAAATTAACAATTAGGAACATAACTAGATCAGTTGCTATAAAACCATATATTGCCAATTCCCCTCCAAAACCCCTCATAGTTACCCTAACAGGTTCTCACTCAAGAACTGGACATCATATTGGTTTAATTTTGAAACAATATCCCGTAATTGATGAGCTCCGTCTTTTTGATTTTAATGAAAGAATAAGAAAAGTAGTGGCGGACTTGAATTTAATAGATGGATCTACAGTAGTAAAGGCTTACAGTGGAGTCAATGAATTAAAGCCAGCTATTGAAGTAATGAGCTAATTAATACTAAATATTATTGATTTTTTTGCAAACTAATCCAAGCAATGACTTGTATTTTACAGAATGCTCACATTATTGTTGTTTGTCCAGAAGAGAAAAAGACCATAACTAGAAAGGAAGAGCTATTATTTGATGTGTACGTTGAAGATGTCAGAAACATTGCATTATTTACATCAGAATTTAATCCCAAAGCCATATTTTGCATTGCAACACAGCCCGTTAATTCTCTAGTACCAATGGTTTCTGAAGTAAGTAATAAAGTACAATAAAAATGTTTTCAAGTGAAAATTAAAATAAGATTAATAATGACAAAAATTAGTCTTTGCTTAACGTTAAATACGTTAATTAGATATGTATAAGTACTGACTATTATTTTTTATTGCATCAGGAATACAAAAAGTCACGCAATTATGATTATCGAAAGATTATTGGAGTAACAACAGTCGATGTTTTGCGTGCCAATACTGAGGTGGCAAGATGCCTCAATATAGATCCGAATATTATATTCTGTCCCGTGATTGGTGGATCAAGTTCCAAAAGTACCGTTGCACTTTTATCTTACGTAAAGCAACTGTCAAAACTACGATGTTACAATAAGGTATAAAATTCGTTTGTGAAACCATGGGATATAAATAAATGATAAAAAAGCTCATTCCTCGGTATAACAATACAATATTAAAATGCTTCCTTTGTGAAGCATTTCTAATAGTAAAAAGTAATATTATAATATATGTGTAAGGGGAAATGTATGAACCAAATGGGCGAAAAATGTTTCCGCAATTATGTAACCAATTATTCAATCATTTATAGGCGTTATTTCACGAATTACAAAGTCATATAGCCGATATTGAACCGTCTATTATGATGGCCAAAAATGATGACAATGATCGGACTCCCCAGACATCAAGAGCTTATGCTATTGCCCAATTTGTAATGCAAGTATGCAGAGGACTGAAAGGAGCCTGTAACTGTGTAGAGTGTGCATTTGTGAAACAAGTCGGCCGCCCTTCCGAATATTTGTCGTATATGTCAACAGTAATTAAATTAGGTACCCTATTTACTAAATTAAAAGTCCCAATCGCAACTTTTTGTCATTGGATAACTGATTTTTAGGACCAAGAGGAGTTGAGAAGGTGTATATGCCAAGATTAAGTTTATGGGAAGGTGAAAGGCTTTCTGTTGTAGTTTCTAATATACGAAATGATATTGAAAGGGGCATAAGTTATGTACATGGATATCAGTTTCCCAAAACTGAGAAGTCTAGCGAATATTCTTGCGATATACTAATTGCTGAACCAGTAACAAATATGTCTACTTTAGATGTCGAACTGACTCCGAGGAGTAGACCAATGCCAGATAAACCTAAAAGGAATCCCAGATATTTTTATTCATAAATTTTATTGATTAATGGAACTACTTTCGAGTGAAATCTTTTACAAAAATCATAAATAATAGATATTTTTATGTCTGCTTTCACCGTAATACAATGAGATTTACTTATGAAAGATTATATTCCATCTTATGAGACCACTTTCGTTTTTAGTATTTTTGAAGGGAAAAAGGGATAGGAAAGATGGGGTCCATAACAGTTGACTGTTAAAACTTTTCTGCTTATTCTGGTTTGGCAGTTAATTCAGTTTAATCTTATTTTGAATTTATTGTTTGATTAATTCCGATTATATTAATAATTAATTTTAAAGATGAGGTAAAAATGGTTCAGTTAGGTGTGATATTGCATGAAGAGGAGACTAAATGGGATTAAAAATAAAACATAAAAGAATCACCAAAAATAAAATCGCTTGGAAGGCAAAAATTTAGATACGTGCCAAAGATTGGAACTTTTGCCACTGCCTACATTGCCTTACGAGGATTTAGACACTACATTAGCTTATGGTTTAAATAAATTAACCATAGTAAATATGATAGTAAACAGATAAATTAACCTAAAAGTAGACAAATCAGTAAATATGAGCATTTTTAAAGTACAAAGGCTATCGTTTTGAAAAACTAAAGTTTAGTATATCCTTAGTTTCTTAACAAAAGGTTGAAATCTAATTAGATGGACTTGAATTTATATAGTCATAAGTCACGGTAAGGTTATCTCAAATTTACAATTCCAGTTACTGATTCTTTTTTGTCATCTAAGGGGCCTTAAGCATGTTAAAAATAAGAGAAAATTTAAACCTGAAATTCAACAGCGTAATGAAAGCAGCATCAAGGAAATCAATGAAGAAAGACGTTCATTGCAAAATAATTGGAGCAGATATGAAGAGTGTAAAGATGACAATAACACTGATCTCAGTTCCACAAACTTTGCAATTTTGGCAGAAACCCCTATATCCAAAGGAGGGCATTTTCAATTTAAGAGTGACAGAATTGCTGATACAGAAATTGATGAAGATCAACTTTTTAAATTGGACCTCAACTTAATCGCCAAGAGTATCTCAACAATTCCCTTGACTAAAAGGTGTGATATTCCAGAAGAATATTTTACAGTAAGCAATTTATTTTAAGTAAATCATTTTTTACATATTGATTATAATATTCATTTGTAGAGTGAAGAATTGCAAGCAATAAAAAGTAATGCTGCTGTAAAAAAGGATGAATACTTTGAATATTTATCAAAAACAAAAAAGTTGGTAAAAGAAGAAAATGAAGCAAATGATGAAGTTAATGAAACAGCCATTAATAAAATAAAAGGTTGCTATGCAACCTGTGTATATAACATATTTATATTTATACAGCAATTTTAACAACTGTTAATGGTATTTGTTTTNTTCGCTACAACTTGGTCCTATTTTCATTACGTTTAAGCACTACAACCTTTTACAAAAAAGTACGCGGATTGGGACACTATTGTTACATTTCCTAGAAAGTTGTGGCAAGTTGTAGCTCACTATAAACCTTAAAATTATGCCATATTACGAAAAGATACAACTTTTTATGTCCCAGAAGTCTACAATTTTCTACAATCTTTTACAACTAAATTTAATCTATTCTCCGCCTAGTCACTACAATTTTCTACAATGGATAATAGTATTAAAATCAAACTTTGATTTAAATTTAGCGCTATTGCTTGTGACAAAAAACAGCAGAGACGACACTGCGTGTTGTGTATACCTGGTAACAAGCCCATCCTATTATTTCTTTTTTACATTTTTATAAGAAACGTTGAATGTTGTCGAATAACATTGAATGTTGTAGTATTTCATGAGGAACTGTAACGAACTATGCCGTTTGCTTCTTAAAAAGAAAAGTCCCATAATGAAATTTATATGTTGTTGAATTTCATGGAAGTTGTAGTATTTTATGAGGAACGACTACAGCGAACCACAATTTGTAGTGCGGCGACGATTTTTTACATTTTTATAAGAGACATTGAATGTTGTCGAATATCATTGATATTTTTGTGTAGTAAGTTGTTATTTATTGTTTAAAATTTTTGTTTATTACAACCTTCTACAATTTATGACACCGGAAAAAAAAATGAGTTTCAATTTTTCGTAGAAAGTGAATAATTTTATAACAATTTTCTACAATTGTCTACAACAAAAAAAATTGTCAAGGATATAAACAGTGTTTGTAAGGATGAAAAAGATATTAATAACGAAGAAAAACAAAATCTAGAGGAGTGGCTTGATGATTTTTTAGATTCATAAAATACAAATTATTATTGTTACAAATAAAAATGATTTTTAGGACTTTTGTTTTCCTTTTATTTCTATTTCAAAACCATCTTTACCTATTTATGTAAAAAGTTTTTAACTTCCTAGGGTTACAATAATTAAATGACTCCTTAAAATTAGGAATTTCTGGCATCGATTTCTATTCAAAGTCATTAGTAGACCGTTGCTATTAGAATATTAGTTAACGGTTAGAAAATTTTGAGATTCTGTATGGATAAAAATTAGCTGCCTTTTTTCATGGGCATCAATTTCCTTACACTGGGACTGACGAGCGTTCCAGTTCAATATTCAAATGTAACTATTTAAAGGTCAATTTAACATCTTTTGTGATTAATATGTGAGAAAATTTATTTATTATTTTATTATATTTTTGTAATTTAAAAAAAGCGATATAAAGTGATAAACTCCCGCCCATCTGGTAATTTAAAATTGAATGTGCTTCCTGAGATCTTAAAGGTTTATGCTCTAATTGTAAGCCTGACGATGAGATTAGCAATGGACTTTCAGATATTGCATTTATATCAATGGATGTAAAGAGCTTTTATAATACGTTGGACATTTTCTAAGCGGGGCCAAAGCTCATGTTTTAAATGTTCCGAATATTTACCATATGACGCAAAATTTAAAACCGGGAACATTCAGCTTCACATAACCCAAGACGCTCTACTTATTAATACAATTTTATACTGCATATTTATTGAATAATGTAAAAATATCTATTACTTTATTTAAATCGCGAGCTTTTCAATTTTTTTTTTCGATGAAAATGTTTGCTAAATTACTTAAGGACCCAAGAAAATTCCACTTCGGCCTTGACTAATAATAAAGTTGTATTTTTAATTGCATGCAGTAGCAAGAAAACAAGGTATTATAAAATATTGACTTAAAAATCAAAAGTCAGTTTTCCTTTGATGTGCCAGATCATTTTGGTACCGGTACCCTGGTACCCCCACAATAACTAAGGTGTTTAGGGGGTTAAAATTTAAATGCGCAGAACATCAAAAACAATTAAAATTATCATTTTGTTTCTCAATTTAATAGTAAATGATGAGAAGAACATAATTTTGTATATCTTTAGAGAAAAGTACGCGTACGAAGAATATGACAGTCAGTGATGACATAAAGCATGTATTCTGCGAATTAATTACTTAAATACAGCTAACTGACCACATTTTACGACTTTATGCTAGCAGCGACAGCATTTGACAAGAATGAAGAACATAAAACCCACTAAGGTGCGGACCACCCCTAGCCCATACAGAAAGTAAATCTGGCTAGCCTGGCTACGTTCTTGCTTTTAGGGTAGTGAATAAATACAGTTTCCAGTTTATTTTACTTTTTGTTTTTTATGCTTTAGTTTTCTCATTTTGTTAAAAAAATCCCTTATAATGAATTTCAACAGTTGTTTTGTCACTGGCATATCTATTGTAAATAATGAAAAACGAAAATTGAGAAGGTTTTTTACTCTTACACACACAGTGGTGTTGTCAATGGTGAACACATTAATAAGACAGGCAATATTTGTGGTATATTTACAAGAATATTGTTTTAAAACCAGTTAATTTTTTCTCATAATTTCGACTATAATTTTTGAATATATCGTTGTACAAATAATGTATTTTTTTAATACATTGGTTTTCATTACTTTGGTCGTGAAAAAATAAATATATTTTGTAAAACTGATGAATCTCGTGGGCTGACAAAATGCTCAAGGCGAGTCGCAGGTTGACCACCCCTAACGTAAACAGTTTAATATAATATTACATTCGATCTTATACATACAGATACAATGCAATTCCTCATTCCTGTTTTCTTAATTATTTTGTTCGCTTATTTATTATTTTTATTAATATACATCTTTAGAGCAGTGGTTCGCCGAGGTTCCGTAAAAGAATCACAAGAGTTCCGCTAGTTAGGGCAAAATTCTACGAAAAGCAAACATTCTATATTTATCCATAAAAATGTACAGTTTTCATGACCAAACCAATAATAAAAGATCGAACCCTAACGGCTCATTTTAAGATAGGGGCGAGGACCGTTATTTTTATGATAGAAATACTTATACCTACCAAATTCCAAATTTGGTCATACATTAAGATACAATAAATTGAGTATAACTGCTTACTGGAAATACATCTACAACATTTTACAAGAAAACTACAACTTTCTACGAGAAATTGCTAAAATATTTTACAACATTTAATGATTCGCTACAACTTGGTCCTATTTTCATTACGTTTAAGCACTACAACCTTTTACAAAAAAGTACGCGGATTGGGACACTATTGTTACATTTCCTAGAAAGTTGTGGCAAGTTGTAGCTCACTATAAACCTTAAAATTATGCCATATTACGAAAAGATACAACTTTTTATGTCCCAGAAGTCTACAATTTTCTACAATCTTTTACAACTAAATTTAATCTATTCTCCGCCTAGTCACTACAATTTTCTACAATGGATAATAGTATTAAAATCAAACTTTGATTTAAATTTAGCGCTATTGCTTGTGACAAAAAACAGCAGAGACGACACTGCGTGTTGTGTATACCTGGTAACAAGCCCATCCTATTATTTCTTTTTTACATTTTTATAAGAAACGTTGAATGTTGTCGAATAACATTGAATGTTGTAGTATTTCATGAGGAACTGTAACGAACTATGCCGTTTGCTTCTTAAAAAGAAAAGTCCCATAATGAAATTTATATGTTGTTGAATTTCATGGAAGTTGTAGTATTTTATGAGGAACGACTACAGCGAACCACAATTTGTAGTGCGGCGACGATTTTTTACATTTTTATAAGAGACATTGAATGTTGTCGAATATCATTGATATTTTTGTGTAGTAAGTTGTTATTTATTGTTTAAAATTTTTGTTTATTACAACCTTCTACAATTTATGACACCGGAAAAAAATGAGTTTCAATTTTTCGTAGAAAGTGAATAATTTTATAACAATTTTCTACAATTGTCTACAACAAAAAAAATTGTCAAAAATTGTTAATTATTGTATAAAAGCGTGGTTTGTTGTAGATATATCTCCACCAGGGTGGTTCATTCCTAGTTTCTCGATTATTTTATTGTTTATTTATTATCATTATTATGTGCATGTAGACCATACCCGATCACGCAAAACAATCTGATTTATTTATTTATTTATTGAGATTAAGAAGTATTGAATAGATTCGATCTTTATTTTAATAAAATAAATACCTAATCCAATAGGTTAATAAGTATTATTAGCTTACTCGAATTCGCCTGTGTTTAAGTTTCGATCATAAAACCATTTTGTTTAGGTCAAGAGTGTCGGAAAGGTCTCTTTTTTACCTTCATTAGGGCAGTAAGTCTCTCCTCTTTCATGATGGACCTGACTATTTTAAGTAAAGTCAATTTTCTTTCGTTCGAACTCACCGAATAACTCGCTGTAAATATTGACTGACAAAGTCAAAAAGCTTTCCGAAAACCTATAGCATTTTATTATTTTATATTTAGCAACTATTTTTATGATATCTTGTATAGAAGAGCAATCGAACTTCTGGCATATATCAATAACTCTTAACTGAGTAAGGACTGCTAATGAAACAGGCCTGTTGATATAACAGAATCAATTTTTCAATATTTTCACCTGTAATATTCTTTTCGTCTAGATTTGTGAAAATGTTTGATATTGGATTCGTACGTTCTACAACCATTTTGAGTCTATCTTGTGAAAAGATTGTAATTGGTTACAAAGCATTTAAAAATTTAGAAACTACTACAAATGGCGTGGTAGCACGATGCTACATTTTTGGATTACGTATGCTCCAACAAGGTCCACTTGTGTGGATATCTACTCGCTGAAAACAAATCCCGGCGTAGCCAACCTCAACGTGATAGGATGGATCTCATCAGTGCGTCGCAGGCTCGAAATCGCGATCCGCGTCTGGCAGTTTCGATAGAATACAGACCACTTCGAATTATTTCATGTAAAAATTCTTTTTTATAAAACATATTTATATCAACGCTCGCTGCATTAGATCTACAACTATCAATTTTTGGTGGAAGACTTTGATTTCAGTGATGTATTTGAAAATCCTGTTTCGGATTAATTTTTACTTTTCTAGCAAATATTTTGGCACATTCTATTTCATCTTCCTTTTCCCTTATTAAAATAAGGGACTCTCTAGCTCCATTAATAATGTATATTGCGTCTGCAATGTTCAAGTCTTCCTTTTTATTTGTAATAATATTTGTATTTAAGTATTTAAATACTACAACAAAAATCTTGGTATTTTTATGTATCAAAACAGTCTGTACCCATGTGCACTGTACATCAGATCTACGAATTATTCCCTCAAGACGCTATTAATGTATCAATGTATGCGCAAAATGCTTCTAGTAACCATCTCATTATGGGATATTTGGTCGTAAATTTTGATCAAAAGTATGATTTCCTGATGGTTCTACAAGGGTAATCCCTACTACACCTGCGAGAGTTTAGTAAACATCGAACTATAAATACCGAAAATTCAATAGAAGCAGGTATTGGAAGGACGGAAAGCATCCCCCAGCATCTTCCCTTTTGGTTGGAGGCCTGTAGGAAGGTATGGGAAGTCAGCAACAGTCACTCTTTCTACACACGGAAGTAAGATGACTTGCGAGAGGAAATGTTTTGGCAACCAATTTTTTCGTACGTTAATCATGTCAAACTATTGCATGACGAGAAATGATGGATAATGACATTGACTTATTTGGCTGATATTTTCGATAAACTTAACGTAATCAACAGGTCCTTATAGGGAAAAACCACAAAGACGTTTACACTGAGAGACAAAACATCTTCACTACCGATAAAAAACAATCTTTAGCTGTCGAATTAAGATTCAAATAAAAATGCTACGAAATATTTCCTATTCTAAATACATAGATTTCTCCAAAAAACTCAGGTGTGACTAAAACAATAAAGGAACATTTATTAGACCTTAAAAAAACCCTTGAAAGAATATTTTTCAGAGGAGTGAGAATTTGATTGATATTATGAATTCTTCCTCCGTAAAACATAAATTTGAATCAGCTGTTCCAAATTTGAATGACATTTGGATCGAACTTAAAGATAAATACCCTACAGCGCAGAGAAGGCCATCATGGTTTTGTATCCCTTTTTATTTTTAATTTTTTTTAATTTTAAATTATCTGAAACTTACATCACGTAAAAGTTGTAAAACTTTTTAAAATGTATACCTAANTATTAAAGATGACTACAAGCTAATATATACATCTACGATAATTTTATTGCTAAAAGAAACTGTTATTTTCTTTAATAAAGTTTTGTTTTATTGTGGTTTTTCTTTTATTTAAATAACTAATACTTAAAGCAATATATTATATATAGCAGATAAGTGTTCTCTCCAATAAACATATAGGTACAATAAAAGCAATTTTCCGGCCAATTTTCGATAGATTTGAACGGAGCGGCCGAATTTTCATTTTGACTTGATGAACTTTTCTACCTGTCATAATGACAAACGGAATTTACCTTTATCCTTCAGCTTAAGCCTGCACTAAACTACACAACTTGTTGAATATCCTCATTGCTAGAGATGTACAAAATTGTTATTTAAACGTATTTAAATACAAAATGCAAATACTTTTTTGATTAGTTATTTCCAATGTAAAATCCAAAATATATTTGTATTTTAAATAGTAAATGCTAAATACGTATTTTCAAATTACTTTTTTAATTTTAGTAGGTACCTATCTAATTATCTTCTAAATATATATACACAATTCTCTTGACAATAATATAAAATATCGGCTAGTTAGTTGGTTGTTTATGATTCAAAGAGGAACTTGTGGTTCTGGTTAAAAGGCTAACTTAAGACTGATTTTCTAAAATTTCTACGGTATATTTTTAAATTGTTAATATATGTTTTGCAACAGGCAGTTATAGAGCTAGGGATGTAACGTAGAGAAGTAAATATTAGGAAGGGAGTCAGACAGGGATGCACACTGTCACCGCTACTTTTTAATCTATACATCGAAGACGCGAAGAACATCATTAAAGACACTACAACTGTAGGGTTAGATATCCAAAGGAAAAAGATTAGTATGCTTAGATTTGCAGATGATATAGCCGTATTAGCATCCAGCAAAGGAGGAGTTAGAAATAGCTTTAAATAAAATGGAAGCGTAATTGACAAAACAGTAGTGTATGAAAATAAATAAAAGTAAAACAAAAATACTGGTATGCAAGGAAAAGTAGGGAAAGAGCGAATATAAAGATAGGAGACGAAAAATTAGAAGAAGTGGCCGATTTTAGGTATCTAGGAAGTCAAATAAGTCAGGACGGAAAAAGTAGTAGGGATATAAAGCAGGGGATAACGTAGGGTCGAGTCGCCTTCAATAAAAAGAAGTCACTTCTATGCGAACGGTTAATTTAGAAATTCGAAAAAGGTTGTTAAAGGTGTATGTTTGGAGCACGGCGCTGTACGGGTGCGAAACATGGACAGTGGACGCGGCGGAAAAGAAAAGGTTAGAAGCGTTTGAAATGTGGTGTTACATGCGAATGATGAGGATACCGTAGATAAAGAAGGTTAGAAATGAAGAGGTATTAGAAAGAGTAAGAGAACAGAGGACTCCATCGAAGTCAATAAGAAATAGGCGTGATAGGTTAGTAGAGCACCTTCTCAGGCATAAAGGTCTAGTCAGAGACAAGTTAGAGGCAGAAACAAGAGTTAGGAGATGCAGAGGTAGACCTAGATTAAACTACTGTTCGCACATAGTTAAGGATGTGGGTTGCTCTAGCTTTAGGGAAATGCGAAGATTAGCTCAGGATAGGAAAGAGTGGAGGTGCGTGTCCAACCATTCTCAGGACTGACGACCTTATGATGATGATATGTTTTGTACGTATTTTTCGGGCCACCATTACAATTTTGATACCAAGTTTGTACTCATACTGTAAACAACCTCGAATTTAAACCATCAGGAATTTAACAATTGCCACCAAATGTGTATGTATTAACCGATGAGAGAAGGATTCATGCTAAACTACCTAAATGGCAGATAACAAACAAATGTTATCGTTTAAAAATTTAACTGCCATGATTAAATTTTTGACGTCATTTTTAGGCACATTAGTATCAACCCTTCTTTCATCTGTCGTATGCAATAACTGTACGAACTTTTTTAGTTTGCCTAATATATATATGGGCAGTAGGTGATAATATTTTCACATCAGTTTAAAATCTTATATAAAAAATCTAAATGTTGATAATGGCTATATATATGCAGATTATAGATTTACCTAAAGGAATAATTTTATTATTATCATTGACATTTCTCATTCTTTTCAACCATTCCTTGCAAATGTTTTGAATCAAAAAAAAAAAAGAAAATTGAAAGAAGTAAAACAGAATGAAACAAGTTGCATACTAATGGATGTAAAAAACTTCGTTGTCATTATGACAAAAATCATTTTCAATTATGAAAAAAGTTGATTTCCTTATACGAAGAAGGAACTTTAGTTGTTATTATGATTCATTTTATGTTGACGGCACTGTCACGAAGGCACTAACCAGCTTCATTCCTATCACAAAATGAACTGCTATTAGAGTTCAACATACAGTATTTATTATACTACTTTTGCAGTTAAATACAAACTGATATTTACAAAGAACGCCTGCTTGTCATTGAAGTTTTTACATTTCAATTCTTATTTACAATTATGCAAGTCTATTCGCAATACAAGCAGGTATCGGTAAAGCCTTAAAATCGTTTTTCTTAGGACCTTAGAAGAATGTAAAAACCTGGCTAATAAGAAGCACCATGGTGGAAAGCTACCTTGTTCAAAGGTCTTGATAAGCGTTCATCGAAAAATATCACTGAGAACATGATTTTATTCAAAAAGCAGTTGGTATTGCAACAAAGCCGCAGTTCTGTTTTAATTAAGATATTTCTTTTATATTAAAATATTAAAACTACAAATTGTATTTGTTTTACCTACAATTAATATTATTTAGCATCTTGCTCCCCTAGCCCATTGGCTAGTGACGCCCTTGATGTATACAGGATGTGTCTGAAACAAGTGTCCGCAAGTGTCGGTGCAGTTGTTTTGTAAAAGAATAGGAAATTTTATAATTTTTTAATTATGTTTGTCCAATAGTCAGTGGAAGATCCCATAAAATTATCAGTTTTATGTATAAAATAATTTTCTTAAAATTTATTGAATAAAAATTAAACTAATCTAAATAATGAACGGTTGTTTTTGCTTAAATGGTACCCTACACCACTGTATCGGCAAAAATACCATAGAAACTTATGCGATATGTGTATGCAATTCACCCGCTCTTTTTAATCCTGAGCGTATGTGGAGGAATGTGCGTCTTTTAACTGATGCGTAATGTGTGAATTATTAATAATTAGTTACTACTCCAAGACATATTTTTCATACAAGAAGGTAAGTAAATTTTGGAAATTATTAAGATTGTATGTTTTACCAACAAATTAATCATTTTTTCGACAAATAAGTAGAAATTTACCAATCGTTGCGTAACATTTGTGCATGGTTCCTAGAGGTATGTGCAAATGACACCTGTTTGACATTAATTTTGTATAATGGTTGTTCAATTTGTTAATATAACGATATCATCCTAAGTTGCTTCAACATTATTTTTGTTAATGTGTACCGAATTCATTAGGTACAATTTATTTTTTAAAATTAATCTGCTTGTGTAAGTATTTAATCACACACCCAAAAACCCAAAGATTTTATTTCTAATAATGATAATGAACGACGATAAATTTGTGGATAAACTATTAAATGTAACTTATATTTACAAGTAAGAAACGGTATCGTTTTAATTCTAAAACTAAATATAATTTATAGGTAAAAGGAAACAACGCGTTTCTGATATTTGACGATAAGTAATAAAATAATATCCACTGCAGCAAAAGGACAAAGGAATCATACCTACCTACCTAATATTGTTCATAAAGGCTACAGATCATGGAACATTTTTTTATTGAAAGGTAAAGGTAAAAATCATGTAGAAAGTGTATTCAGAATCAAATATTGAAATATATTATTATTTCAAATAAATTATTGGAAATATATGCATAAAATTAGTTAAATTATGTTATTATAGGACAAAAAGATGATTATAAAATAGAAAGTATACATTCTATGTGAAACATTAAAGGAAATAGTTTTTGAATAAGTAATCAATGTTTTATTAGGTATTTATATTATTTATAGAACTACAAATTACGTTTCAAAAGGATCCAATGTTCTGCCTTCATTACCTACTTATTAGATATTAGAACACTGCGCCTCGTCAATTATGATTCTTTCATTTATTATGAGCATCTACCTACCTGATATGAAAGATCCAAAGTAGAAGAAGTTAAAAACAATATATTTCATTAAAATCATCACACAAATGCAATAAAAGTATGAAGGTGCATAGATGCATTGCAGAGTCATGCAGAAGAGTCACAAAATCAGTTAAATTAGATTATTAACAATTATTTACAGTCTGACCGTTTGTTTGTGTCAAGTAACTTTAAAACAGTAACTTCATTGTTAAATCGTGCAATATTTACTTATCGTTAATTTATTTTGTGATTGTTGTTCTATGCATGTAATACTTTCAACTTTTAATGTTACTTTATATTCATAAGTATTTCAAAGAGAGTCTAATTTTTATTTGGCATATTTAGCTAAAATTACTGATCAGTACTAGAACAACCAATTAGAAATTAGTACCTATCCATAAAAAATACTCAATTCTATCTTATTTGGTCGTAATTACTTTGAAAGAAAAATATTGGTCAATATTTAACGAGGCCAAGATATTATTGTGTATTTGGTATGTTTGAGTCCAATTAACTTTTATGTTAAGTTATTCAACAATACTATCGCATTATATAAAAAGGGGGTCGGTTCTCACGCACGTCTGAAGAACCATCCACCAATCGTAGTAGATGTCTTCAGTGGCTACCATATTAGGTAAACAATGCGATTGGCCTATTCAATAAAGTTTTCATTGTGCTAAGCCAATAAAAACTGCTCATAAGAGGGCCGTAGTCATAGGTAATTGTACAATCTTAAATATTTTAATTAGTTCGGTCTTCAATTAAAATTTTGAACAAAACATAAGTAGGTGTAACTATCTATTTGTCACATAGGTGTCCAAAATACCTTTTTTTTATCATTTTTGCCAAAATGTTTATCCCAATTATTTACCCTTTCAATGTATAACAACATAAATCTGCCCTTGTTTTCATATACCTAAAGTTAATCAAAGCTTTCAGGCTTGATCCTCGCCTGATTTTCGTATACATTAATACATATTAATTCTTTTTTTCCTCTTTTATATTATTTTTTGATTTTGTAAAGTTTGTAAAAGATTATTATACTTAATTATTGATTTATTTTTATCTTTATTGCCATGGTCTTTAACCACAATGAATGTATGAAATGTAAAGTGGTTTTATATTTTTATTTTATTAACTTTTGTTGAAGTATACCTTGACCGTAACAAAGGTACGAGATGTAAAGTGGTTTTATATTTTTAGTTTTGTTTTTATTTGATTTATTTTCATTGGCGTGTACCTTGGCCATAACAAAGATACAGAATGTAAAGTGGTTTTTTAATTTTCGTTTTATTTTATTTTTTTTTTTACTTATAAGTGTACCTATACCCTAGCCATAACAACAGTTTAGAATGTATAGTGTTTTTTTAATTTTATTCTTATTTTCATTTTCATTTTGTATTTTTATATTATTTATTTTTATTGACGGGTACCTTGGCCTTAACAAAAGTACGAAATGTAAAGTAGTTATTTTATTTTTAGTTTCACTTTTATTTTATTTTCACTGTATTCTTATTTTATACATTTTCATTGGCGTGCACCTTGGTCATAACAAAGGTACAGCGAACGACGTCTAAGGAGAACACGCGACGGTCAGATTGATAGGTACATAGGCGGAAATGTTTAGCACAGCAATAAATAAAAGGATCAATAATATTGCTCTAACAAATTTGCAATTCATTGGCGCCTAGTAAATAGAATAGTTAAATTACGATACCACTTCTCTTCACTGTTAATTTGGAACTATTTGTAACAACGCTACTGGTCTTAGCTGAAAAGTTATCACTATGCCCACAGGCCGATTGCCCCGCCCCGATTTGTCACTGGGAATTCGAAGAATCTGAAGTAGTTTTTTATTTTTAGTTTTATTATTATTTTATTTTCATTTTATTTTTATTTTGTTTCGATTTTATTTATTTTCATTGGCGTGTACCTTGGCCATAACAAAGGTACGGAATGTAAAGTAGTTTATTTTTAATTTTATTGTTATTCTATTTTCATTTTATTGTTATTTTGTTTTAATTTTATTTATTTTTATTGGCGTGTACCTTGGCCATAACAAAGGTACGAAATGTAAAATAGTTTTTTTACATTCATGTAATTTTATTTTTACTTTATTTTCACTGTATTTTTATTTTGTTTATTTTCATTGGCGTGTACCTTGGCCATAACAAAGGTACGTAATGTATTGTGGTGATAGTGATATTAAAGCAGTTTTAAAACTTAAATGGACTAAAATTAGTTGGTAAGTTAGTACAACTATGTACTGTGTAACTATGTATACGAATTGCCTAATTAATCTTGATTACTTCTCCTTTCTTTTTAGTGACATTACATAGTGTGTATTATTTACATAAAAAACTGAAATTGCTGCTGTATGGAGGATATAGGAAACTTCGTAAAAATGAGCTGATTTCGGTAAGTAATAGAGTAAGTAATCAAGATCTTTCAGGGCCGTATTCAAGAATTGAGCGATTTGTAAATATGTTCATCTCTTGCGTGTATCCTCTTTGTATGGCGGATAGCACTGTACAATTGTATTATTACAAACAGCCTCGCTTATGGCCGTTAATCGATTATTTTTAATAACTAAAAATAATGGATTACCTAACTGATTATTAATCGACTATTTGGATAATATGCTTATTTCTATTCTGCTTACTATTATACGTAAAAATTAGTGAATGTAAACGATTTTACTAATATGTTTGTACGCATACCCAAATAAATACAAAGAGGGAGAACGCACGTACATTATAATAAGAGTAATGACCCGACTGAATTAGCATGACAGGGACGACATCCGGTTCTTCCGATTAATTAACTGTTCTAATTAATCGATTATTCCCATTAATTTCATTATTGGGATTATCGGATTCGGATCGATTATTTTTACAGTGATTGATTTGCTCAGCTTTAATCTGCGTGACAATGCCGCCATCTTAAAATAAATAAAAAAAAATAAGTTTCTTGTTCATATAAGGAAATCAACCTTTAATGCTTAATAATGTTTGTCACAATAATTGAGAAAAAAGTGTTTAGACCCTTTTATCATATACATATCCATTCAACATAAATTAAAGTTGTATCGAAACCCCTCCGAGGATAAATCCTGCATACGGCCCTGAGATCTTTGCATAGTTTGTTATAATGTGCCTAAATACATATTGGAAAGGAAAGGAAATAATCTTCGTCACAAATTTTTAGGCAATAATGTATTTGCAATATGTGCTTTAAAAATAACCAAACAAATAACTAAAAAAACTGCTTATAAGACAAATCATAAATTATTTAAATACCCTATTACGTGAGGGGTGACATCTATGGTTTTAGTTTCACATTAAAAAAATCATCAGACATGATGTCTAAACTTTTCTTTGTCAGATAGTGATCTTTCGTGTTAAACTAATATGTGACCGAATAAATTTCTTGCAAGCATTGTTTAAAGAATATTAATTACGCTCTTTTAATTATTTGTCGTTTTCCCCTTAATTAGGTTTATTACTAAAACTAGATTTGTCTTTCCGAACTTTTGAATTTAGTATTGCGCAGGAACACAGGTCGTCTATTCATTTAATTTCAAACGTTGTATAATGTATGCAACCCAAAATACAAAATGTTTCTAAGGAAATAATAATAGCCAATTAACAATGTTTACAGCAGCGCAATGTAACAATGATGATGGAATCGTTTTAATATATTAATAATTTCGTTGGCTGAAGTGCCTATTTCTAGAAATCATCAGATCTCGTTAGTTTAATTTTGTATTTTTTCTCTTATCATTGTTTAAAATTTGCACTGAAATGCTTACAGCAATATATAACTAATTCCCAGCAAGGTAGATTATTCCCAGTTTTATTCATTCATTCACTTTATTCTTGGCCCTCAGTAAAACAACATTTTCACTCAAATTAATTAACAGATACTCTTTTATATTTCTCACTAAAATATATTTTATTTAAATTAAAACTACAGGATTTTGTTATTAACATATTCATAGGAGATATTACAAAAATTAAAAACAAAAAAAAGTAGGAAAAGTAATTTACAAGTATCAGTACATGTAACATTGATTTTAGTACAGCAGGGTAACACAGTAGACTGCAAGTAAACCTTAATATCCTTGCAGTTCGCTCTTTAACTTAAAATATAACTTAATCAATCTTGTCATCTTTACTTTCTTGTTTTTTCCCAGAATCACTGTAGGCTTTAACAATAAACATTCCCAGAGCAATGTGCAGTACAATAACAGCTAATATAGCTGACCAAACACTAGAAGTAACATTGTTTACTCCAAGCATTCCTGGAATATTAGTTAATAAATTGATAACGAATTTTATAAGTACATGTGCTTACCATCAAGTAGTATTAATTTGACCACAAAAAAGGTAACCACGGGTCCTACAATTATCAAACTACAGTAAAAAAATACTGTGGTAAACACACCAAAATCGGGTACCATTTGCATTTTTACTTGGTTACTAATTACGTTATAATTATAAAAAATGTGGCCTCTAAATGGTAAAAAAGTATGACAAACGTTAAATAAAATGTGCGATAAAATTCACATATTTTTTTTAAATAATGATGGTCACTTGAACAGTAAGTGCATATAAACCAATAAACCGTACTGTAAGCAAGACAAAAGTTAGGTTAGTTGCTGTGCCCATAGAGATAGGTGTGTCAGTTGTTTTACTAGTCATGGGACCGAAGTAGTACAATAAATTTTTAAACTATGTGGGCGCCAAAATTGAAACAAATTGAAGTCAGTTTTGGAAACCCATCTTTGAGCGATTTAATACATTTAAGAGCAGGTATGAATAATATTAATATTAATCATTTGGGTATATATTTGCTTTTTATTTTAAAGCGTCTTGTAAGTTTGATTAATCTTGATTACTCCCACAACAGGTATTGTTTTTATAATTTTTTTGGGAAAATCTCTACTCAAATAGAGTAAACTTTTGTAAATTGCATAATAAAACTGTAACATATTTTTAGGAGCAATTATTTTTAGAATTACTATAAGGAAAAAATATAGTATTACTTTTAGAAACTTTTAACTTTTTGTTACTGAATTTATTGTCAAAATAGGTTTTCAATTTTTGTGTTACATTAAGTAAAATTTTCAGATCCTCTACTTATATTAAATTAAAACATGTAATCTAAAGAATATTTTGAGAGTGGTAGTGGAAGATGGTCATTTACTTTTTCTTGAAAATTTACTTGATAAAACCACTGGACTACCAGGTTTTCCTAGTCGAATTAGTGGGGATTTTTTACTGGGGGAGGTATCTTTCTTAAGAATTGGACCTGGAGATTTTATTTTTGCAGTTTTTGTTGATACAGATCTTTTAAACAGCCTTATTGCTTTTGGTTGTTGTAAGTATGGTTTTTCTCTACTTTTCTTATTACATGCTAATATTAAGGAATCCGTATGTTTAAGTTCTGTTATTTCTTCATTATCAGATTCTGCTGCATAGTGGGGTTCAATTGATTGTTCTTTTAGTTTTCGTTTACTGTTTGCAGTTTTTTGAGAATTCTTACTGGAAGGTAAGGAATGAATTAATGATTTTCCAGATTTCTTCGAAGCAGTAGAATTTTCTATGTTTGTTTGAGAATTTTGAGCAACGTTTGGAATCAACTTTGTATCTGACTTAGAAATAACAGAAGAATGGTCACTGAACGTAACAACAACTTGACTTTTAACAGTTGGAGATTTATCAGTTGGTTGACTCCTATCAGTTAAAACCCTATCAGATTCAACTTCTTCTTTTCGTAGAGAAACTGGCTCACTATTTTTTTTTAAGTTATCTGTTTTGGTTGAAATGCTAGATGATGCGCTGCTTTCTCTCTTTCTCCTTGAAAATAAAAGCGATTCATCGTAATCTACTCTATTTGTTTCAAATTCTTGTGAATAGTATGTCAGATCAGTCTTTACAGATAATGTTGGAAAAATTTTCAACTCTTGATCGTTAAAACGTGGGGGCAACGGATGACTTTCCTTGCCAAATTTATTCTTGCTGTACTGGAAAAGAGAAGCTGTTTTCTGAGTATTTTTTCGTGGGATGTTTGATCCTTGCAAAAATGACGCAGTTACTTTACTATTCTGTGTACTTTTAGTTTTAATATTTTTTGGTTGCTTTTTTTTATAACTACTTTTTGGTTTTTGATTAGAGGTAGTACTAGGTTTCCAGTTCATCCAGTAAGTTTCTTCTACTTGTATCAAACTTTCTTTGCTGATTTGCCTGTTATCATCTACCGGAAAACTAGATTTTGGTAACTTTCTTTTCGGGAATGGTGCCTTAGCGTAAGCTGCCCGTAATAGTTTTGGTAATGTGCTTTGCGTCATACTAAAATTAAGAATTTATTGGATTCAAGAAAATACAATTTAATTCTTTTAACTACCGTTGGTGGTTGTGGTTTCCACAATCATGGAATACGTTTGAAGTTTCATGTTCAATTGGGTTATTATTCTTTTTGTTTTGGGTATTGCTTGATGTACTAGGAATTTTTGTAAGAATATGTCTAGTTTCGTGCACATAAATTGGTGACTGTAATTGTTTTGAAGAACCAGCAGAAGTAGTTAAACTTCCTTGATCACCCAAAGCGTATTTGGCAGTTTCATTTTTCGAATTTTCTGAAGTTATAGTTTTAGAAATTTTTGAGGTTGTTATCTAAAAACAGTATTTTTGTACAGGAATATGTAAAACTCATTTTTCGAATGTACCTGTTTTAAAACACGCTTGGAAATCCCTTTTTGTTGAATGTATGTGGAAGGAAGATATGCCATTTAATTTAAACACAACAAATAAACAAACAATAAATATTAAATTTGCGGTGACATATGTACATATGTGCACAAAATGACATATTAACGCTAAGTTTTAAAAGTTAGTAAATTATTATATATGTATTAGGTTCGTTGTGTATACGATATTTTTTTTGTCTTGATAGTTAAAATGAATAAAAAAAAAAAAAAACAAATATTTGGGATGATAAAAACAAACTATTCGTGATAAAAAATATTTATTAGATACAATGTTAAGTAACATAACTAAACTCATGATTATTGCAACTAATTCTTACACGGTGCAGTACAGCCACATAAAAACAACGAATCCCTGAATAGTTTTTGTAATTTTAGAATATATTGTACACAAATTATGAGCATTTTGGATATATCAAATTTTGCAGTCTAAAAGTTGCTACAACTAATTGTTTTTATGTGACATTTATTTGAAGATATATCACAAAAGAGTCAAAGTAACACTATTCTCGCTGCACTAGATTATGCAGAAATACTTAACACATCACTGGGTTCGGTTAAACAAACACATAGGTATTTAAGTTTACTCTAAACATACATGTACTTATATATCGCTTATAATTTTTGCACATTCTATCGACTATCCTGTGATTATATATAAATATTTGTATATATATATCTGATGTATATATATAGCAATATTAACTATATATAATATTCTTTTACACAAAAACATACAAGTGAAGAAAATGCTTACCCTGGAATCATTATTAAAGAAACAGAAAATGGCAACTTTCGGTACATTTTTCAGCAAATCTTTTTAAATCTGCTCTCTTGCAATATACTACGGGTATCAATAAATGTGTCGTTAAAATCAAGTTACAAATAAAAAGTAAACTCTTACTTGTTAACTTATGTGTAGAGTAATCTTAGGTAGCTCTTTTAACGTTGACTACAGAGAAAGCAAAGTTTAAATAAGCTGTTAGGTATATCTTAAACATTAGGATAAAGTAATAGTAAATAAAATATAAGTAATATTTCTGGAACCACTCTATTATTTCTACAATATATATTCACAGTATAGCAAACACATTCACAAACATACCATTTGTATAAGTCTTTAAATTTGTTGAAAATCCTATCATATATAATACATCTACTTTATTCATTCTAAACAACAATAACTTTAGGGGCTATGATACTGTCTCTTGGGAAAATGTTTCTGTAATTTTGATTTTATCGTTTCCCTCTTTATTACTTGTGGTAAGCAAATTATACATCGTGTTTAAAAATTGAATGTAAGAGACGCAGTTATGAATAATTTATATCAAAATTTAAATATAGGCAGGCAGGTAAGGTAATTACGATCTATGATATACTGGGTGACCAAAATGTCTAATTTTAATCACAATTGATGGTAGGGTGGAATTCACGTTTTGTGCGTTTTAACAAGAGCTTGGCGCCTTGTACGGATTTTTATAAAGACTATCAGAAATATTTTTAGGCTCTTTTTTATGGTAAACAGTTGCAAACATTGTTTTTAGGCCCAACGAAGCTCCACAGAACAATATGTTCTCTTATTGCATTGTTAAATGTCAAATATCTTACTTATTTGTCGTTGTCGTACAAACATTTATGATTGAAAAGTGAAAAAAAAAAACTCGGCGGTCACCCTGCAGATAATTAGTATGTAGTAACTTAGTGGCTGTTATAGGAACAAATTCAAATGAGTGAAATATGTATCTAGTAATATTTACAGCAAAACTATTACTATTGAATATGTTATCAGATCAAACTATAAAAACCAAATAATCGCAAAAAAGTGGTGGCAGGGGTTATAATGTGACGATTTTTTCGTTAATTATTTTACATTGAAATTAATTTTGTTGTTTATATTCAGAAATAAAGTAAATGAATAAACTTACGCTAAAAAGTTATATCACATTGTATTAAACGAAAATCATTAGTGGAAAACTTAAGGTACTATGAAAAATTCGCGTATTAAGAAAAAAGGTAATCAACAATAATAGAGTGCTACATAGCCACTGCAGTGTTTTAACAAGATAAAAATAGTTCAGGAAATATCAAGACTACCCTCAGTACATTTTATTTCTTTTAATAATTTAATAGATATAATTAAAAATTTCAATTTTGTTCAGATTTTATATTGGACACTAGTACCAAATTTTTATAATTCTATATTTAAATGAAAAAGATATAAACTGCTAAAGTCCAGCTCTTAGCAGCCCTTAAAATAATAAAAAATAAAGGTAGGAGATATTCCAAGAGTCAAGGAAATACCACGAAAGTTATTTCAAATAGTGTTTTTCACTATATAATTTAGATACTGCAGTGGCCTGGGTTGGATTTGTTACAAGCAAAAAATAAAAATTTTAATTAGGTATATACTACGAGACGATAAACTGAAAATAAGGAACAGTTTTATTACACTCAGCAGCACCCTATATTTTTTGAGAGTCTATTGTAACTACTAAAGAAACCGTCGATCTGTCTGTATTTATCACTTGATGAAAAATAGCCAATCTAAGAATAAAAGAAATGAGAATCTTTTAATATCGAAACTGGAAGAAAGTGAATTTTTATCGAGTGGGAATTAATGTTATGTATATGGTGCTGAATGTGTTTAGAAGAAAGTACTTTACACATAAAAATATTTTAATTTGGTGCTGTATTAAGCGAATTCTTAAATGGTTCAGAGAAATAGTTTATGCAATATGGGAACACGAAGTTGATTTACGCATTAATTTTGAACAGTTCGTCTGTAGCGTGAACATTTAACCATACTTATAGTGTGGTGTATGTGAATTGAAAGTGAAAGTGTGTATCTGTGTTTCGTACGAGTGTGCGTGCACCCGCTAAGTACACGTGTAATAAGTGTGTAGAGTGGTTTATTCACAGCTGAGATGATTTAATCGCAGATCAGGTAAGGATGTGAAGTCTGTCTGTTCAGACGCTGGCGAGTTAATTTCAGGAAGGATTCTAGACTCGATGTTGGGCAGATGGTAACGCCCGGTGAGCTTGTCTCACCAACAGAATACAGACAGTTCTCCACCGTGTTCGCCACTATTACGCCATGGCGTCACTGAACGAGCTTTCAACTGAAACAAAATTAAAATGTCAAGTATTGATACATCTTGGAAACTACACAGTGTCTCCCAAAAATAATCGAACTTTATATTTAAATCATACAATATGCAGTGCCATCTATTGCAAATTTTCAGCATTAAAAAGATACATTCATCCTCTTTCAAACGCACCAAAATTCATTTAAATCGGATGACAGATGTGAAAGTTACAGCCATTTCAATAAAAGAAAAAACGTGCTACTGTTACAAAACAAAAATGGAACAAAGAGCAAATATATAATAAAAAAAATTCGCTGAGACATACGTTTAATAAATAAATAACATTTAATTCTAGCTGACCGTTGAATTAGAATAGACAATTTTGCATAAATATTTAAAAGAAAAAAATATATGTTCTTTGTGGATCCCTCATTCCCTCAATAAAACCAGCTAGCATCGCGTCAGTTGGTGTAAAGAAATGTAACTAGGGCCGTTCAAAGGATGACGATTAAATTATCATAGGTGACGAAACCTGATTATATTTTTTCGACATTCCCAACAAATCACAATCTAAATTATGAGTGTTTGAAAATGAGCCAGTACCGACCAGGGTTAAACAACAGAGATCAGTTAAAAAAAGAATAATTGCAGTATTCTTTGGTAAAAGAGGTCATGTAAAAAGGGTGCTGTTCGATGCATAGAGCACTGTCACTTCTACTTGGTACACAGACATTTCTTTACCTCAAGTTATAAATGACCTGGAAGGGTTGCGACCAATATCACGCTTCAGTACTTGGTACCTGACCCGATCGGGGCTCTCATTGTTGGTTGGTTTGTACGTATGCAAAAATGTATAGACTCTGATGGCATTAATTTTAAAAAATGTTAGTGAATACTTTTGCAAAACTTATGCAGCAACCTCCGTACATACCTACATATATATATGCGTACATATTGTCACCTATTTAAACACCTTGCACTATTACTATTTTTATTTAATTATTTGCTATATAATTAACACTTTTACTATCAATCAGTTATCATTTTGCACCTTCTACTCCGCTTAGCATCGCATCGCCTCGACCTCGTTCTCGTACTGACTAACTCATTCGAAAAAAAAACTTTTCGATGTATCATTCCCACCAACCACTAATGCTAGTTTGCGGGCAGTCCCTCTGGAGTACGCCGAAAGGTAAGGCGGAAGGCCCTCTTCAGCCTTCTTTCAGGAATCGTGGGAATGGGTGGGTGGTGGTTCGGGTGAGAAAGATGAGACGGACGAAATGAAGACAGAAGAAAATGAAACATTATCTGTGGAATATTACTGCCCCAGCATTTGCTTAAGGCATTGACCAAGGCAGATGGATCCGGAATCGAACCGGCGTCCTCCCGAATACTAGGCAATAGTCTAGACCTCTAGGTCATACCGCTTGGTACTCATTTGATCTCGCGACAGCTATTTATGGAGGCTGGCAGTGTTCCAGAATGTTCCAGTATAACCTGGTCTTCTTTGCCAGTATGTATGTTGAGTTGCCACATACATGTGACACTACCCCCTCCTAAAACTGATCATCTCGGTCAGTGAAGTAGCTTCTGTAGGGTGCAAGCGGCCAAGGTGGACGATCTCAATTTTTGCCCGAGAAGCCTTGATGGATTGTATAACCAAACTTTAACGCTTTCATAAAAACTAGCAGAGTTGGCTCGTCGATCGTATCTGGTCTTCATGCAGTCACTTTCAAATCGCAGCTTTTTACGCACAGTGTTATGTATGAGTTTTCTCCCAAATAAAACGCCTCCGTTTATCTCAAGAACAGCGGATCTATAAGCAGTAGCGTTAAACCGTTCAACCATTCCATTAGATTGTGGATGTAAGGGCGTAGCCCTCGTTTTGGCAATGCCCATTAGTTCAGTGATGTTCTTGAACGAAGTCGTTTCGAAGTTCCTGCCTTCGTCGGAATGCAATTCCATCGGCACTCCGTATCGGCCAAATAATGCATTGACGAAAATCTTAAAGTTCTTGATGTATAAGTACAGCCGAACCATTGAGAGGTGTCTTTTTCACTTGCGGCGTACAAAATAAATAAGAACTGCATTCGGCTAGTAAAAGATGACGCTCCGCTCGGAAGAAATATCAAAATCTACAAGGGTTTGGTCACTGGGAACACACTATTTACTCCAACTTTATGTGTTTTTATTGTGTTTATTTGGTCTCCACTATTTTGATTGGATACCAAAATTACAACCGGGTTAGTTGGTCGAGTTCTTAACTGGAAGGCGACCTTAATACAGAACGGCCACCATCCACGTCTTGTCGGTTCAGTCGTACGTTGTCAAGCAGACGATACAGAAAACGAATCATCATCATCATAAGGTCTTCAGTCCTAAGACTGGTTGGACACGTACCTCCACTGTTTTCTATCCTGAGCTAATCTTCGCATTTCTCTAAAACTAGAACAACCCACATCCTTAACTATTTGCGAAGAGTAATCTAACCTAGGTCTGTCTCTACCCCTCCTAACTCCTATTTCTGCCTCTAACAAGTCTTTGACTAGACCTTCATATCTGAGAAGGTGTCCTACCAACCTACCTCGCCTATTTTTTATTGACTTCCCCTCTGTTCTCCTATTCTTTCTAATACCTCTTCATTCCTAACCTTTTCTTTCTAATACCTCTTCATTCCTAACCTTTTCTACCCACTTTACCCTCATCATTCCCTATAACAGAGCCGGGCAAACTCGGCTCTTTTGCTTCCCGAGTGCTCCTCAAGGTTAACCAAATAGCTCCTCATTGATCCTGCGAGTGCGAGTGAGATGATTCATTCCTTTTCTTATCCCTCCCATTTTGTAGGTGAGTCCCCTCTTCCATAGCCAAACCTAATAGTTTTGCGAACGTAGTAACGAAAATTT
>NW_020438934.1:818915-829301 GCF_000699045.2 Agrilus planipennis
TTTTTACATATATAAAACGGTTAGTTTTTATTGGAAAGTAGTTAATGTAGGTGAAGAGTGAAGATCTATGTCTGAAGTGCTATTGCAGCTTTTCACTGAACATATTAACTTTTTATTTGATTTAACTTTAGAAGAAAACTTGGTCGACTCCATCATCAAAAAAAAATTTACTTTTTTAACGTGTTTTATTATTTTAATAAACAATTTTACGATTTATGTATACCATTCCCTCGGATATTTATCCCTCATTTTAGTTACGAGTTTTGCTACCAGGTGGTGTATGCCCATTTGACGGATCCCAATACTACTGAGTCTTTTATTTAGAGCTAGTAATTCCATAAAAGTGTATAACTGTTAGCTACTATATATTATATAATTTACAGAGTTAATATCAAATTTAATATTCGAATTTGCATTTATAGCCCCTTGTGCAACAGTTATTTCCTTTCCTAAGGCAGTCATTTGGATAGGTCGAAAGTGAACCTGTGCGTGTAGTATACGTAAGCTTGCACCGTCATGCATTTGAATCGGGTGTTGATTTTAATCTGCTTGAAGAACTTACCAACCATTTAGATATTTTACGTAGGAATTTTATATGCGTAAACTGATACGTTGACTTTCAATTAGCAAGCTCACTCACGTCCGTGTGCACATATTGTCGTGTGTGAAGATGTAGGACACGGCAAGTGTGTGCATCTCGTATTTTTAGTAAATGGACATAAATATTGCGGCGTCTGCAGATAAGTTGTTTTGTATGTAACGCGTTGTGCAAAAACGCCCAACGCAACAAAAACTCATGATATTTGTGCTGCAGATGTCAGAACGATCACGTTTCTGTCTAAGAATCACATGCGGATCTTTCGTAATGGTTAGTTTTTGTTGTCACCCTTCGTATATTGCACTTGCGAGTGTCATATTGGAACAAGAATTTTGAAATTATCTTAATGATTTGTAAAAGTATAAAACATCGTCTTTCATTAGATGGCGACTGTTTCTTCGAGAGTTCAGAAAAGTACCTATCGATAATTTTATAGAAGCAAGTTCTTCCCCCCCCCCCCATCAGTCACTGTGAGCTCGAAACTGTTAGCACCATTGCTCCGAGTAGTCGAAATTCACTTTTATGAACAATTTGTTTAATCACTTTCTTTGTGTTAAAAATTATTTGAAAAATTAAATTTAAAGGAATTGTTTGTAAATAGGTATGCAACACATCGTACATTTCAGCATAAGAAATTGCTGATACTAATTACGTAATACTACTTAATATTAAATATTTGCATGGAGTATCGTAGCGTCAATATTAATTAAATAAATGTGTTCTGTTAACTGCCAGAGAACAAAATAACAAGTACATAACATAAATAGAAATCAATAAGAAATAGGCGAAATAGGTTGGTTAGACATATTAGATGAAGAAACAGGAGTTAAGAGGTAGACCTAGATTAAATTGGGATGATCCAGTTTTAGGGAAATGCGAAAATTAGGTAAGGATAGGAAATAGTGGAGGTGCGTGTCCAACCAGTCTTAGGACTGACGACCTTGTGATGACGAAGGTGTTTTTCTCGATTTCCACTTACTGTACCGTGCATTTTTCTGTTACCCACCTTTCTAACGCAAAGATACAAATATATTGTGCAGGTGAATTTGTTATTAGCTTAATTTTGAAGTAAATAATTCGCTTACAATCAAAGCAATCATTTGCCTCTACTTTTCTGATATTTAAACTTATGTGAAATTTATTTCTTCTCTCCGTTTTGATATGCTTCACAAAAAGTGCACTATTCAAAGTTTAAACCTTAGCCATGCGTTATCGCCAACAATAAATCAGAAATAAAGGATCAATAAACATATTTCTTGTTTTATATTAAGAAGAAAATATTTTTAGCCGTATCTGCTTTCTGTATTTTGAGTACTTTACGGATTTGTGCTCCGTACACCGAAACGAGAAAGCAATTTCCGATCGGTTTGGGTTATTTCTTACTATCATTTCGAACAGTTTAACGGTTTCGTTCCCATATTTCTCTACTTTAAGTCGTTCCAGTTAATCCTCCCAGTTCGCCTTGTCGTTGCAAGTAGGCATGGAGGGACGATAAAGAGGGGATCAGCTTAATGCCGTGGCATTTCGCGGACGGAAGTGCACGAAGATTTAGCCGCGAACTAAAAGCTTCACATGCAAATTATCTGGAAAATGCCCGCTCCACTTGCGACCATTTTAAGATGGAACTACGACAAGATAGAGAGACTTTCTGTCGTCTCAACTTTTACTAACTACCCCTTACATCTGAATAGCGGGCGCAAGTAACTAGGAAAGTATTTAAAGGAGTCGTAAGTTACATGCTTTTTTTACTTTACGTATACCGAGAAGAAACCTGAAGTGAATTGTGCACAAACTTCGCGAATACGAAACAATTTAAAGTTCTATAAAGTGAAGACGATGAGCGAAGTATAAAGTATACCCATTGACTTCCTGCATACACTATACCCAAGTGTAATGTTGATCTGAAAATACGAAGATTGCTAACCATTTTTCAACACAAGAAAATTACAATCCATTTTTCGATTTTTGAAAATAAATCGAAACGATCAATAAATAATAAACCAAGAGAGATTTTCTCTTTGTGCAGATGCAACAATAAAATAATCTTTGGCGAAGTTAATTCAATCCACAATATAATAAACACCTAAATGATGCAATACGAGAAAGTATTGCATATTTTACTACCAATGGTAAAAATCTGTACGTTTAACTTACTTGTTGCATTTTTTCGAAGTCTAAGCAAGGCCTCTGAATGTGGGTGTGTCTCGTATGCCGTGACCGTTTCCTGGGGGATACCTCATAGTGAAGTAATTTCGAAGGAGGACTAAGGGACCTAATTATGTGATTCGGAGTTTTTCCGCCAGGTCTCACAGCCTCCAGAGGTGGTGACGTTCGAAACTGCACGGGAGTAGCCAATAAATGGTGTACTTCGTCATCTGAAGAACCTTTAAAAACAACTTCTGTAACATACAAATACAGGCGTTCCAATTTAAAAGAACAATAATTTTAGTTAAGGAATCTTCATTAGATTATAACTACTAAATCAATGAAATAAATTTTCATTATCGATAAGTAATTACTTAATTATGGTGTAATATATACGACTTGATGTAACACTTCTACTTATGAAAGAAACATTAATGGATGTGATGCCTCGAGGAAATCATATAACTTGTTACAAAACTCGTTTATTACCGTATTGGAAAATTATTGCAGTACAAAAACTGGATTCTACTTTATTATACTTTGCATTTCTAAACCGTCTTTTTGATAAACTCTCAAGTCGCTTGAACAAAATTAGTTCTTTCTTTATTGCTTATTCAACTATTTTGCAAAATTCCGTGTAAGTTTGTGTACGTCTTACAACAATAACTGAAAAGAAGTTGCATTGCCCAAACAACGAAAAGCTGACGGAACTATCATTTTCCTGACACACCAACGTTTGCTTTCAACTTGGAGCGTTTCCATAAATTATTTTACTTGGGGACAATACAAATTAATGTTTAGACACTATAATATGTTCAAACGCCTGCACAATACGGAATCAGTTTCGGTGATTTATTTACGCCAGGTTTACGACTTGACAAACATGTCATTTTTCAGAGAAATTATGGAAAGAATATATCACAGTCGAAATTGAAAAATAACGCTTTGAAATTTATTGAGTGAAAAACTTGCTATTTTAGCAGTAAACAAGGAATTCACTAATCACAATCACCTATCTAGAAATTCTAGAGTTTAGGTACATTAGAAAGCAAATGACCAGTGGATTTATAATTTTCACTTTCTCATAACGATAATGTTTGTTTAGAGTAAAGGCGAGACTATACTTAAGGATTAAAGAATATTTCTCTACAAAGGTGGTAAAAGCTCTACAAGAAGATATCTAACATCTAATGAGCAACGATATTAGAAATAGGAAGAAAATTCCTTTCACGTGGAATACTGCATTTTTGAAGCATCAAACTTGGAAAAGAGACAGCGTAGTTCATAAACAAAGTAAAATTCATCGTTTTATATAAGGAAAAGATGCACTTTATTTAAAAAGTCACGCAATCAGGAAATTTTCAAACCGTTTTAAAGCGGCACTTACCGGAATGCTCTAGATGGACGGCATCGTCACCGAACTTGTTACCTCCATAGAGTGAACAAGGTGATGCGGACGAACTGATGTTGCCGTAATGGGACATATTTTCTTCATTTTCAGGACTGTAACGGGTACTACAGTCAAAGATACCGGTGACTGCAGAGGTTTCGACAGTATTATCACCCCTTTGAGACCACTTCCGTTTTTCCGGCAAACACACAGACGTGGCTCGTTGCGGCTGCTGTCCTTGCGGATGATTGTGGTTAAGGTGATGATGGTGGTGGTGAAACGTTCGTTCTGACGAGCGTGCCTCTTTAGAATTATTAATCACCTCCAGTTCTTCTTCTGAGGAGTGCGGATCGTGTTCCCGGTCAGGAGCGGGACTCTCCATCGAGCAACCTGTATCTGCTGGAGACACGTTATTGCATATTCTTTCAGACATTTCTGTAACAAAGTTTCGAAATCAATTACTATTTCAAAAAAATGGTACAGAAATCAGAAGTCCTCATCAAAAAAAGTCGCACATGGGTAATACTGCAAAAAAAAAAATAGAACTACAGAATATTTACGAGACACTTTAATTAAAGCTTAAAAACAACCTCTAATGAACCTAAAAACGAAAATTTTGTATGACTATGAAACTTACTTTTCTATCCTAACTAATACAAATGAGAATATGAGTTTGTCTGTGGGCTTTTCACGCCTTAACTATTCAACCGATCATCATAAAATTTTGTACACATATTGCCAGGAGTACAGAAAAGCGCATACGGTACTTTTTATCCAGAAAAGATATTGTTCCCGAGTGATAGGAAAAAATTAACTTAACTACTCTAATCGCTATTCATCATGAAATTTTGTAAATACATTGTCGGGGATACAGAAAAACACATAAGATACCTTTTATCCACAGGAAAAAATGCTGTTCCTGAGGGATAGAAAAAATTAGTTTTATGTGGTCTTTTGTCTATTTAGGGTATCAACGCGAGCGAAGCTGACGGGGGTAAAATCTAGTAAGAATATACAAATTAATTTCTAGGTAGCTGTACATTTTATTCGCGGGGTATACGTTCCATAAATATGCCGCAGATATGGAACGGGAATTAGTATGGAATCTTAAGGGATACATTCTGAAGTTCCAAACCAATATATATCAAAATAAGATCAATTTATTGAGAAATTTGCAATTAAAATTAATCGTTATAATCAGCATTAAGCAAGAGTTTCAAACATTTTATTTTTTTTCCTGTTCTGAATTTTGAAATTAGTCCACTCGGTTACGTCTTTCATAAAAGTCACCTCGGCACTAACCAATAGCACCCAAAAGATGGTGATAGGTTGAAAAACAACACCGAATCCTTTTCTACTCAATTAGATTTTTTATAATAGCTTCGGCACGTACTAACTGTACATACTCAATAGATTCCGATACATTAAGGGGATTCAGTAGTACACGTGCCGTAAAGTAAAAACATACTTATCGGTTCTAGACATCATAAGTTTCATATTTGGAACAGAGGTTTGAAATTTCGTAGTAAGATAGATAAAGCTTTGTTCTAAAGCTTGTCGAAGGCCATTTTTAATTTTTTTAATTTCTATTAAAAATACGTGTCCTACAAGAAGCATCAACTTTAAACACTTGTAAAAGCTTTTAGTGACCATATTATTGAATACCAAAAACGTACCGAGTTAGTGTGAACCTTTGTCTGTTACCATACAAAAAATTAGATATTTATCTCGCAACATTAAATCACAATGTTTAGATTAGAAACCCATGTTTTTGGAAAAATTCACATTAGACACGAGCGGTCTATTGCGGTCAATCCTCTTAATAAACGACACCGAATCCTTTTCTGTTTAGCGATTGCAACCGCGAATAATGAAATTTTTAACCGCGAGTACAGGAACTGGGTTGCAATTTTTTCACCCGCGAATAAGGAAACCGTGAATAAGGAACTTTTACTGTAGTCGGGAAATAGCATCTTTCGTTTATCGTCAGTAATATCCTTGTATGTGTATAAAATTGGATACGACAAATAGAAAACTTTCCATTACTTGTTATGAAAAGTAAATAGCAAGAATATGGGTAACAAGTCATACTGATAATCCGTCGCCATTACGTCTTATTTACACGGAATGTTAACTTATTGGGGGTCATCGATGTGGTTAATAATAACATACTTTACAATAATAAAATACAACGTTAATGTGAAAGTTACAGCCATTTCAATAAAAGAAAAAGTGTGCTAATGTTACAAAACAAAAATGGAACAAAGGGCAAATATAAAATTTTGTCTTAAACTTGAAAAAAATTCGCTGAGACATACGAAATGATGAAAAAGGTTTATGGTGGTGATTATATGAGTCGTACTCAAGTTTATACGTGACGATCTAAGGCCAGGTCGTCCAGAACCTAGTAATCGTGCTGAATTATTGGAAAAAGTCCGTGAAATCATTGGTATTGATGCAAATTTGAATTTTAACTGAAGATTTGGGTAAAAGAAAGGTCTGTGCGCGTTTTGTTCCACATGAATTAAATGAAGACCAAAAATCGCTCGTGTGGAGCATTGCAAAGACATTGTTAAAACTGCTAAAAACGATCCAGACTTTCTTGATTCGATCTTGCTTTAAATATGACCCTGAAACTAAGCGTCAATCTGCTACATGGAAGTCCAAAGGCGAGCTAAAACCAAAAAAAATGCGTTTTCAGAAGTCTCGAATCAAGACAATGTTGATTATTGTTTATGATTCGAAGGGTATTGTCCACAAGGAATTTGTTCCAGAAGGTCGAACTGTTAATTGAGAATACTATTTAAGCGTTTTACATCGTTTGTGGAAAAGAATTGGTCGTGTTAGACCTGAATATCCATCGGGAAAACAGCTGTTTTTATTGCACGATAATGCACCACACAAGACCAAAAAAGTTAACGAATTTTTGATGAAAAAACGGATTTCTCTCATCAACCACCCTCCGTATTCGCGTGATCTATCACCATGTGACTATTTTCTGTTTCCAAAACTGAAAACCAAGATGAAAGAAGCATTTTATGACGATATCCCAGCTATTCAACCGAGGTGCTGAAGAACATTCGCATAAATGACATAAAAAAATCTATGCATGCGCTGGTTGATCGTTTCAAACGTTCTATTGAGTCTAATGGAACCTATTTTGAATAAATAATAACTTTCAAAAATATATAATGTGTATTTTATTCTATATTCAAAAAGTTCGATTATTTTTGGGACACACTGTAATAGCGATGTACAAAACACAAAAACACGTCTCAATATAAGTCATTTTCAATTAAGTTTTGAAGAAATACAGTCAACCGGAATACCTTGGAAGATCATGTGATCATTGATTTAGGTATAAATTTCACTTCATATATGAAATATTGTTCTTGCTTTTATTAATAATTGAATACCAGATTGCACCATGTACAGAAAGAAGCACACTTACCGTGGTGGTGATATAGCTTATAGAAAAGAAGTTGGGAGTGCAAAAACCGACTAACACCGTTGTGTATTGATAAATATGTACAATTGAAAAGGAGAGACATTTGTTGTCTTTATGGATTATATGTCCTTTACATAGAAATTTTATAAAAATAAAAGATTTGAAACAAAAAATTTTCTTAAAGACCCCTAACGGTTTGTTGCTTGTATTTTAATGCAAGCGTTGAATTAGAAACTGATGCGTTGCATTTTCAGTTCACAATATCAGAAGGAGTATAATGTTGTGAAAAAGGGCGACATCATTTTTCCCTAATGCCAGCAAAAAAGGAGGTTGCATGAATGTGAAACAACGATGCAGTCTCATAAATTAAAACTGGCTTGTTGAACTGATGCATGAGCTATTCGCACTAAAATATTGATTTTTTTATACAAAGTGCCTAGCGTGAACCACCATTCGAGGGAGCCGCAGTTGCTTGCTTCGATGGTCGCCCTTTTTCTTCAGTTTTCGTTGGCCTCCCTTAATTATTTCGTGGGCACAAAGCTGCTTCTTCAACTATATTACTTATTCCTTTACTTGAGCGGAAGTTTTGCTGAAAAACCGCTGAAATTTATTAAGCAAAAGAATGCGTCGTAGTTGAAACGACCGAAATGAAACCGCAACGGCTCCCCGTGGATTCTCCTCCGCCCCTTTTCACACGTAGGCAGAACCACCACCGAGAGCTGCGGGAATAAGGGCGAGTGTTGCGCGGCGGAGCGGCATAAGAGATGCTTTTTTAATATTTCTGACGCTTTTAAAACGTGGCACTCGAAGCAGTAATGACAGAAAAGGAGTAAAAAAAAATCGCCCCACTGCTTGCTGCTGCTACTGGAACTTGTTCCAAAAGAAACAAGATTCGGACGCGACACTCGAAAATCCCCAAATTTCAGAAACATCTTTCATTATTAAAAGGCAGCTTTTTTTGGCTGGATTTATTCCTTTTTACATGTATACAACTTTTTGTCAAAAGCACCAGAGTATATACAAGTTTTAAAAATGCAATCCTGTCGAAATCTTGTCTCTATTTCGCAACCCTTTCAAATTCAAAAAGGATATTCATATATATACCACAAAAAAAAGATAAATTTTAACTTAAGATTGACGATGTTTTAGTCTTCGTTAAATATTTTTTTTTAACTTATTTCTTTTGAGTATCAATAAAAATTAGAAGAAAATAATTATAGACTAGTGGAATGTTAATACAATACTGATTGGATAAATACAGATTTCAATGAGATAATGAAAAGTATTCTCATGTTCGGAGTTAAAATTGAGAGATGGAATGAAAGGAAGGTAACAGAAATCTTTCAGGAAAAGTCTATTCCGTGGGCGCCAAACATCCGAAGAATCTCATCAGGATATATTTCACGGGAGGAAACTAATAAGAAAAATGTGGAAATAGGATTTGGAATCTACAGATTTCAAGTTTCATGGGAAAACAAAAAAAGGAAACGCAAAGAACATGATATTAAAAGGGCTTAGAAAGGAAATAGATGGGACAGGAAAACTGTATAGAAAAAGAGAAAACGCAACGTAAAAAATTATCCAGATAATGATTGTACAAGTACAGTTTAAAAAAGAACAAAACAAGGACAGTGTAAAAGCTTTTTTCTATTTCTTGAACGAGAACAGCCTTTTATAGATTTATTGTAACTTCCAAATATGCACAGTACTGAATTTAGTAATGGGCGAATGTAACTTGCAAAATCGGTGAAGTGCCGCTTACGAATTTCGGTTGATACTGCATTATTCTATTCATACATGGAAAACGAGGGAATGGATTCCTTACATAATTCTGACATTCGTGACGTAGAGTTATTTGGAACCATCCCGCGATTTAATGGTCGTTCTAGGTGTGTACCGTTTAAGCGACAATCAACTTGTCTTGCTTTTGATGAAGACAGTAATTTCTCAGTTTGCCCTTTAATCTGCCGAAGCCGAAGCATATAAATCAAGCATCGCAATATATTATCATCACGCGAATTAGGAAAAGGTGGGACCAATAATGGCTCTGCAAATGTTGTTACGCCGGTTGAGATAAAGGAAGTGCCTTAATCTAACGACCGGTTTCTTTGTGAGTTCCAACCCAAATATACCCCTCTCTGTCTCAGCCTATTTAAAAGATTTTGGCATAAATAATTGCTTTTTGAATCTATAACAGCCTCTAAATGATTCGTTTATTAAATAAGGTTTCATTTTTTGAAAGCTTCCAGTTGCACGCCATTTTTAAATGAAGGGGATTTTTATTTAATTTATAATTTCATTTTTGGGTCAAATGAATTCTTGTTGTTTTGAAAAGTTCTTTTAATACTTGTGAATAACTAAAGCAAAAGTCTTCTTTTTTTCCGCCAAATTAATTTTTTTGTTTAAATATCCTTTTTTCGTCATAAGAATCTCCGGGGAAATATAAGGAAATTTCGGTAAAAAGATTAGGCAATGAAAAGAAATTCGTCTGGGAACGTTGATTTTTGCCGCTCCAACGTGCGATAAGGGGGTTTCGTTCCAAAAATAACTTTCCATTTGGGACCTATATAAAATAAATCTAAACTGTTGAAAGTAATCAAAATTGCAAATAAAACATAAACAAGACCCACCATAAGATAAAATCCTTGTTAATATTGGGATCCGTCAAATGGGAGGAGCCTAAAAACATGGCGCCGATTAGGGATAATTTATCGTAGTTCCTATAGTGTACCGTGCAATTTCCAAGTTTTTAAATTACGATAAAATGATAAGTATTGACACAATATGTGATTGGGCTGACACAAA
>NW_020438934.1:834427-880176 GCF_000699045.2 Agrilus planipennis
GGGATTCAGTAGTACATGCGCCGTAGAGTAAAACATGCTTATCGGTTCTAGATATCATGAGTTTAATATTTGGAACAGAGGTTTGAAATTTTATAGTAAGATAGATAAAGCTTTGTTCTAAAGCTTATCGAAGCGCATTTTTTATTTTTTTAATTTCTATTAAAAATACGTGTCCTACAAGAAGCATCAACTTTAAACACTTGTAAAAGCTTTTAGTGACCATATTATTGAATACCAAAAACGTACCGAGTTAGTGTGAACCTTTGTCTGTTACCATACAAAAAATTAGATATTTATCTCGCAACATTAAATCACAATGTTTAGATTAGAAACCCATGTTTTTGGAAAAATTCACATTAGACACGAGCGGTCTATTGCGGTCAATCCTCTTAATAAACGACACCGAATCCTTTTCTGTTTAGCGATTGCAACCGCGAATAATGAAATTTTTAACCGCGAGTACAGGAACTGGGTTGCAATTTTTTCACCCGCGAATAAGGAAACCGTGAATAAGGAACTTTTACTGTAGTCGGGAAATAGCATCTTTCGTTTATCGTCAGTAATATCCTTGTATGTGTATAAAATTGGATACGACAAATAGAAAACTTTCCATTACTTGTTATGAAAAGTAAATAGCAAGAATATGGGTAACAAGTCATACTGATAATCCGTCGCCATTACGTCTTATTTACACGGAATGTTAACTTATTGGGGGTCATCGATGTGGTTAATAATAACATACTTTACAATAATAAAATACAACGTTCTTATCAGTTCTCTAAATACATAAACCGAATCACTTTATCTTATTATAAATAATAGTAACGAAGTCATTTACCTTTAGTGTAATTATTAAAGTAACCGATTCTGTTGTTCACGTTTTTATAGGCACGCACTCTCCTTCAAAACACCTATTTCAAAAGATAATAGGTACTATGAAAAAAAATTAAAAATAAAACTCAGCTAGTAATTTTGATCGATGTTTACAACATTATGGTGTTTGCACAATAATATCTTTCCGTGAAAGATGGTAGTGAACCACAAAGAGATAAATCGATATAGAAATAATACATTTTGTCAGCATAATATGATAGAGTATTACAAATTGCAAGTTTTCTTTTTAATTTTAATTTATACAATACAAACACATATTTCGTAATATTGTATGTTATTTTACTTAATTAGTAAGTAATGAAATCAATTAATATTACTAAACAGTAATTATTAAATCTTTACATTCTAACAAGGTTTGTCATACCATATTATGCTTATTATGTGTTCAAGAGTAAAAACAACTTGGAATACAAATAAAAGCCTACTATAAGGTTTTACATAAGAAAAAATGCTTAAAAATTAACATACAATAAACCACATGTCCATTGTGTAGTATTTTAATTTTAATTTATTAAGAACAATTAACCGCATCGTTTTTTTCTTTGAAATGAAAACAATAGTTGCAGTATGAGTAATAAGTTAATGGTAGTTGTCAGACGGCCTTTTTTTCATTCAATGAGGTAGCGTATATAAATCACAAATTCTCCAGTGTATTTACTGTTGGATAGTGCAATTATTGATTAGACAGGTATACTGCTGTAGTGGGAAAAAAACGTTTTTTTTTTTAACGTGTGAAGCGATTAAAAGTAGTAGCAAGTTGAAAATCGAACATACATAGATAGGGATTTTCTTTTAATGCAATGATTGAACGACCGAATGATCTTTTAAAAAATAGTATATGGTATAAGAAAATTCGTACAAATATCCTCCGCCATTTTTCATGTAAATAATAAGTCCAATTTAAAGTTTTTAATACGCTTTGTTCAAAACATCAGTTGGCTTAGAACAGTTTTTAGGGAAACAGATAGACGTGGTTGATAAAATACATTCCACACGATCATCAAATTATTCATTTTCGTGACATCATCGTCATAAGGTTGTCAGTCCTAAGACTGGTTGGACACGCACCACCACTCTTTCCTATCCTGAGCTAATCTTTGCATTTCCTTAAAACTAGAACAACCCATATTCTTAACTATTTGCAAACAGTAATCTAATCTAGGTCTACCTCTACCCCTCCTAACTTCCGTTTCTGCCTCTAATATGTCTCTGACTCGACCTTCATATCTGAGAAGGTGTCCTACCAATCTATCTCGTCTGTTTCTTATTGACTTCCCTAGAGTACTCTGTTCTCCTATTCGTTCTAATACCTCTTCATTTCTAACCTCTATCCATGTTATCCTCATTATTCGCATATAACACCACATTTCTAATGCTTCTAAGCTTTTCTTTTCCGCCACACCCACTGTCCATATTTCGCATCCGTACCAAGTCGCGCTCCAGACATACGCCATTAAAAATCTTTTTCGAATTTCTAAATTAACCGTTCGCGAACATAGAAGTGACTTCTTTTTATTGAAGGCGACTCTACCCTGCGATATCCTCTGCTTTATATCCCTACTACTCCTTCAGTCCTGACTTATCTGACCTAAAATCGGCCACTTTTCTAATTTTTCGTTTCCTATCATTATATTCGCTCTTTCCCTACTTTTTGTTTAAGTGACATGAAAAGAAAAATACCGACAATGAAATGTGTAACTTCTATGTTTGGTATAAATTTTGCCGTACCTACCATTATTCATCAGTGTAGAAATTGTGCCGATTAGGTTTGCTTTGTTTGTTTCTTAATAATGACATTTAATATTATGACTAAACAAAATCGTCTGATCTTTATAGTTTATAATGTGGCACAAAATCGATACATTTGCTCGCTTTTCTCCGTTCGTTCCTCTTTTAGCCAGGGTTTTCATGGTTATTGGTGATGATGCTTTTCCGTTTTTTGTTAAATGCGTAATGATTTTAATAAAGTTCCGAAATTACGTACCTGTTTGTAATTTAATAAAAGTGACTGAAGGCCTTGATGACGATGGCTCAAAAAACTGCCTGTAAGCGAAATTACTTCGAAATGAATGAGCTTCATGAAGCGAGATCGGAGCGAAAAAACTCGCGAATTAATTGGGACGCTGACTTTTTTTAAAAGCCCTTCACAAATCCCTGCTTAGCGGGAGTAATCTGCTTGTTGTTTCGAGTTCGTTAGGCCCTCAAAGAGTTCTCTATCTACATCCATGAGGCACAGCGAGGGAATGTAAAAATTTAAATTGCAACGCACCGCTCCCAGCCAATAAAGGCCACATTGCTTAGTTCATTTGTTTCACAATCCAAGCAAAATTATCATTCTCTTTTTTGCGGTCCTATATGTTTTTCTACCTAACGTACGCACATTTTTCTGTTACGTTCCCTGTTTTGTTTTTTGTTCGTTAAATTTTGGTTGTAATGAACGGAGTCAATGCATATAACCCTTCATCTCTGTTCTCTACGTTTAATCGATGGAAATGGAATACTATGTAGCTCTGTCGTTACTCTCATCACAGTTTTGTTTTAAAGCAAACAAGGAAGTTTTACAATTACGATGAAAACGCTATTCGTACCCACTTTACATGCGTGATTTAAATGCGGAACGAAACTAAAGGGAAGAGAAAACTGGATTATTACTATGTAGTTTAGTTAGTATCCATGAACCTAATTTATATTCCTTGCCATAAAACTGTACATACATACATTTCATTTAATATAAAATATTGTTTCCAATTCTTGTCCTTACTGTAGAGTGCGTACAGAACCAACACACCACAGCAGGTTTTTGACGTGACAACGTCTTATAATTCGATGGAGCCGGCTGCACGCACGAAAAAACATGACTCATGCGGCGTTACCTCGCTCTGAGGCGTTCCATTTAAGGCTTGAAATGCAAGCGAGAGCGCGGAACGAGCGACAAAGAGGCACAATCGGCCTCCGCGTTCGGCAGCGTTCGACATCTGTCTCTCTCCTACTTCAGCGAGCGATGCGTCCGCGTGGACAGCTGCTATACAATAATACATTTCCATTTACCTCCTTCTCTATATCCACACAAAATATCTATCAAACAAATAAAATTAAAAATTTCTTTTGAAAAATGAAACTATTCCATCAGTATTTTCTTATGATGTTGTCACGTTCAACTATCATCAGTAAACCGACTTTACAGACAACCGATTTTTTTGACTAAAGGAACTATTGAAAACGGAAAAAAAGCGTTTTCGTCTTGTATCATATCGCAGGTATCCATTTCCTTTGACATTACAATATTCTGGAACTAGCTGACTAACTAAAACTTTCTAACTAAGAAGTGAAAGGGTACCTTAGGTCTATTTTTAATCTCCAGGATGTTTTTGTTTAATCAGAATTTTGACGTTTGAGCAAAGGTTTCCCTAAATGGCATAGGCGAAGTCTATGCACCACCACCAACAACTATATCCAACTTATCTGCATTTATTAATCCCTTTATCCTTATTTTACAATTACGTTCCACAGTAGCGCTTCTGTCTATCGACTTACTGTGTACTTATGTACTCAGTAGATGTACTAATACAATAATACAAGAGATGAGAACATCTTAGTTAATAAGACCTGGCGCAAATTTAGAAACATCGAGCGATGTGTATGTTTGTGTTGTGTTGTGCCCGTATGCAATGGGCTCGACGATAAATAGAGCGAGCCCCTTGACGCCCGGCATCTACGACGTCGTTGTTTTACCTCGTAGCTGTAGCTGCTGCTGGGCTGGATGCACAACGTGACGTAAGCTTTTCGTAAATGAAAACTTGTGCAGGTCACGACCTCGGTCATGAAATTCATATCAGTGTAGGTAGGATACGGCACACGGGTTTCGCTTTGCTTTAGCCTATTCGTCCGCTTGCGGCTTGCTTCCTTGTCTACCTTACCTGGTTTGTGCTCGTACCATTAGAAAGTAATGACGCGTGACCAGAATCTGTAGAATAATTGGGTGTCTATACCAGCCAGTTGGTTGGTCTACACTCTGTACCTTACGTTAGTACATCTTTTACAAAGAAATAGACTTATAATTTAGCTCAAATTGTACATCTATAGGTATACAGATGATGATAGATCGTCCCACTAAATAGTGTTGACAGGAAGTAAAAAACCTGAAGGATTTCAAAGGTTTCCCGAAACATCTCTAATACGTTTTAACAAAGCTGGAGTTCTTACTGTGGTATCATTAATGGTTGTGTTGGACCTTCAAATAACTTTTTTATTGCTTAAGTCAATAGTTTACTTGTTATTTACAGCTTATCTATTTTCGAATTGTCCAGTCGGGTTAACTTTCAAATTTCTTTTTCCAATGTCATATTCAGATCTATGAATTTAAATATTATGGCATTATTGGAAAAGGATTCGGCAAGTAGTTTTCCCGATACCATGAAGGATTCCCATCGGAGTATCACATGAAAAACTTTGAAGCTATCTAAAATAATACTACGTAAGAAGTGCCATTGTACTACTCTATTCTTGAAGCAACCTGACATCATCATAATATCGTCAGTACGCACTTCAACTCCTTCCTATTCTAAGCCAATCTTCGCATTTCCAGAATCACATCCTTAACCATTTGGGAACAGTAATCTAATCTTTATATTCGTCTTCCTCTTTTTACTCACCCTGTATTTGCTTCTAATACGTCTCTTAATTAGCCTTTGATATTTTAGAAGGTGTCCTACCATCTTAACTTCTTTTTCCTTAACGACTTTCATTATGATGCCCACTGTTCTTCTATTTTGTCCATTCATTTCTAATCATTTTCTATCCACGATAGGTATTTTCATTATACCCCTGTAACACCACATGATCTCATCTCAAACTCCGCTTCTACCTTTTTCTTTTCCGCTGTTCACATTGTCCACACCTCGCATCCGTACAGAACCATGATTATTAAGAGACATATTCAATCAACTTTTTCGAATTCCCCCGAATTAGCAGTTTCTCTATCACCTTTTCCATCTTATGTTATATGATCTGCTACATAATAGTTGTAAGTGAGGATTTTTTTGTTTATTAAGGGAAAGATGTAAATAGCTTCCATTCGATTTTTTGCGTCTGTTTCATTCACGATCCATGTCAAAACGAATATACAAATTTGAATACATTCTCTCATTTTCAAAATGGCTTATACTTTACGACAACATACTTAACCACTTGTATTTACTGTTAGAATTACTTTTTTGATTTACCTCTGAATTGACTACAATATGAAGAAATCTGTACCATTGCACCTCACTGTTTTGGAGAAACATGTGCAGTGTGCAGAATATCACTGACGTACGGAGGGGGAAAGATTGTGAATTGTTAACTGAATATTGTAAAACCACATTTCGCTGTGGTTGTAGTGGACTGTACTTGAAAATGACGGTAGTGGAGGCAGTGGAGGCCAACTAAACTTAAGTATATGTACATATAGATACATATGATGATGTATACATATGTGTATGTATGAGATCCATGCTGCGTCCATGAACGATTACGTTTCTCGCGTTCTGACGTCGGTCGGTGCCACTGTTGATCCATTTTATTATTATTATTATTACTTACATAATAAGTACCATTTCCCACAACGGTTATTCACTTCGCGGCCGATGTGTAATAATGGTTATGACTGAATACGCAAAGGGGTTTGCGCTCCTTTATCACGCGATGTTGTAGACTTTAATAGTTGCGGGTGTGTTATACACATACGTGCAACTGTTACGGCTTTATCTTATAACAGCTACTGAACATTCAAATGGTATGACCTGCAGTAATGCATGCATGATCCGCGTGCAGGATATAACATGCACATAGTCTACTATATGGGAAGCTAACGTATTAGCCATTAACATTTTTTTCGGCATTTACTGTTTTACGGTGTGCAAATGACTTTTTTAAACTAAATTTAAGAAGGAGGTTGATAAAATATGTTTTTTTTTGCAATGTCTAAAACATTGAATAGCAACTTTTTAAACTTTAATTATATTTATTTTTAATTTTTCTATACCTAACCGGTACAAAACTTATAGGCTTAACGCAAATTAACACACGATTTTAGGACAATCGAGAGTAAGTACCTTATGGGTGGTTATAACAAGTGATTGCATCTTTTTAATGCATTAATTACACTTGAATATTTTTATTAATCTCTATATCTGACATTAATTTCTACGTTTGACTTAGCAGGGACGAAAATTATATCCCACCGGTAATTTATAGCTATATAAGTATAAAAGCGCTCTTTAAGGTATGATGTACAGTACATATTACATATGTTAACTAAAATAACTGTTCTTGCTGGTGTGATAGTGTATACCTAGTACCTATAAGAAGCCGAGGGTGTCAAGTGTTGAACGTACCCGTCGGCTTAAATAAAAACAAAAGGGGCCCGTGGGTTATGTGTAGCTAGTAGAGGCCATAATAAAGTTGAATAATCTGTCCATTTTTACTTTTGCATTTGATTTTTCTTCTCTAAGACACAGGAGAAAATTTATGTGCAAAATTAATGAGTTGAACAATTTATGACCGATTGTGTCAAGTAATCGCCTATGTACATTCTTGTTTCTATTTGATAATTAATATGTCCAGCAGCGCATTGCTTTGTTATTGGGTTGTAGGTGGATACACACGCACGACAGACACGATTACAACGCAAGTTTGTTTCTATTTTTTGCACTTCCGCAAGTATGTATTCGTGTATGCACCCCCGGCGAGAGTGTAACAGCAGCAACAATTTTTCCTCTTTAATTTGAAGATGTAGTCGATAAAAATTAAATGAATTTTCACATTAATATGTAAAATAGGATAGATTAATAGGACACCTTCTCAGGCAAGAAGGTCTAGTCAGAGACATATTAGAGGTAGAAACGAAAGTTAGGAGGGGTAGAGGTAGACCGAGATTAGATTACTGTTCGCAAATAGTTAAGGATGTGGGTTGTTCTAGTTTTAGGGAAATGCGAATTTTAGCTCAGGATAGGAAAGAGTGATGGTACGTGTCCAACTAGTCTTAGGACTGACGACCTTATGATGATCATGATGTAAAATCTAGTGAGGACAATATAGCACCTTCTTATAGTAATAATCTTTCAATTAATTAATTATTCTTGACAATATCTATAAGGAAGCGCTTTTAAAGCGCTAAAAAGTCTTAAAAAACTTTTGGGTGTTTCATTCCCATCAGCCACTAATACTCCGGACTATGCCGAAAGGTAGGCCATATCGCTCGCTTTTAAAGTTCTCTTATCAACAGCATATGATAATGTTTTTTGTATCTATCGTTCTGGTATAAGCAGCTTTGTAAAGGAAATTGGAGTGCTTGCGATAGAAGATGATCAAATATTTTGGAATAATAATACAACTTCTAATAAAAGAATAAGATTAAGTAAGTGTCTACCTTCGATATCCACATAAGATATGCAGACAGGATAATACGATATGCTAACCGTTCACCAACGGAATAATTAGATTAGGATATAGAGGGACGACTTGGTTATGATATAAGTGCACCTTGCATCATCGACAATGGTACCATCCGTTCAAATTTGGAGAGGGTATAGGTATACCATATTATACATATAATTCATTCATCCGTTTGAATTTACTTATTTATTCATCACTTTTTATTACTAACTGATTTAGGTTAAAAGTGTTAACATTTTTTAAAAATATTTATCAAAAGTAAATCCCACAAACAGATAATATATTGACAATTTTAAAAACCATTATACATACCTATATAAATAGCATTTATCGTAAATCAAACAATATAACAACAGATTTGACTAAATAACAATCAAGTAAATGAACTTTGCATGATTTTATTATGATCAAAAAATTAATTCAACACATCTATCTACTCACAATAATTTACAGCATTTTTAGATGTCATGCATGCTTAATAATATTCTAATTGTATGTAATTTACATCCATGAAAAATCCAAAACCTGTAAATATTAACAAATAGTTACAATAGAAAAAACAGGTGACATTGTAAACATTTCTAAGGTCGTATAATTTGATACTCTTATCGCGTTCATGCTGACGAATTTAAAACGGGTCGTGAACAGCATTTTAATTCGCATACGTTCATTTTATCGAGATCATGTTCCCTACTGTTTTTCAGCACAAAATAATCTTACATTGTTCATAACAATGAAGAGATACGTGCATATTTTGGAAATAAACTTTATCAATTTATCAGCTAGCTAGTATTCGTATGTGACACAATTTAATTCATATATTGTTAGATCATTTTCTAAAACTACGTGGTGCTACCATACTAAATTATTACAATATAATCTAATAATAATAATAATATAATATGACTGTGATTATAGCTTATGTAGTTTTATTCTAGGGTGGCGGTCAAATAATTACACAACTATATGTTTTTTGTAACGTTTCGGTTTATTTAACCATCTTCAGACTGGAAAAAACTGCATAATTTAATAATAACGGTCAGGAATCTAACTCAAATTGTGATTACAGCGACAGAGTAGGCCGATTTTGCATCTGTTTTTTTAATGTAATATAAAATGATTTTTGTTACGTGTTTTCGTTAAAAACAAATGTGAAACGCTCCTTCTCTTTTGATAAGAAACTGAATCTCATAAGACGTTGCATAATTAACCTCTATTACTCAACTTTCGTTTGATTGGATTTAACTAACAATAAACACCTTATCACTTTTCGCAAACTGATTACAGAATTTTTTAAAAAGTAAGAATTTGAATAACAAATCCGGTTTAGAAACAGGTTTGTCAGAGTACTTTGGTTGTAAAACGTTTTTGAGAATAAACAATTCATTCTGTTAATGTTCATTTTGAGGCTTTTTAATTATAAAAGAAAACTGTTTGTTCGCTAATAGCCTGAGTAATTCTGGTAGAAAAAGTATGTAATTAAGTAGGTCCCCGAATAATAGTTGCTTTATAATAATAAGTATATTTGTTGTTGGCTCCTTTCTCTAGTGTTTTTTTTTATTTGTTTTTAGCGGATTTTAATACAGTAGATTAGTAAGATTTAAAGTGTACTATTTCTGCAAATTATTAATTAGTGTGATTGTATTTCACGTTCAACAGAATTAAAATGCAGATAAACGATAAGCCAAATTAAATAGCAGTAATATGCTAGTTTAACACCAATAATACTGACATGCACCGCAACTGTGTATAATTAGGTGCGAATATTCTAATAAGAATTGAATTCGATTAAAAAGTAAAAACTAAGATTCCTATAAATTAAAAAGTAACCCCTCTCCTTCCAAGAAAACGATAAAGATGAAATTTGTTTCATCGTCACTTAATACATAATTATTAATGTGGAAATAAAAAACTTATTAGAAAGTTGTTGAACAAGATCATTCTGCTTAGCAAACAGAAATGCCTATACATACATGTAATATGTAGTAAAATGAGCTGCATAGTTACCAAACCAATGATGACATTGTAGTAAGTTTTCAAGGACAAACGTAGGAATCGGGATTCAAAATTTAATTACAAGAAGCAGGTATAGAAACAAAAAACTATACATTTCGTAGTCAAGTGTAACAAAGAGAAGGAAAGACGTGATCAATGCTAATACAGATTTCTACATTGAAGAGTTATTCATGGTAACGTTAGTAACGGACGATAAGGAAATTTCAAAAATATATTCCGGTTGATATCAGATATTACACAATTTTGATGTACCTACCCGTTGCGATATAAATTAATAAATAGCAACTTCATAAACTAATTCATATGATCTCTGTAAAACCAATGTAGGGGTACCCCTAGGCATTTCTTAGTTTTGGTTTTACCATTTGCTGGGTATTTCTCATTTGCTCTGTAGTCTATTAATTGTATGCATTCATATTCATGAGAATAATCATTTATTAAGGTCTTATTATTTACACTTTTGTACTGAATTAATATCCCAAAGGCAAATGTATAAACTCTATACCTTATTGGGTATTTGATCAGAATCTGAGTTTTTCTTTAATTTAATTGCAAATTAATACACTTTTTGAGGTACTCGATATATGTATTAATGAATAACATAATAATAAATAATAACAAATTTCTATGAATAAATTATAATTAAATTTGATTCATAATAGTGAAAGTGGTACAAAAAATAAAGAAGTGAATATCTTTACTCACCGACAGTGTTCAAGACATGATCTTCTATTTCATCGTCAGATTCTGTACCAGAGTCGTGATCTTCATCAGCCTAAACAAGGAAAAAGAATTAGAAATAAATTCTTTATTCCGGATGAAGTAATTTTCTACAGTCGGCCATATTTACCGGCAGAGAAATTTCGCTTTCATTCATAAACTGTTTCAAAAATTTTGAAAATAATTCGTTGCAAGGGAAGAAAAATAAACTAAGCTTGATTTAAATGAGATCTGATGTTCGGAAAATTGTAACGAACAGAGAAAATCGAAACCGGAAAACACATTCCTTTGTTCCTACTGTGTTACAGGCAGCCATTTTTTACTCATATTTGACCTTCAGTGGGGTTGCCCTTACAAATTATTTTCTCCCCCAAATGATACACACCTTTGCGAAATTATCATCGTTTATTGAATGAGTTCTTAACTTATAGGTGAGGAACTTCAGCATATTTCGTTTGCGGATCTGTCGTTTTTCCGGTTTTGCCGCCACAGTTGCCGATTTCACAAACGTTTCACCGAAAAAGTTTATCCAACTCGCGCAAGCATTCTACAACACCGATATTTAGTCTAATAACAAGCCTCCACTATATTAAGTTGACATTTCCTGGGAAGCTTACTACTATTGCTTTCTCTGACCGGGCCTTACTACCAATTGTACGTATAGTCAGCTGCACTACGCGATTAGAACGATTTACTGTTACTACGAGGGGGAGGTACGGTTTCCTCTGTATTCTACTACCACTATTTTGACACTGAATTTCGGTGCTCACTTCATGGATATACACTATACATTAATTTTACTACCTACTGAATGCAATTTTTGCTTGCACTCCTCAAAAATTTGGTAATTATCAATATTAGAACTAGTAACCGACAAACTGCCTCTCCTCTACTTTATCTTGGACTCGTCCGTATCTCATTGATGACAGAGTAGGTCTGGTTGTTTGCAGGCTTTTCATTGGAGGTTCAGTTTCATCATACCTCTTCATTCAGGCTACGGTTAGCTTTTCTGTTTCATCCAGTGAGTTGAGTAATGTTAAACTTTTCGCGATTCGTAGCGCGTAGCATAACTGGGCGCAGAAGTTAGAATTCCAGGACCGGATTGAATGGAATGCTTAATCAATACAACAGTGTGACAAAGAGACCGAATTGACTATAACTCATAACTATATCTGCTTGGATGAAAAAGCCTTATTGATATCTGAAACTATTTTTTGGCATATACATACATCTGTTAATGAAAATCATAAAGGTAAAGAAAAGGAATTCGTTGTCTTCTGTTCAGAAATTAAAAATTTTCCCTTTCATAATCGACAATTTTTGTTCGCAACTCCACAAATAACAGGAGTCCCTTTGTTCTGGATGTAAGGACAATTGAGTTTCAGTAGCTTCAACATGTGTTTATATATTTCGAATTGTCGTTTTTGTAGCATTTTTTTTAATGTATGTAATTGTAAGTACAGATCTGACCTCTGTTCTGTGAGAGTTAGGATAATCCTTCCCGAAATAAAAAAAATTGTTATTACACTATTACGTAAGGAAGGCATGACATATTATTTATGTGTGATAGTGTAAGCAAATTGTACACTCGTATTTTCAGGATTAAAGCACTTTTTGATTCTTTTTTGTTGACAATGAGCAAAAGGAGTGGCGAAGCGCACTCACAACAGTCAGTCGCCGGTTTGTTCAAATTTCATTCAATACTAGGAATATCCTAACGCACCACTGAATTGGGGTGAGCTATAATTAGGGATCGGGAGCGCTCTGCTTGTTGAATGAAAGGGATGTACTGTGGTCATACGGGACCCGTTTACCTTCACCGGACGGTTCCATTATAAGCACCGATGTCGCTTTATTTAAAACGTGGAGGTACATTTTAATGAACACATTAACGTATCATTTTTTGTAAGGTACTTCTAAGCCTCGTTGAGTACCTGATAAAGTTTGTACAAAGTCTTTTGACAAAATAACACGAGCTTTATCATAAATGAACCAAATCAATATCAAGTTTGACATAGTAAAAAATGCTGCACTTATATTGTTTATCGTTTCAAGTATGTACCTGCAAACAGATAAATGCTTCTTTGAACCAATCTTCATTTAAATCATACGGGTGGGATTGGTACCATTTGTCGGTTAAATTGAAACAGTAATATGCTAGGTGCGAAAAATTAATTCCTTGAACAATTAGTTAATAATCTTTTAATCTTTTTTACAATAAATTGACGGACTCATGGGTGTTTTTTTTTACAAAAATATCTAAAATTTGTAGAATAGTTGCTTACGGGATTCCTGTATACACTTGTTAATATTGTCAAAAAATACTTGTTACAGTAGATTTTTTACTGGATATCCATCCTGGAGTGATTAGAATTACAAATTGTGCAAAGAGACGAACATATCAAAAGCAAGAGAAGAAGGACGTATGTTCTATGAACAATTACAGAATGAAAAAATACCCTCTAACCACAGGCTGCCACTAATAGAAGCCTTTAATGCTCGATTTGGAATTGGGATAAGTAACGACAATGAAGATCTGTTGATAAAATTCTGTTCCCAGAATAGTCTTAGAATCAACTATACGATTTCAAATACAAATATATCTTTATAAATACGCCAGAAACAACAATCTATGACGTATTGATAAATAGGCAATTTAAACCTACACAAAATGATAGACGTAAGAACACTGAACTCGACAACATAGGTAGTGAACATGCACTTGGAAGCAATTAGAAACGATAGCATAAAAGATCTCTATTCAGGAAAGTTCATATCTCCGCGAAACCTATAAATACATAACTAATGAACACAAACAGTGTGGAGAGTGCATGGAGCAAAGTGAAGGCAAATGTCACAAAAGCAACAAATGAATCAAACGGAAAAAGGAGAATTACAACAGGAGTTGTAAACAAGTATAAAACACCATGGTACACGGAGGAAGTTAAGGAAATCAAACTAAAAGACCAGATAATTGGCAATTTTACAAATATCGAGCGGCATGGTCCAGAGGTTTAGTCCATTGCTTAGCATTCCGGAGGACGCCGGTTCAATTGCTGATCCGTCTGCCTTGGTTTCCTTGGATCACTTAGGCAAATGCTGGGTCAGTAATATTCCACACATAATCTTTCATTCTCTTCTGTCTCCATTCCGTCCGTCTTATTTTTCTCACACTAACCATCTCCCAACCATTCCCACGATTCCTGAAAGAACGCTGAAGAGGGCCTTCCACCCTACCTTCCGGAGGGACTGCCCGCCCACTAGCATTAGTGGCTGAAGGGAATGAAACACCCAAAAGTTTTTTAAGATTTTTAGACCTTTAAAAGCGTTTCCTTATTGTTCTTCTCTTCATTTCTTCTTCTGTCTTCATTTCGTCCGTCTCATCTTTCTCACCCGAACCATTACCCACCCAGTCCCACAATTGCTGAAAGGAGGCTGAAGAGGGCCCTTCGCCCTACCTTCCGGGGTAGTCCGGAGGGACTGCCCGCCCACCAGCGTTAGTGACTGATGGTGTTGGACGAAAGTAAGCAAGACTGTAAAGATAAATGCAATAGATAACCCCCAGTGGAAAGAGTATTTTGAAAAACTACGGAGAAGAGGAGAAACACACACCAATTACGAAAGAATCAAACGAAGACGAGTAGGTAAACGTAACAGCAAATGAAATTTAAGACGCAATTAAAAAACCAAAAACTGAGAAGCTCCCTGGCTAGATGGAATAGGAATGACTTGCTAAAGGTCGGCAAAAACTGTTTAATACAAGAACTTACAAAATTATGTAATAAAATATTGAACAATCGTAAATTACCAGAAGAATGAAATCAAAAAAACCCTGAGTATTACCATGGGATCAATCTAATAAATGTGTGTCAAAAACTTCTATACAATATTATCCTAAACAAGCGTTAAATAGAAATAAGCGAAGAACAAAAAGGGCTCCGTACCTACTAACCAACGACGCGACTTGTATAACGTCAGGTGATGGAAAAAGCGATAGAATCATTGAATTTAACAGATCTGATTCTTTTGTAGACTTGAAGAAAGCATTCGATCAGGTGAATGAGTGAAACTATCTGACATTATCTCCTTATTAGTTGAAGGAAAAGTGCTACACCACAACCCAAATATGAACAAAAAATAAAGTATCGGAAGTCGTTAAATGTAACTCTGGTATAAGACAAGGTGACTCGCTAAGTCCAGCCCTGTTAAATATTGTGATGGAAAAAATAATAACTAGGGGATCTAACGGGATCTAGGATGGGGACTAAAAATTTAACAATAATATGATATGCCGACAGCGCATTACTTTTAACAGACACAGAGGATAATTTCCACAGACTACTACATAACTTTAACGTAACAACAAAACAAAATAATATGACTGTAGGACAGAAAGAAATTCAGATATACCACAACAATGTAACATAGCCGACAACACGAAATTCATACGACAAAGAAGAAGATTTTGGAATGAACATGAAATAAGAATGTAAAAAAAAAGAAATGTAGGAAGACCACAAAAAGATGGGCTCAAAGTTGGTTATCTTCGGAAGAGGATACTCCGTGATAAAAATTCGAAGCGTGAAGAAAACAGGGTAGTACGGTAATAATCTGCGACAAAAGAAGAAGTAAACGGACCCGTGTTTGTCTATAACTCCAAGCCATTATCCACTGCGAGTTTATTTCACGAGTATTTGGGCAAAAAAGTATTCCTGCATAGCCGCATCCCTCATAAAGTCCGGATTTAACCCCGTGTGATTTGTTTCTTTTCTCAAAAATGAAATTCTACATCAACGGTATTCATCGTAGCGGAGCAGTAGAGGTCAAGGCAGCTGTGAATGTTTCTGAACTCCATATCATCAAAAGGCTACGAGAGGTGTTTTCATGAGTAGGGTGGCCACTGTGAATGCCGATGATAAGGTATTGAGCAAAAATTAATTCACTTGTGTTTTACAAATTTCTAGACTTAAGTGGAACACACCTCGTATATATAGACAATACATATTACATATTGTAAATGAAATTTATCAGCAGGCGTCAGACTGTCTATACGTTGTCATAAAAATGGAGTTCTACTAATAGACTGTGACATGGTTTTCGCTTTTACGTAAAGTATTAACTGTGGAAAGTTATAAGCAAAATTTCGACATGATTTCGCCAGTTTTTGCCTCTAACTCAAGAATAATTATTTAACAAATATTGATAGGATTAAAGAACTAAAGAACAGAGTCAGAAGCAGGGTTGACGTCAAAATCAGATTTAATTTGAAGGTGATGAAGTGGTATAGAAGTATAGATCCAGCCGAAGCAGCAACCAAAAAAAAAATATTTTCAAAGCCGAAAACTTAAGTTAATAGTAATGCACAAAAAAACCTTTATCCCCGCGAACATGGCCAATTGTCAATTACGTATAAAGGAGAAAATTTAAGATATTTATTCACACCCACGGTTGCCTTGTACACAATAAACCAGTTTTCTTTTAATAAACAATTCATTGAATTTAACAACACAATTTATTTAAAATGAGATGTTATCGTGCTATAGAAGGATACCGTGGATAGAAAAGGTTTAAAATAAAAAAAAGATAAGGAAGAGTTGTTAGGACAATTAATTGGACATTAAGGTCTAGTAGAAGACATACTAAAAGCAGAAACAGGAGTTAAGGAGGAACAGAGGTAAACCTAGATTAGATTACTATTCGCAAGATAGAGATATAGACTACTCTAGTTTCCTAGAAATACGAAGATTAGCTCAAAATAGGACAAAGTGAAGCAGTCTTCGGACTAAAGACCTTATGTTGATGATGCGTACTTTTAATAATATAAATGTACTTCTCTATTGTTTTTTTTTTAATGTGTGTAAAACAGCTCTAGGTTTATCCTATAGGTACTTATAGTGAAGAGCAACTTGGTCTTACAGTCTTGGTCTTGGTCTTGCGAAAATGCTGTCTTTATACTGCCAAGAGTAAGAGCTAGGTTGAACGAACAAGACCAAGACTAAAACCAAAACCAAACGAACAAACTCAAGACTAAAACCAAGGCAGAATACGCAAGACCAAAACCTAATACGCGAGACTAAACGAAAAATGTGTGAATGTACGAGTTAAACTACTTGAAGCAACTTTAATATATTTTTTTCTTGAAATAAAACACCAAGGGAAACGTAAAATAATTTGAGTTATTGGGGTTTTTATTTACTAAGGATTTAAGTTTAAGCTTTAAAATTATGGATTTCAACTTTTTCCTTTAGTACAGGTCCACTAACACTAATGTTTTTATTTCTACAGTGTCTAAACCATGTAAACAAGCATTTTTTTAAAATAGGAAATTCAGCAATTCTTCGTCTTTTACTTCTTTCACTTTCTCCCGATTCAAACCACTTTTCACTGTTTACTGAGGTGCGATGCCCAAATTATTCGTTTAAGGGTTTTTATTTTAAGTAATAGAGGTTTTGGACTCCGAGGGGAAGGGAACACAAAATTTTATGAATTTATAGAGGTTATTACGTTATCGAGGTTTAAGTTATCAAGGTTCTACCGTATTTGAAATTTTCAGATTTTAATACTAAATGTAGGAAAAAAGAAACATTACCACTGTTTGAAAAAAGGAAAAAGGGATCTACAAGAATGTCCTCGGACAACACATATAGAAAAGAACAAATTTTTTCCGATATTTTTACTTCTTTCAAGTACCTTGTACTATTTTGTTCGTTAAAAGGTCAATTTATGAGTTAGACAAATCAATCCGCATACACTGTTGATATATATTTTTATTTACCACTTGATTGGAGTGTGATTCATACCAAATACGGTTTAGTAATTTAATAGAGAAAGTAATTCAAACTTAAGCAAAAAATGATAATAAATTAATGTTTAAATGCAAATTATCCGCTTTACTTAGGCTCAAATCATGGCGTAAATTGTCTCTCAGTCTCCCTGTACACTTGTAACGAAACAAATCATAAATAAAGTGAGAACTATTTATTTTAATGCAGGGGTGAAAAAGCTAAAACATTTTTTAAATACGATGCAACGTAAAGCACAATATAATATTGACAATGAAAGAATCAGGTATTAGATGTTATTATAACGATTTAAAACGATTTTAGATAGTATGTAAGAGAATATTAAAATCCATTCCGTTTTGGTTTAATTGTGTCGAATAATCAAATGGATTTCATTAATTGTAAGAATGCAAACTCATTTGTTAAAATGACCGTGGTTACGTAAGATCTTTGTTATGGTTCATCTAATGCTCACCAACTCGAGTTGTTTATACCTACATATATACGTAATTCAGCGTAAATCGGTTAAGGATCTACAACTTCTTGTCGAATTGTTTTAGGAAACTAGTTTATTTGAATTGTTACAATATTATGAAACATTTATGGTCATTTTCTATGAAGCTGTGATTACTTGTAATTGACAGATTCGTTAAACGCAGTCGATATTAAATTGCTGTGAATAGGCATTTCCTGTGTGCCGTTTTTATGATCATTTGATAAACGACAGGAAGTACTGCAGTGTTAATTAACTGTAAATTATTTTGGTCTCGACGAATTCCAAAAGATTCTACCGTGATTGAATTTAATTAGGAAACTATTCAGAATTTTTGTTTTCTCAATATGTTCATTTAATTATATGTCTACTAGTACAGTTTTGTAGAAAACACGTTTTTATATAACGTAGTAAGTGTTAAGAAAAAATATTTAACAAAAACTTCTTTAATTGGAATTTTTAATTGAAAATCATATCAATCTTATGACATGGTGGGCTTGTTTAAATGTCAATATTCGTATATTGGTTCTTTGTTAATTATCTCATCATCATCAAACGGTCGTCAAGCCTAAGGCTGGTTGGACACGCACCTCCACTCTTCCTATTCTGAGCTAATCTTCGCATTTCTCTAAAACTAGAAAAACCCATATCCTTAACTATTTGCGAACAGTAATCTAATTTAGGTCTACCTCTACCCCTCCTAACTTACGTCTCTGTCTCTAATATGTCTCTGACTAGACCTTCATGCCTAAGAAGGTGTCCTATTAACCTATTTCGCCTATTTCTTATGGACTTCCATAGAGTCGTTTGTTCTCTTATTCTTTCTAACTTTCTCTATCCACGGTATCCTCGTCAATCGCCTGTGACACCACATTTCCAACGTTTCTAACCTTTTCTTTTTCGCCGCGCCCACTGTCCGTGTTTCACACCCGTACAACGCCGTGCTCCAAACATACACCTTTAACAATCTTTTTCGAATTTCTAAATTAATCGTTCGCGAGCATAGAAGTGACTTCTTTTTATTGAAGGCGACTCGAACCTGCGCTATCCTCTGCTTTATATCCATACTACTCCTTCCGTCCTGACTTATCTGATTTCCTAGATGCCTAAAATCAGCCACTTCTTTTAATTTTTCGTCTCCTATCTTTATATTTGCTCTTTCTACTTTCCTTCCATTGCCTACCAGTGTTTTTATTTTACTTTTATTTATTTTCATACAGTACTGTTTTATCAATGCCGCTTCCATTTTATTTAAACCTATCTCCAAATCCTCCTTGCTAGATGCTAATACTACTATATCATCTGCAAATCTAAGTATACTAATCTTTCGCTCTGTAAAATGGTGTTTGAGGATTGTAAGAATACATAAATTACCGTTACAATATACTTTTTCTTATAAATTTTCAATTTCTGATACCATTTGTGAGCTATTTTCAAGGAGTTTAATTTTTAAATTTACGAAAGAATTATTAATTTCAAAATCTACAACTTTAACGATTAAATCAAGATAAAACATAGAGACGGTATGTATAAGTTTTATGACGTCTGTAAAGTTCTTATTCTTGAGAAATTGAATATACGGGTAATAAAAGCACAAATTGTGTATATTTTATAAAACTAGCACTGTTTTGTCGACGGAAAGGTGTGAATAGTAGGTCAAATACGATAATTACTAAATAACATAACATGGGCATACATACAAATGTCACGTACTCAAAAATTTTTGGCTTCGAAATCAAAAAAGAAATGGTTCGAGTTTCGTAAAATTTGCATGTTATTATGCCGATTCTATATTTAGAACCCAGATGTTCAACATCATACACTTTTTCGTTGTGAGTTTTGGCAAGAAAATGCATTCTTTGGAAATATGCGCTCACAATTGCATACGAATGGAGCGAGAAAGTTGGATATCAAAGAAATCCTACTTAACTCGATGTTTACATTTCCTTTGTTTTTATTTTTTTTAACATTCTTTTATTGAAAGAATAAACCTGTAACCGAATAAGCCGGTAAACATAAATCGCAAAAAAATAAAAGACTGGAAATTTTTTTTTTATTAAATAACATGCAATAACTTCCACAACGTAGTCTGTAAGGCGACGTGTGGCGAGTTTCTAGGAGTTCATCACTCTTTTCTTGTAATTTGATTTTTTGTCAGGATAGTTAAGGATAACATATTATATATATGACTCAGTATTTTTACAATTATGTATATCATGGCGATACTTTGTATTTACAAATATAACATAATGCATAATGCTAACACCTAAATTACTTTGATATACATATGTTATTCGTAGTAAATACAAAAGAAAGACCTTGTTGTTATTATTTTGATAGTGATCTGATTGATTTTTTTACGTTTTTTTTACAATCAATAGGTACTAGTCGTATTGTACGACCCGGCTCTTGTTTAAATAATAATTTTCAAGCCTATCGCATATTTATCAAGAACAGAATTTGATTAAGAATAGCAAAAGTTTCCAAGAGAAAACAGAATGTGATGGGATAGGGACTGAAATTTTATTTTATGACCGCTTCATACAAATTTCGTGCTCCACTTTCTTGACTAATTTTTTAAAAATACTCCCCAGTTGTTTTTATGTGCTTATCTAGACCATTCTGTAACGTAGTGAATGCCAATTTTTTTTACGTAATCGAAATAATGTTGTTGTTTTCTCACTTCCAAGAATAAATAGAATGTAATTGAGGCAATGTAGTACTTTAAGATTAAATAACTGGCCAAATCTGTTAGGAAAAAAATACATTTTTTTTGAATTGGTACGTTGAACATATCGAATGACGGATAGTATAGATACGGTACGGATTTCTAACTGATTAATGGATATTTAATCAGAGCATATTGTATGACTATATATTTTAAATAATTCAATAACAATGCTTGTTTGTTTGTATATTTGTTTGGAGTATTTTAGCTAAATCTGATGAGCCACTTTTAACAATACTTGGATAATATGTATATATATATTGTGTCCACGATAATTAAAATTGATCATGTTATCATTATTCGTTATGAAAAAACCTGCAGGTAATTCCCTAAACGCAGAAAACTTGACTAAAATATTAGTTTCAATTTTATAAATAATAAAAAATGATTTTGATATTGTTAAATCAGTTTGTAATTAATTTGTAGCATTTTATAATACTGACTTTCTTGTTTTAGGTAAGTCAAAATAATACTTATATCAAAACGAAGAGAATCGCTAAAGCTATGTAAGTGATATTATATTTTTATATATTATAACGCCAAATAATAAAATTAGCCTATAAATACGTATATACACACTTATAAAATTTATATGCGTCTACATACTTCATTCTACTATAGCTATTCGAAATCATTAATGTGTATGAACCCATCTAAATTTCTTTAATTAACTAAGTAATAATTTTTTATGTTATGTATTAAATCTAACTATCTTGGGGACTTAATTAATAGCAAAAGATCTATTTAGATATTTGGACATATTTTTGGCGTTTTCCTGCAAATTGTAAAAATAATGCAATAACTTTACAACGTAGATTTTCAAAAATATGTTCCCTATTTTTATGTGATTATGATGACAGTTTATTACAATTTGGTTAATCGAAACATTCAGGAATATATAATTATGTTTCAAATAGGAATCAATACGTAGTAAACAATATCAATGTATTTATTGACGTTGATGTAAAATAACAAAGGAAGATGTTTTGAACATGTTCAATACGTTAGTTTTCTGCAATGTTACAAAGTGAAAAGAAGACATCAAATAATGTTGTAAAAGATGAAAAAATCTTTTTTAGAAATATTTAACCTGTAAATATTGTAATATGGCAAAAAGTTATCGCAATGCATTCTATAAGACGTTAGAAATTATTTATATCGTTCTATTAATGTGTTATTACAGTTTATAATAAAATTCATGTAACTTGTAATATAAGCATCCCTTTGAGACTGTGAGTTATCAGCTATCCAATCTCTTTAAATAGTTGCACATAGTTTAGTAGATAATCACCGATAGCACTACCTTAGACTAATGATACTACCCTAGTCTAAGGACACTGCAAAGTTATTGTAATGCTCTCTCTATGTCAGCATTGAACCATATAGAATTATATTGCTTCACTGCGGAAACCATGCTGCGATGATTATTAGATTATTTACTCGAGAATGAGCAAACCTAATCTTATTTGACTTTGACAGCAAATTAGACGTAAATGCAGAACCACCAATTTATGCTAATAATGAAATATAACTTTTTCTTTGCAACAGCGTCTTGACCTGTATACGGAATTATCTTTCACAGGATAGTGAATGAGCTAAATCTTATACCTAATATAGGAATATTTACTTCTAAATAGAAAGTAGTGATGTTGTAAAATCAGGATTTTTGATGAGAATAGCATCTGATAATTGGGAAAAACATTTAAAGTGTTAAATAATTTTCTGGCAAATCGTTTGTTCCAGTAAAAGGAGAAAACAAAAGTCAAATAACTATGAAAACCGCAAAAAGTTCTAAAATCAATAAAGCTTGTGGCAAACCCTTAAAGTGTATATATTTATTAGAGTAGATTACTTTACTAATGACATTTAATTACTGTGTATGCGCCTCACTTAAAGATTTTAATTGATTACCCACGTAAATAGTAATGCTGTTTAAAATCAGTTGCAATGGTTAAATTACGTCATGTGTTAACCAACGCGGAATTGAATACAAATTCTTGAAGCCACACACTGTCAGCTACCAGAATTAAATACTCTATCTAACAGATTCCTTCTAAACTTGCGGACGTTTCGAGCAGGCTTCATTCTATTAAAATCTATTTTAGTCACGGAGCATGGCATTTTGGCAACGTATTTTTGTATTTAGTGGTTTCAAGTAACAGTAAAAATTGAGCACGTGGACTTATCTGTTAAATATTCTGCAACTTACACAAGACAAGTAAAAAATTTGTAATAATAATGGGACGGAGAAAACAAAAAGATTTAAGAAATGGAATTAACAGTGCATCAATAAAATCGTCAGAAGAATCGAAATTGACGACATTAGTGGATAATCTTCTTAGAGTGACCACAGCACCGATACAACCGAATGTAAACAAAGCACTTGATCTGCAAATTCAAATAGCAGAAATTGTTAAAGAAATACAAGCACTTGAGAACTCCAGAGACAAGATTACTTCTCCGAGCTTCCGAAGCGATGGCGCTACGATCCATCAATTCTTAAATTGGCTGAATGAAAATGGCGCTGAATTTGAAGGGATCGAAATAGCTAATTTTCCGGGTTACGAGTTGGGTCTTCAAGCTAAGAAGGATTTGAACGAATCTTCTCTCATAATATCAGTTCCTCGCAAAATAATGCTTACTACAGAATCAGTAAGTGGAACTCCTTTGGGAAGTATCATACAAAAGGATGCCCTCTTGAATAATATGTCTAACGTTGCTTTAACGTTAGTTTTATTGTTTGAAAAGTTTAAAGATGACTCATTTTGGAAGCCTTACATTGATGTTTTACCAGTTAATTATTCAACAGTCTTATATTTTACATACGACGAATTAAAAGAACTCAAAGGGTCTTCAGTCCTGGAAACTGCTCTGAAACAAATAAGAAACATATGCAGGCAGTATGCTTATTTACACAAGATGATATGGACTTCGGAAAATCCTTCGTGCAAACTGCTGAAGAAATATTTTACTTTTAATCAATACAGGTTAGTAACTTACAGGCAATTATAATTAATTAATGAAATATAAACAGAGAATAGACTAGTTATAAATTTACAATTAAGGCAGTTACATACCACATTAGTTACTCATATAATTTTAGGACTACATTCAGTATAATTTTTATTGATGCTGAAAAAGAAACACAAACTAATCGTAATTTTTAACGTATTCTTAAAATAAAAAAAATCACTATAGTCTGTTCACGCTTTCGACCTGCTAGTCTGTTAGGTGTTCAATGTTGTCATGTTTATACAGAGATAACACAGTGATAAGTTGTTGACTGAATGTCACGGGCTGCTAAATAATCTATATGAAAAAATAAACTAATTTCGAGTTCAACTTTTATCTTTTAGATACACTGCTGTATAAATGTCAGACATACTTACCTTTTTTTTAATAGAACACAAACCCAAAATTCCACAAAAAAAAACGTTTAATGAATCTAAATACGTTTTGACACTTAAGGTATCGACCACAGGTTTAGAAAACCGTTCTAGGCTTTTTAAACGTATTTACCTATGTGGAATTTTTAGTTTTACTGTTTTATTTGATTCAATTTCACAGAACTCCTTTTGACTTTCTTGTAATGTCTTTTTTGATTGTCTTGATGAAAAACCATAGCAAATAATATACATAAAATATATAAAATGAAAATAGTACTAATTTTCACAAACTACTCGCCTCAAAAGGACAAAATTTAGTGAAATAATTGTTGCAGAGATAAACAATAAAGTTAATAACTTCCATTTTACGGTGTAATTCTGAGTAAAAGTATAAGAAAAGACAAAATTTCACCTTTATTTACAGAAATAGTAACAACATTGTCTATAAACAAACATAAAACTTACGACTTACTTTAAAGTGTATCATTGTATACGTAATGGTTGAATATAAATAAAATATTGCACGTAAAAAAATCACAACCCCTGTCTTCTCAGCTTAATTTAATAACATGCCACAGACTCGTACGGCTTTCGGTCTTCATTTTCTGGCACTTGTTTTATAAAACTAACAGGATCTCGCACTTTCTTTGGTGGAAACTTTTCCGGCACGGAAAGTGTGAACGTCTTTCTAAGACTACCTCCCAAGATGGGATATTTACTTTTGTACTCTGAAAAATGGTTCAGTAAGGACCGTCTATTTTTCTTACGTCTTGATAACTTAAACACAAACAAGATCGTCAGAAACACAAACAGTGAAACTCCTACTACGGAAAGACTAGCTAAAATGGCCGAAGCGATTCCATTTTGAACCGTATTTGAATCGTTTCTTTTTTCTGCAGGACCTTCATCAAATTCCATTTGTAACTGGTCGTTAAATGCATCCGAAAGTTTATCTCCTAAATCATCTATTCGGCGTACATCATTTTCTAAAATATCTTCGATCTTCTTCGATATAAGAAGACTATCGTTTTCAATGTCCCCAATTGCATCTGCTTTAGACAAAATGTTCGTCCACAATATTTTGTTATTTTCAACTTCCTGTGAAGATGAAATGTTTTTATTGATTCGTATCATTGGAAATGTCGTTGTTGTATAACTATCTGCTGTATTTACTTCTTTCTCAAAACTAGATAGTACTATTGCAGTACTATTCTGAAGGGACATTTCGGTTTCATCTTCGAGGGCTTTTGGTTTTCTTTTAGCTAATGTTAAAGACCCCCGCTTTGCAGATGTCCGGATATGCCCTATAAAAGGTTCTTTAGGTGGTTCTGGTTCTTTATTTTGATTATGAAACAGATCAGCCAGATGTTTCTTGCTAGATCCTCTTTCTCTCATTTCTATCAGTTCGTCAAGTGTAATGTTTTTCAATTCTAAAATTCGTGATAGTCTTCTGTTGCCTTCCGGATCTTTCATCATTTCCATTATCTCTTCTTTTGCGCTGAAAGGTCGTAATTTTTGTGGCAGTTCTGTATCAGTTTCTTTCGTATCGTCTTTTATTTTTGCTAAATTGTTTACATTTAAAGACATTCTAACTGGCCCTTCATCATAAAGGTCTTTGCTGGCGGTGGTTGTTTTCTGCACTTGGTGTTGGTCATTACTATTGCCCACTATGGTACCTTTAAATTTCTTTTTTATGTAATTATTCGAATCTGAATTTGTTTTCTGAGCGTTGGTTACGTACGGTATAACAGTAGTTGTGTTAAGGATTTCGTGTTTTTGTTCGGTAATGTGCAAATATAGTTCCGTTGTACTTTTTTGGCCAAACCTATGTAGTTTCTTTCTTTCATGTAGGCTGTCAATATTTTCAGCTTTCTTTTTTGTTAGTTCTGTGTGATTCCAAGAAAAATCGTCTCTTACTGGGTTCTTATATTCCTTAACGGGCTGGCCGTCTATTGTAGATGAATCTGTTAAAGCAGAAATTGCCTGTTCCTTGCCCATAAGAAGGTCAGTGAGCGACAGATTTTTCTTTTGTAACACTTCACTAACAGATCCAGTCTTCTTAAGTATGTTTTTGATATCTGGTGCACCTTTTCGTCTTTTTTTTATTTTGTCATCCTCTTCAAGCGCAGTAAACGGATCTCTGACCTTTTCATAGAATTTTGGGGAGGGGCTTGTTAACTTAACGTCTAAAGCATCATCTGGACCAAAACGTTCAAACGATAGATCATCTTTCTTTCTTGAAGCGTCCTCGCTGCTGCCACTTTCGAATGTAGGACTAGTTCTTCTTCGATGGTGAGGTTGGTCCATCATTTCTTCACTTATATTTATCCAGGAGTCGTCTATTTCATCCAAACGATGGGGTCTAACTTTTCGACGAATGGGTTCAATGGTCATGAGTGAATCAAAGTCTAACTCTTGTGCTTGTTCGTTTTGTGGACGTCGTTTCCTTTTGCGGATTCTTCTTCGTCGTTTTATAATTCTAGGGCTTGTATTTTCTTCTAGTGGTGACGTTTCTTCATTCCATTCTGGGAAAAAATGAGGTTTGTCTTCTTCAACTGCTCGCCATTCCTGAAATTACAGTTTGGCATTAATAGCTGTTATTCCCACTATTCTCAAGTTATTATTCAGTAATTTTTTGATATCTAATATCTACTATCTTAAAATGTTAATCATCTTCCTTCGAATCCATTAGAAAACAATTTGATGAAGTGCAATTTTCACCATTTAAACTTAACGATTAAACGTAAATATCTTTACAATTAGAACCAACAAAATTAAAAATAATGGTGCTTCTTGTTGTTTTGGAAACTAATGACATATGTCTAACATGTATATCTGATTTCTTGTTCCGATTACACTTGCTTGGTTTAAAGGTAAATGAAAAATGAACTTTGTAAGCAGATACACTGTCAAGGTAGTTTTTAAGGTCATAAAATTGAAAATCCGGGAATCCGTTTTAATTACAATACCTAAATCTTGTCTTAGAAAGTGCTTTATTTGAACTAGTTAGTTGTAAACGTGTGGCAGATGTTGTCTCGAATATTATATGGGAAAATACGTGAAATTCGATTTCACTTTAGCAAATTTTTTGTGTCATTGCTTTCATGAGCATGTCTTCGACATAAAAACAGTACACGCGAGAGTTTACAAATACGCGCTCATTATCATTATATCGTATTCATCTTTTGGTTTTTACCAAGTAGGTATATATATTAGCCTTAATTTGTGGACTTTCGTAAAAGAATTTGCTAAAAGATTAACTATATAATTACCAACAATTTTCCTTTTTTTATTTAACATTAATCATTCATTGTATATAATCAAAGTCAATAGAGGCAATTTTTTTTTTAATTTCTAAAAGAAATCAGTGGCGTAGGGTGAATTTTTGCCACCGATGATTTTCCAGATCTATTACAAAAAGATATCCGACCAGGAAGTTAATAAATTCTAGTAGTCGCTCTATCCATGACAGCCGCGTGGGTTGGCGCTTGTGTACAGAAGTTTTGTATGATACAAGATTTGTAAATTACAACAAAAACATTAATTTCAATTCAAAAAGTGTTAATAAAATACTTAGGAACAAACGTAAAATTATGTGTATTTGCGATGGTTTTATACATAACTTACTTTATTTACATATACACAATTCAGAATAGCAAGAGGATTTTGAGGATTCATCTCAGGATTTGTAAAGGATTGTAATTATTTCGGTCCTTCAAACAGATTAGATCATCACTATCCCGACCTTCAGTATTTTTATTGTTGAATTCATTTCATACCTTCACAATGTTTTAAAGTTTCAATATCTCAGGATTCTGAATTATTTTGCTCATGATATTTATGAGATTTAATATTATGTAGTGCTAAATGTAAATATAAAAAAAAGTATCTTTTTTATAATATATAGACGAAATCTATAATCCATTAGACAGTTACTGTTTCTACTTTTTGGTATATGTTTTTTTGCGATTGATTTCAACTGTTATTGTGCTATAAGAGCTTGGGTTATAATAACGACCTTCGTCGCTATCAAAGTAAACCGTTGGGGTTCGACTATTAGATTTTGTTGTATTTACTAAGAAAAAATGTCGTACAAGACATTTTTTTTTCAAAGATTTTTTCCATACAAAAATCTTGGTATTTTTGCGAACCCAAACGGTAATGTACAAATTATTAAAAATTGGTACAAATGCCAAGAAATTGGGATATTTAACATTACTGTGTGGCGGACCTGTCTCATAGCGAAGAAAACATATTTTACTGCCCCCCACGTTTACGTCGCCCGAGGCCCATAACTCCCCCTTGCCCCCCACGCTACGTCACTGAAAGAAACCACACCGACGTTTCGCATTGAGTATAAACTTTGCCGTATAGTCCATCCGGTGAAACGTCGGTCGGGTTTATTAAAATAATAAAATAACCCTATTGACTTTGATTTTACACAATTACGAAATTAACGGATGAAATGGAGAATATTGATCATTAATTCCCTTTTAATAAATTGTTTAAATTTTAAAGTAATTGGAATCGGTATGATGTGAAATTTTCCTTTTCAAACGTCACACATCCGATAAAATAATTCTGCCAGGGTTCTAATAAACATGCAAACAATTTCTTTTTTTCTTCATAATTGCAGTTTGTCTATTCAAATGTGGCTTTTGAATACGTTAAATATACATAAATGCATTGCGAAAACATACGTAAAGTTAGCTGACGTGTATTAAGCATACGAACGTGACTTTTCTCGTAAAATTATAATACGTAGTACAGGATTGTCAACAATACTGCACTTTTTTAAAATTTTGCTATTAACGAGTAACGCACAGGGTAGTTTTTATACATCCGAACGTGACAAAACGGTTGCACATTACAGTGCCTACTGTTTGGTTTTATTCGTCAATAAGTTTCCCAGATTCAACAATAGTTTATTTTTATAATGGAATAATCCACAAGAAACTCTGATATGTATCAGCTTGTTTGGGTGTCAGATTAATAAACAATATAGCTACCTATACGTTTGATCTAGGTTTTTAATGATCACATATTCTTAATTTATGGAATAGTTCTTCAAAAATTAATTCAATAGCTGATATTGATACTGCATTAAAGGCTGGTCAAAGTAGGAAGATTTTTAATCGTAAATCCTAATCCCAGAACTAGGATTATATATTGTAGGTACATGTCAAATATTAACTTCCATACCAGTTTCTCGTTAATCTGTGAACCAGAATTTTTATCGAAAGATAGTTTTTAAAAAACATACAAAGATACAAATTGGTGTTCGTTTGTTAGGTTTTTCAGAAAATAAAATGCCCTGAAATGACATTTTTTAATTTTGCATTACATATATTATTTACTCTCTCAACAATCCTAAGAAATATGCGTTATAATGTGCTTAAAAAGTGGCCGTAATCCCGATTTCGATAGAAGAATGTTTCCGAGAAATTCAATTTCAAGTAATTTTAGGAGTTTTGGAAAAAAATAATTAGATATAGAAAAAGTAGTGACGAGTAGATGAGTGGGAAGATTGAAGGGGTAGAGTGGATAAAACATTTGAAAATGATAATGGAAGAGAATGAGGAGAGTGTGATAGGAGATTTTGAGATAAGGGATGGAGTGCAGTCAGGTAAAAGAGGAGGAGGATTTAGAAAGGGATGAAGATGTGGGAAGAAGCAAGAAAAAGAGGTTAGGGAGACTGAGAGAGGTGGGGTATAAGGAAGAAAATATGGAGGAAGAATAAGAATGAAAATTAGGACAAAAAGTAGATATGATAGAGAGAGGGAGGGAGCTTTGAAGGTTTTAATAGTGAGGAATAGATGCAGAGAAATAATAAGAGAGGATTTAGAAAAATAGAGGTCTAGATAAGTAGTGAGGGTAAAGGATATAGTATCAGGACGACTAGGTGGCAAGATATTCAGAAAGAGAGAGGAAAATAAGTGTAATGGCAAGATATAGAACAGAGAATGAGTGTAGAGGATGGATATACTGGAAAAAAGAAGAAGGCGATGTAGGATATCTAAAAGGGAGGAAGAGAGCTTGAAGCAAGTGTTAAGAGGATGTGAGAATGATGGGACGTGGGAAGGAGGATGAGGACGGGCTGAGCCATCTAAAGAGAATTTTAAGGAATAGGAGGGTAAAACAGAAGATAAGATAAGGATTAGGTGAAAAAAAAGGCTAAAATAGGATTAACGGTTTGTTTATTTGGTAATAGGATTAGCACTTAGAATATAAGATAGATAAAGAAATTTATCCAGTCGCACTTGAAATAAAAACATTGTAATTAAAAATCGAGGATTTACGTTTTTTAGTGAGAAATATTAAAATTGTCAAAATCAATGCTATATTCGAATTCAGTATGCTAGAGTTAAACAGACAGAATCAAGTATTATCTGATTAAAATTGAAGAAACAGTTTTCAATACTGGTTAACATTGTTGTCCTCTGACGAGAAACCTAATTAATTAATGGAAAAACGTCCCATTGCAATAATTTTCAAGGATATCCCCACTACAAATTTCTACAATAACATCAGCTGGTCATTTCGAAGGACTTTGTGCTAGTGATTTTTCTTTTAATTAATAATGTAACATTAGAAGAATGTAAAAAGTGTAGGTATGTTCTTTTCAGACTTTATGAACACATAGACAGATTAGTCACGAGTAAGCGATTGTGCATTAGGGGTGCCTTAATAATATCTTGTACCACCTGAAATATTTGCCAGGATCATCGCTGCTAACATTAATTTCATTTATTTTTAGTCCTTGTTTTATCGCTCAGAATAAAGTTCTAGTTTTGTGCTCTTTTCATTAATTTCAATTCAAAAAGTGTTAATATACTTAGGAACAAACGTAAAATTGTATATTTGCGATGGTCGTACATAACTTACTATATTTACGTACACAATCCATGGCAGCCGCGTGGGTTGTCGCTTGTGTACAGAAGTTTTGTATGAAACAAGATTTGTAAATTACAACAAAAACATTAATTTCAATTCAAAAAGTGTTAATACTTCATTTACATTTACACAATTCAGAATAGCAAGAGGATTTTGAGGATTTATCTCAGGATTTGTAAAGGATTGTAATTATTTCGGTCCTTCAAACAGATTAGATCATCACTATCCCTATCTTCAGTATTTTTATTGTTGAATTCATTCCATACGTTTACAATGTTTTAAAGTTTCAATATCTCAGGATTCAGTTTGCTAATGATATTTATGAGATTCAATATTATGTAGTGCTAAATGTAAATAGAATATAAAAAGTATCTTTTTCATAATATACAGGCGAAATCGATAATCCATCAGACAGTTCCTGTTTCTACTTTTTGGTATATGTTTTTCTTTGCGATTGATTTCAACTGTTATTGTGCTATAAGAGCTTGCGTTACTATCATAAAGTAAACCGTTGGGGTTCGACCATCAGATTTTGTTGTATTTACTAAGAAAAAATGCCGTACAAGACATTTTTTTTTAAAGATTTTTTCCATACAAAAATCCTTGTCCTTGTTTTGTCGCTCTAAATAAAGCTCTCTGGTTAATAATAATTATTAAATCAATTATTGAACATTGAAAGATAAAAATTTTGTTTGTTGTAATTGCTATTTATTTTTGCCAGCCACAGGATATGTTTTAGAATTCTTAATGCTATATTACAACAGTACCATGATAAAAAGGTGTGAAGTGTATGGTTGAAGGTACCTAAAGCATGTCCAATGCGTTTTCGTTCTCATTTTCTTTGTATTTTTTTTTTTTGATAAATAAAATAACGGTTAGTCAAGGTACCGTAGTCTGGCACTTATACGATTGGTATAACTGACAATTATTGGCTTACTTTTCTTATTGGCAAGTTACATAATTAATTAGTTTAAGTAGCGCATGATAATCATTCTTTCTTCTTTCCGCCTGTTTAAAATGTTTTCGTTCGTTGTTTTCGATCTATCTTCCGCAATAATACCATATTTGAATGAATGTGTAATGTCGGAATGTTCAGGTACGCTTTAGGAGAATTTTTTAAGGAAAAAGACGCGCAACTTAAAATAAATATACATAGCCTACGTGTACGTTGGGTTAGGATAATTGCTGATACATAATGGTGTTACTGGATAAATGCTGCAAAAAGTAGTAATTTATAGTAATGTTGTATCCATGTTTAGTAAAGAAGGTTAATTGGTGAAACATTAAGGAAGTAACGTCTTTTAATTTATTTTAAATTTTTGATATTTTTGTGTCGAATTGCGTCAAAGTTCAGGCAGCAAACAACATTACCCTGTCCTATTTAAAAGTGGTCTAATCCAGTGTGGACTAAATAGCATAGTACTTATATATCTTTTGGAAGGCACCAAAAATATAAATGTGATAACTACATATGTATTCATGTAGGTTGTAGGTACAGTATATTTTTCACTTATATATGTTCTTTAAGTTGAGAAAGATCAGGTCTTAGCAACTGTCCCTGGAGTTTACCAAATATATTTTTCAATTATTGCTTTGTGTGTTTACTGGACAAGGAACAGTATTGGGATCCGTCAAATGGGAAGAGCCTAAAAGTATGGCGCCGATTAGGGAAAATTTATCGTAGTTCCTATAGTGTACCGTGCAATTTCCAAGTTTTTAAATTACGATAAAATGATAAGTATTGACACAATATGTGATTGGGCTGACACAAAGCCTCGGAAAGGAAATTTCGTTGAAGGTGAGCGTGTTTTTAATGCCAATCACATTATAAAATTCGGAAATAACAAATCCGGAAGCTAGCCTTCAAATTCCGTCAAGTTTACTGCCTACTTTTTACAAACTTCGGATTTAAAAAGTGATTCACGTTATATAATTGGTGAGGTGATTCTGGGTGATTTAAGCAATATCATATCAATGACTTGCACGTGCAAAGCCGATTTAAGAGAACGTTGCAAACACATTATTGCAACTTTGTTGTATTGCAGCAGGTAGGTTCTTAACCTCAAAATACTTATATCGTATCATTAGAATTGTGTTAAATCAATTACACAGGAATAAATAATTTCTCACTTTATAATTTTAGTATGATTCTAGTTTTAAATATTAAGGTTATGGCTGATGGTAAATACTTGCTGAAATATAATCATGTGCATTAAAATGACGTGAACAAATTTTTATTCCGGAATTCACTTCTTTGATACCTACTGCTTTCATCCAAGCTTCTATTAGTTTACTTTTTTCTCTAATTTTCCGAATATATTTTTTACATATATAAAACGGTTAGTTTTTATTGGAAAGTAGTTAATGTAGGTGAAGAGTGAAGATCTATGTCTGAAGTGCTATTGCAGCTTTTCACTGAACATATTAACTTTTTATTTGATTTAACTTTAGAAGAAAACTTCGTCGACTCCATCATCAAAAAATTTTTTACTTTTTTAACGTGTTTTATTATTTTAATAAACAATTTTACAATTTGCGTGCACAGTTCCTATGTAAACTTTTCCCTCATTCGAGTTATAAATTTTGCCACCAGATGGTGTATGCCCATTTGACGGATCCCAATAGACCTCGAATGATTTTTCAAATACTCACTATCAAAAAAGTAATGTAAATAATTTAAAAACACCTACGTATTTCTTAAATAAGTGGTGCTTTTTTCTATTTGTTTATTGATAACTGCTAACTACGTTATTAAAAGTGAATATAAACAGTTCTTATTATTGTAAGGGAATTAAAAGGCTTTTTCTCGAGTGATAGCAGACATGCATATTGTGATTCCATTCATTTTCTTTACTCTGTTTGTATCACGTATCAGAGATAAAGATTTCCTGTGGTAAAGACCTCTGTGTGTACCTACTTATTGTAACATGAAAGCATTCAGTTTACACAACAATACAATTTTTAACTTGAACTATTATATCGTATAGGCAAATATGCATATCGTTTGTTACACATACGTAATAACGTAGAAGAAGATTAAATTTGTATCATGTAGTACGTACAAATTAAATACCTATATCACTTTACATTTGATAACTAAACCAGGTTTTTTGTTTGCAAGATAAATTACCTTTTTCGGTTAATTTAACCTGTAATGACGGCTTATCTAATTACTTTAAACCACGTATAATTAACAAATCAAAAAAGCGCATATTTTTGAAAAGTAGTTTGTAGATTACCTACTGAGGAAAAACAATAGACATTTACCGTACTCTATACAGTGCATATTACATATGTATAGTGTTAATGGGGGTTATTATACAGATAATATTCAAAACATTTCGATTTTTGGTAATTTCAAATAGAGATTGGTTCCGAAAACCAAACGTCTGGGTTTTGTTGTCGCAATTCGAAGGTTCTTTTCTGTTAAAAAACAATTAAATTCCACTTGACATAATTCTTTAGGCCTTTAGGGATTCAAAATTTGCCGAAGCATAGAAAGGAAATTGTTATTCCATAAAAATACAAAGAAATCTTTTTTTATGACACTGTGGTCGTAGGCAGAATCGTAGTGTTTAGCAAGAAGCAACGTGTGTGATTCTAGTCGTTTATATGTGCGAAGAAAGTTAATAATTAGGATGTTTGTATAATTAACTACAGCTGTCTTCATCAGGGTACGAAACTACCATAACTCTATGCTATGTTTAGGTAATAAAAATATAAGGTACGAAACGAGAACAAAGCGTTTCAAATGATTTGAGGTCTTCCACTTCAACAAAAAATTGTCAGAACACTATAAAATTATAGGGAATTTACGTTTGAAAACGGATAATCTCCGCTTTCTTCGTTTAGTAAACCGTGTATGGTGTGTACAACACAACATATTCATCTAGTCCATCTTTGTTAGATGTCTATGTGTTTTTTGTAGTTTTAAATGCATCATTTATAAACCTAAACGAATAAATTAACATTAAATTATAATGTTAGGAAAATTAAAAATTAGTTATTAGAGATGTTAATTTTACATAAAAAAATAGAGAAGTAATCTGAAAACAAATATTTTTTGTCAAATGCAACTGAACCATTGATAGATTATAGATGTATCAGAATAATGATTGGAAAATGATAATCTGTATGTTAAAGGTACCTACTTCATTTTCATTTAATCGTTTAAGTGTTGTATAACAGATCATTTTAAAGTTCATCCTCATTAAAGAAAGTAAGGAAAGGAGTACATAGCACGACGTGAAAGTGGTTGTGGTATTTTGAAATTAAATTGTTTGTTAAGTAATGAAACAATTTTCTTCAGATTTCAAGGGCACAGGCGTATAATGGAGTTTATGAGGCCCAAAATTTTAATTGAATTAAGAAATGATTGCGACTATTGTAGAAACACAAACTGAATAAACCATTAAAAATTTTACTAGCTTAATTTAGGTTGTATTACTTACTACGAAAAACCATCGACATTATTAAATGTGAGAATTAAAATTTAGCTAGACATGCGTTGATGATGTAAATAATTACGAGGAGGTAATGAATGATAATTGAGACCGACGCTAATTAAATAACCTGTTTAATTAATTATAAATTACAGCACTGACCTATAGTGTTGTTACTTATAACAGAAATTCGGTAATTCAGAAAATTTTGGTTTTATTGTTTATTACGACCATAATGCAGACATTAATTTACAATTGCTTTAATTAAAATATCGTATAGTTTAGTAATCCATGAGTTTTTGATGCGATTAAAAGGGGCACCATTATGGATTTCCATACCTCGGAAATCATAATTACTTTTTTACGTGTAGGTATTTCGATACACAGAAAAAGTACAATCTCATTAGCTCTCAATCACTCGGTAATAGCCCTGTACTTTAAGAGTTTATTTTCAAAAATGAAAAACAGGCGAAAGCATCGTCATGTTCATCAAATGAGAGGTCTTTTTAAGTACTTAGGGGAATAAAAAATTATATTATAATTAGGGTTGCCAACATTTCTTCGGCGAAATATAGCATTTTTCAAACTAAGATACAAAAAATATAGCAGACTTCAAAAAAATATAGTATTTTATGGAAAAAGTGCAAAAATTGACAATGATATTAGTTATTTATTTTTATTGAAACTATATTTTTTGCTACGTTTTTTAACAAATTTTTGTCTATAATTACAGTGTCATAAGTTTTATTATATTCATTTTTTAAATAAATGTAAACCAAAAGCTCATTTTGAATAATATACTATTTCTGTTTCTTTCTTATCGCCATTTCGAATTCATAACTGAAAATGTGAATGCGAGACCAGGAACCTCCCCTATTTTAAATTTAAATATTGGAATTTGTATAACTAATTGTTTTCACCAAAATCAAAGCATTTATTAAAATAGTATAAACATCAATATCAATAAATACCAAAAGATTCTTGTAAATTTCATAACTGTGTGTGGGACTAAATTAAAAGCGGGGGTGAGGGGTGGTGGTGTTCCTTTTTCTCTTTGATCTGGGCAGAGCTCAGAAGAAGACGTAATGACGACCCTGGTATTTGATAATATAATATAAAAGCACCTACCAAAAAGGGAATTACTAACTACTACTTTAGTACGTTTTTCCCAGTGTTTGGAAATTATATTAAGAATAATACAGAAACAGCAATAATGTAAAAAGTAGATTAACTTGGCGACAAATACCAAAAAGAATGTGAGTAATGTGCTAAGAATGTAGAAAACTTCACAGTCCTAATGAGCAAAAGAAAATAATTCCACAAGCATCGTTTTATTCAGCAACGAGAGTCAATTTTATGGATTATTATTGGGACTTTTGTTTTAGAAACGTATGTATGTACCTACCTATGATTTATAGACGGTAACTTTATTAGAATGATACCAGACGTAACAATTAGCATGAAGCCGTTTCAATGCTACCGGTTGGTATTTAAAATTAATTTACTGAAAACAATGCACCGCTTTTGTAGACTCGTAGTTTAATTAATGAATTAAATGACTGAACAATACAATTACACAGTGACCCAATAAATATATTATTTTGGGGGAAAAAAACAATTCCGGTCGTTAATATGTTCGCTTAAAGAGAAAGGTATGAATTGTTATAATTTTGCATGTTCAATACCTATATGCAATTACTAGTAACCAGGTAAACATCTAAATTAAGTGTTATTCAAGGATACCGCGATGCAAACTGCAGTAAGCAAACACCTTACTACTATTTCTTCGTAATATTTAAAACAATTTTACAAATTCGAACTTTTGTGCGTGCTTTGTTGAGCTTTATTTAATTTTTTTCATTTAAATACACCCACTGAATTAAAATCAGGATAAGATTTATTAATAATAATATTATTTTTTGTTACGACGAATATTTTTCTTTAGGGCTAGGTAGGGTACATCAAAAAGATGATCAGGAATCAGTGACATGAAATATTATTAGGTGTGTAAGCAAAAGAGTTCTTACCTGTTTTAAAGCTCTTGATTGAGATTCTGTCAACTGTACGTATAAATTGTCCGAGTCTACCTTTTCTTCACTTACAACTAAACGCAATGTCATTAAAAGAATAATAACTTTTTGGAAACACACCATTGTCATACGGTAACCGTCAAGGGGCAAAATGACGTGTTTTTCTTTGGAAACTTCTCATATTTGCCGGGAATCACCCTTCTTCCAACTGAACTACATCACGCTTCGAGCAAGTAGCATCGACATGTGCTATGTTTAAGCGCGTTTCTTCGTAAGTCACCTTTCACCACAGTTGTTGTTGGTACTGGTGCCAATGGAGGGGATCGAAGAAGGACCATTTATAAATTTCTTTAGAATTTAACCGACTTCTGACCAGGCCTTTGTACAATACGTGAGCTTTCTCTCACATCTTGCAGAAAGACACAAAGAATCGTTAAAAGTTGTTTTGTTGTCGTCTGGTAACGCGACTGCTTCACTTACTTCAGACTTCAGAGCAAGTAGCACGAAAATCGACTTTTAACGGCGAAATAAAAAGTTTTATGGACAAACGGCTGCACTGTACTTCACGTCTTTTTCTAATTGTTTTTCGAACGTAAAACATATGCTTGTTTTGGTAATGAAGAACATTCGTTTATAATCGATGTTTATAGCACCAACCGTCTATTGTTTTAATTTTTAAACAGAGCCTACCTTTCTAACAAGTTCATGACATAAATGACACATATCTATCCGATGAAAACTTATATTGAATGTTTGTTTACGTCATCGACACAATACTGGATCCACTTGTAATACACATACTAATTGTTAGTATCATATAAACTACCCTCTAGAATTATAGGTTGCAGTGTCTTAAATGTAGTCAGGAGTCAACTCATAACTAGAGAACGAGCATCATTCATACATAACGTTATTATGAGAGACGTACTTAGGACAGTAAGTTATTATTTATAGAAATTGAAGTGCGTCTCATGCTTTCGAGTTTTCATGTAGGCCGCATCAATTACGCCTTTGTTGGCTTCATAATTAGCTCATTTGTTAAAGTTATTTTAGTTAGGTCAAGTTAGTAATAATTTGATACGTCTGAAATTTCATTTGGTCAGTGTTAGTCATTGAAAATGGACGTTTGAACTTTAAATTTATTGTTATAATAGACAAAACGTGAAACTATGTATGGTATATTAATTTGTAATTAACTACGTTCTTATGATTTCATTTTCCAGATAAGCCATCATGAAATCACATTCTTTTAAAACGAACACCTGATACATCCTCTTCAAAGAAATATTACCGTTTTCTAATTTCAGATATGCTTGTTCAAATTCATTAAAATATACTCACAAATATTCCATTTTGCACCCCTATAAAAATTCCAATCTTTTACCTGACATTTATTATAGTTCTCGGGTATTTGAAAGCTTTTAATATTTTTTTATATCCACTTGTAAAACTAAAGTAATCTTTATACAAAGGCCTTCAAAGTACGAGCATCTCGTCCTACTCATGAAAATTTTTTTAAGAAAATTAACCTTTTAAAAACTTCACCATTGATAAATCAATTCAAAGAATCAACTTATAAAATAACATACAAGAAGGAAGTGACGAAACTGGCACCTATTATTAAATAGTTCTGATAAGAAGTTAAGTAGTTCAAGTAGTTACTTAAGAATTTATGCAGTCAAATACAAGTAATAGGTAATGGTAACAACTATAAATTTACTTAACATAATTCGATAATAATTTTAATACCTGTGCTCTTCTATAATACCTAACATTTTTGTTTGATATTTTACGAAAGTATATTCTTTCAAATTTACTTTTGTAATTAGTTACAAATTTCGTCCCCAATAATTACGATAGTTATGGACATTTGATAAAGCCAGAGGCGTTGCATGGAGGGGGAGCATTCGGGACCATGGGTCCCGGGTGGCGCAAAAGTAGGGGCGGCAAAAATATTTTTTTGGGTATTACATAAAATCAGGTCCGCCTCGTAGTAATGTTAGATGCTCCAATTTCTTAGTATTGGTACCAATTTTTAATAATTTGTGTCATATAACAAGCATTACTGTTTAGGTTCCTAAAAATTCCAAGATTTATTGTGTTGTTAAAAATCTGTGAAAAGCATCTGTCCTGTATCTATATGTAAAAATGGCATTTTTTCATAGCTAATATAACAGAAGCTGATAGTCGAATGGTCAAACCCTAACGGTTCACTTTATGATAGGGACGAAGGCCGTTGTAGAATAGGTACCTTCGATTACAATGGCTGAAATCGTAAGAATCGTAGAAGAACATACCAAAAGCAGAAACACGAATCGTCTGCTGCACTGTAGATTTCGACTTAGTATTAGAAGCAAGACACTTTTCTATATTCTATTTCATTTAGCACTCCATAATATAAAACTGAAATTAATTGTTTTATTGAAATTTTGTATAACGTAAACTAAACTTTAGTAATTTTAACCTCCATATTAGCAAAAGTTACGTTTTAACGTAACCATAAAAGCGAGTGAACATTATCAGTTATTTTAGGGAATCCCTGAACATGCGTTTTGTTTTCGAACATAGACAAGTATTATTGCAGAACAATTATAAAAATACATAAATAAATATTATTAACATAATCACAAACCAGACCCCCGTCCCTGTATCATAAAAAAATAACAAAGAAAATAGGAAGGGCAGCAAATTTAGACTTCATCCCGGGTGGCAAAAATTACTATTAATTATTATACACATTATGAATTACAATCAAGAACGCTTTTTGAAAGCTATTTTTAATTTTCAATTCTCAAATGAATTACTTACTCAATATAGTTACTATGGTTTTTTGAAATCTGTTACATTTTTTTATTGAGTTTTTCTTGCTTTAAGATAATTTGACATTTTAGGATTGTAGGTTTACTGTTTTACTTAGTTTACCAATCTTTATGTGGAGTTAAAACACCCATATCTATACCATAAAATAAATATCTACTTAAGTAAAGTTACAAAAAATTCTTACACGTGTTGAGCTTTCTTTATTGTATGGAGTTTATAGTTCTCTTAACATGAAAAGAAATGAAATTGTGCGGTAAAGTTTTTTAAAAATATTTTGTATTTATTTAATTCATCGAATACTTCTAGTCACGCGAAAACGCTTTCGCTATTGACCTTCATAAGGACCTACCTGACAAGATATTGAATATGGTAATATAATCAGTTTTTCTTCTACAAGGTGAAAGTGACAATGTTCTTCTTCAATTTTTTATGCGAACTACCTTATACAAAAGATGTCGCAGCAGAAACTATTTAATTTCTTTTTATTTCCTCGTTGGTCAATGTCAATTTTCATTGTTAAAAATGTTGTTGGAAAGTTGATTTACCATTTCATTAATAGTTAAATATCTAATCCAGATAAGGCTTATTATAGATACATTCGTGCATTATTATTGTTCTCAAATTTCTCATTGAAAATTCCTAATTTTTGTTTTAATACTTTAGCCCATAAATAAATATTTAATATTAATTAGTTGAATTCGGAGGAGATTTAAGGGGTAATAATAAATATTGTTACATATATTTATTCCAAAAATAAGAATTCGAAAGGTGTAATCTTTTTTAATGCGTGTTCAGATTGTAAATTCAGCAATCAAATAAAATGAGCTTAGACGAATCATTGATCCGTCCAGCCCGTAACATTGCATTGGAGTTAAGGAAAGCTACATTCTTGCGGCCTATAACGCCACAAGAATACCTAACAACTGAGCAAGTATTTTAGTTTGCTCATGATACAACCTGCAATGGCACAGTGATAAATTGTATGGATACCGTTGCAAAATTCACTGCTTTAATGAACAATGCATTTTCGCGGTTACTTACCATTTTTCTAAAGGACAGTAATGCAATTTATTTAGTATACTTCATTATCTCTAGCGATGTGCCCCTTCCAATGTCTTGGATGCGCGCTGGCAAAATCGTAGGTAGGGAGAAAAAAGCTCATTATACTCTCGACTTTTGTTCATTACACATACTTTTTCATACAGTACCTGCCAAAAGTTTTGTTCAATCATGAATAGTAGTGCGAGTCGAAGACAAGCGTTAAAGCCTTTAATATGTCATCAAACATAAATAAACATCTCGTTGATATTTTCTGTAGTAATTGGTACCAATAACAGCACATTTGAGCAATGCAATTGTAGTGGATAAAATGGTCAATTTTTCTGTGCAGTACTGTACGGATTATACGCTCCTCATCGGTTAAGAGTTTGGCCGAGAGTTGTCTCCTTCCTTTTCTGGCCTAGTGCTGTTTTTTTCTACTTTGCGCCGGTGAAACTGAAGGTCACATCGCTACAGAAAGTAAACGAAGTATAGTACTTGTTATTATTGATAAAAAGAATTATTCCGATACCGTACCCATGTAAATGGTGAATTATTGTGTAATTCACTTTCCAGCTTTCTACAATTCTTTAAGAAATCTATTAATATGAGGGAAGTTGGCTGTATTAGTACAATGCTTAAAGAAAGCTATTTAATTCCTTGAGCGTAGAACATCGAAACCAACAGTCTGAATACAAACTATTAAAAAGTTTGGGTCTGATGGTGCAGAATTTTTGAAAGTGTTATAATAATGAAACTGAAATTGCAGAATTAAAGAGTAACAGTTTTAAAATTTAAAATTCAAACAAAACCTCGTTCAACGTAGTAATGATTCTTGATACTGATTAGCATACTTTCCAAAAGTTAGACTCAAACATTTTAACATATATGAAAATACATATGTCTGTTCTCTTTTTATTTGTATGAGGAGTAAATATATTACCGAAAACGTACGCCAATACCATCCCTCCCTTTATGTATAAAATTACTGAAAAGTAGTGGCAGAAAAAAATCACGGGAAATATTGTATTTTGTTATATCTGGTTAAGTTTTACTTTTCTTTTATTTACGAACGGGAGTATGACCCATGAATTTTTTCTGCCACTATTTTTCCCAGAAGTTGGAGTATTTTGAGTATATTACACCGTCAAAACCGAGCGATTACGTCGACATTTCCCCCCTCCCCCATATCACGAAATCGGCCTAGATTTCGCTTATAGGTGTACTATATAAGAAAAAGTGCTCTAAATTACATAAAAAATGATGTACCAGCAGAGAAGTGATTTATTTGAAATACTTGCATTTAAGATGTAATTACAAAATAAAAATACCTATTTTTATCTAACCTTTAAATTCTTTTTTGAGGAAGGCATTTTGTCTTATTTAAAATACTTTTTTATTTGTAAGATGCAAAATACATTTTTGCCTTTAAAAGTTTCGCTAGTATCACCGATCAAACATTATATAAAATAATGAATGAATGTTGCTCACATTGAGTATTGAAGGTATTAGAAGCTTAAAAAGGGCATAAAGAGACATTCCATGAATGCCTTCTAATTCATTAACGGAAGAGAGCCCAAAAATTCTAAACTCCTTGGAAATGGATAATCTGAAATATTGGATCGATATTGTTTTCCGAATTCAATTTCATGGTCCATGGAATTTTTAAGTTCCAATTTGATATTAGCACCTGCTAAATCACCATTTATTGTTCCTTTAGCATGGAACTTCGAAATTTTATGAATTAAGACAAAACAGACCGCAAAACAATATCGAATTGATATACGCAAACTGTGTAAAATTGAAAACTACAAGATAGATACATATAATCCAAAATTCTTAGAAAACTATTCGAAAAACTTCACTTATTAGATGAACCCAAAGCCAAAGAAACTATGGATTCCATTTCTTTCTCTTATTACAATGTGTAAAAGATCAGAAACAAAATGGGGTTGTAAATATTTTGAGATAAAATGATTGATATTGATTTTACATCTATAAAATTATTTACAACCCTATTTTGACTCTGATCTTTCACGTTAAGCAAACTGGTTTGGCATCATTGTCTTTTTTCCAATTAAAACGGGTCACAAAGGCAAATAAGAAAGCATATAGAAGAATTATTTGTTGCCGAACTAAAGTAATTATAACATAAAGATAGAAAAACTATCAATAATTAGTTAACTTACAATCCATTTTTTAGTCATTAAGAGTTAATTTTATTATTGTTTTTGTATTCCCATGGTAAACTGTCTTAATTAGTAAATAATCGTAGTACCTATAACCGAAAGTAAAATAACACCAGATAATAAATTAATAATAAGTTGTTGTGAAGTGTTGTTGCATTTTTAGATGGGCTGCATCCACAGTGATGACTCGCCAAAATACTGTACCTTCTGAAGACGGAAATTATCTTAGTGCTCTTATCCCACTGTGGGATTTATGTAATCATATGAACGGAAGTGTAAGTAATGTTTGATAAAATGAAATGCTTATTCAAAATTTACATTTAATTTGAAAAGCGATGTTATTTGAGCATTTGAGAATTCGCAAAGTTTGCAATAGATATTTGTTATTTGGGTGGATAAAACAAAAATAACATAACAAGCTTCCATCCTGAATAAATATATGTATTCGTACATACATCTATTTGTGTTAAACAGATAACGACAGATTACAATCCAGAACTTCGACGTAGCGAGTGTTTCGCTCTTAAAGATTTTAAGCAAAATGACCAAATATTCATTTTTTATGGGGCCCGAAATAATGCCGATCTTTTTATTCATAATGGGTAAGAAATCCAATATAAACTAATTAACATTTCCATTTATGAGAAGTAAACTCCGTTACCGACTACGCCAGTTGACAACTACCTAATAATAAAATTAAACTGCTTTCTTTTGAACACACTTTTCCTCTCGAGGCCTCAAGCTTTTTTATTTACTTATACGTTTTAAAAAGATGGGAAAGCTAAGCATTTCTTTTGCTGAATAATCGAGAGCTACAGATCAAAATTGACGGTTCATTGATATTCAATATCACAATTAAGGCTATGTGATTATTAATTTAACAATCGTTTATGGATTTTAAGAAAAAAATCGAAAGCAAATCAAAAAAGTAACCGAAATAATCGAATTACGGGAACATATTATTCATTTGGATGAAGTATTACAACACATAAATAAACATTTCCATAATATAAAAAACGGACAGACAGACACACGAGTGTTCATATAAGGGTTCCGATTTTTATTCGGATGTACAGTACCCAGTGGCGGATTATCCGTAAGGCAAACTAGGCACATGCTTAAGGGCGCAAAGTTAAAAAGGGACGCACGCGGAAGTTTTTTAAACTAAAAGTACCTAGTTACAAAGAATAATACTTTTTATAGAGTTGTAGAGCTTCTATGAAGCGCCCCGTGCCTTAATAGTTTCGAAAATATATAACCGCCAGAGGGGCGCTTATGAAGTGTTAACCTAGGGCGCTCTCGACATTTAATCCGCCTCTAACGGTACCCTAAAAATAACAGTCGTTGCTGTTCATATTTATTAGTTGCGATTAATTGATTGGTTGATTAATCGGTTGTTTGCTTAAACATTTATTTGATTATTCAGTTAATTGGTTATTCCTGAAAATATGCAGCACATCATGAGGTCAATAAATACTATCTATACTAAAAAAAAAAGTATACGGTTTGAGAGAAAGTTTGAAATTTGACCAAAAACTTTAAATAAAGTAAGAAATAACGAATAATATAATAAAAAAATATTTAGTTTCAATCTCTATTAATAATGAGCGTAATTTTTTTTAATATTTTTAAACAATAATTAAAACTTTGAAATTGCATTTATTTCAAACAATTATAAATATTATCAAGTAAAAACGAGATTTTCAGCTAATTTTTCATTTTTTCCTCGATAACCATTTAGTGAATTTGAATAACCTTACGCTAAAGTGATTCTCCAGAGTTCAAGTTACTTATTATAAAAGTTTGAAATTTCTGGTAGCTTTTTTTCTGTTAATAAAAATAAATTTAATCTGTTCGGTTAACGAATCTCCATAAAATGACGT
>NW_020438934.1:880907-910501 GCF_000699045.2 Agrilus planipennis
ATCCAACAGAAGATATATACTGACGTACAAAAAAAACCTCAAAAGGTCTATTATAAATCATCATCATCATAAGGTCGTCAGCAGAGGCGGATTAAATGTCGAGAGCGCTCTAGGCTAGCACCTCATAAACGCCCCTCTGGCGGTCATATATTTTGCAAAATACTTTTTTTTATTAGGTACTTCCTTATTTTTCTTTTTTTAGGTTTAAAAACTTCCGCGCGCGCCCCTTTTTATCCTTGCGCCCCTAGGCATACGCCTACTATGCCTTATGGATAATCCGCCACTGGTTTGATCAAATTATTTGGCATAAAGCTTCATTGACATACGTACCGGTAAAGGGATGTGACATTTCTATGGATGTGGCCCTGATGTAGTTATCCACATCAGGGTCACAACAGCTTCAATACAGCATTCTGCCAAAGGATTGAGATAGGGATACGAAGGCAGGATTCAGCGCGGATGCTTAACAATTTTTCAATCAGGAAATCATTGTACTGCATACCATAAATTTGTACAAAGCGATCAAAAGTGAAAACAGGAATCCATATAAAAATCTTGTTGCCCATTACGTTAAATACAGTAATTAAACATACGTAATGTACAGAGTACCCCCCCCACCCTTCATTATAAAGGATAACCGAATAAGGTTTAATACTACAGTCGATTGCATGATTACGTTTCATCGAACATGAGAGTGCTACCTGAGGGACCTGATCAAATCAGTTACGTTTACAGGTAGAAAAGAAGCAGCAAAGATTTCATCGCGGCCCACTAAGACCCAGGTAACTAATACGTCCAATAATGGAAACAAGATAACGAGCAGAAAAACAAAGCGGCGCCGACTAACTACCATACAGAAGAAGCAATTTACTAAAAGGCTTTTGCCTTCGTTTGCCGATGATATTACGCAACTTGGAACGTTGTAATTAGAAAAGCGCTCATTTCACCAACTAATCGCTTTTTCGTTTTTTTTTGCAACATTTAACAAACCATGTTAAAATAGAGTGTGTGGGGTTCCTAGAGGTTACTCCAACAAGGAGTTACACTTAGGGTACATGAAGAAAACTAAATTTTTGTGACAAAGCAAGAATTACAATTTTCGATTTTAAATGACTGAATTTGCTGTAAAAATAGTAGAATTTATTAGATAACTTGTAATAATCTCAATTTTGACATATTGTTTTAAAAATTATTTCAAGTTTCTTACTTATTACAATTTAATTTGTAATATCAACTAAAATACCTAGTAAATTTGTATTTGCTGGGATTTTATTTTTACAAATTCGGGTTGAAATTCTAATTTTTATTATTTTCACTTACCAAGCAACGGGCTGGTGGAATAAATTGCAAATATCGCCTTAATATTTAGGTAAATTTTCGTTTTTCATTTTCTCCGTATTATCAATTTTGGTTTAGAGCATTGCGACAAACTGCAGAGCTGTAGATGTATAAAGTTGACAATTAACTATTTACAAAAAATTAAAGAAAAATTGGTAAAGGCTTTCGGGGCCAGTAGGTGAACTGATGGTGTCCTGATTCCTGAGTCCACATCCATCATCAGAGATGGAAGAACCTCCAAGGGGGATAGCACGATGACACCCCTTAATGTCATTACTGTAATAAAGATATACAACTATTATTATCTAACATGGGGCGATTGTACCCTGTAAAGAAATTTCATTGTAAAGCATCTTTAATATATGACGAAAGGAAAATAAGAATTTTCAAACAGATTCTTGGTCACCATCATGAAGTGAGTATGTGCAATACAAACAAAGAAGCTGTTTGTAACAGCGCTAAACTAGAAGCCACTGAAAATATTTGAGAAAAACTTTTGAGAAAAAAGAAGTGGAATTAAATAAGTTTGGAAAATGTTAGAAGCGTTCGAAGTGTGGTGTTAAAGACGAATGATGAGGATACCATGGATATAGAGGGTTAGAAATGAAGAGGTATTAGAAAGAGTAAGAGAACAAAGGACTCTATGTAAGTCAATAAGAAATAGGCGAGATAGGTTAATAGAACACCTTCTCAGACATGAAGATCTAGTCAGAGACATATTAGAGGCAGAAACGGGAGTTATGAGGGGTAGAGGTAGACCTAGATTAGATTACTATTCGTAAATAGTTAAGGATATGGGTTGTTCTAGTTTTAGGGAAATGCGAAGTTTAGCTCAATATAGGAAAGAGTGGAGGTGCGTGTCCAACCAGTCTTAGGACTGATGACCTTATGATGATGATGATGGTGGCAACAGCCAATGTTAGTAACATACGGAAATATATAAATTNAACATACTTTTTCATACAGTACCTGCCAAAAGTTTTGTTCAATCATGAATAGTAGTGCGAGTCGAAAACAAGCGTTAAAGCTTTTAATATGTCTTCAAATATAAATAAACATCCCGTTGATATTTTCAGTAGTAAATTGTACCAATAACAGCACATTTGAGCAATGCAATTGTAGTGGATAAAATGGTCAATTTTTCTGTGCAGTACTGTACGGATTATACGCTCCTCATCGGTTAAGAGTTTGGCCGAGAGTTGTCTCCTTCCTTTTCTGGCCTAGTGCTGTTTTTTTCTACTTTGCGCCGGTGAAACTGAAGGTCACATCGCTACAGAAAGTAAACGAAGTATAGTACTTGTTATTATTGATAAAAAGAATTATTCCGATACCGTACCCATGTAAATGGTGAATTATTGTGTAATTCACTTTCCAGCTTTCTACAATTCTTTAAGAAATCTATTAATATGAGGGAAGTTGGCTGTATTAGTACAATGCTTAAAGAAAGCTATTTAATTCCTTGAGCGTAGAACATCGAAACCAACAGTCTGAATACAAACTATTAAAAAGTTTGGGTCTGATGGTGCAGAATTTTTGAAAGTGTTATAATAATGAAACTGAAATTGCAGAATTAAAGAGTAACAGTTTTAAAATTTAAAATTCAAACAAAACCTCGTTCAACGTAGTAATGATTCTTGATACTGATTAGCATACTTTCCAAAAGTTAGACTCAAACATTTTAACATATATGAAAATACATATGTCTGTTCTCTTTTTATTTGTATGAGGAGTAAATATATTACCGAAAACGTACGCCAATACCATCCCTCCCTTTATGTATAAAATTACTGAAAAGTAGTGGCAGAAAAAAATCACGGGAAATATTGTATTTTGTTATATCTGGTTAAGTTTTACTTTTCTTTTATTTACGAACGGGAGTATGACCCATGAATTTTTTCTGCCACTATTTTTCCCAGAAGTTGGAGTATTTTGAGTATATTACACCGTCAAAACCGAGCGATTACGTCGACATTTCCCCCCTCCCCCATATCACGAAATCGGCCTAGATTTCGCTTATAGGTGTACTATATAAGAAAAAGTGCTCTAAATTANAAAATAAATTTACTCTGTTCAGTCAACGAATCTCCATAAAATGACGTGTAAAATTACAATTTTTTAAAATCTCAATAACTTTTTAACGGTTTAGTAAATCGATTTGTAATTTTTACAGGAGTTTTGGAATTGAATGAGGAACGTTATTCCAAATTTTTATTTGTCTCGTAGCATTTTAACATACCTCCCAAACATCCTTAAGGGTGCTCTGGTAAATAATTCTTTACCATAGTGAAAATATATTTTCCTTGTGTTTAGCTATTTCTATTATTTATAATGAGATAAAGTAATTGACAAATCAAATCATTCGAAATAAATTATCATTTTTTAATTTTCAGTATGAATTTAAGAGGTTTATTGTTATTAAAATCTATTTACACGGTTTCTTTCAGTATACTTCAATACGTTTTCACTTTTTCCTTTTTTTTTTCTTCGAACAATTTTCTATATAATGCCAACATATTTATTCGTTATTCTATATTTTTATTGTAACTAATTTCTCTATACATTTGTTGTCAATTGGCGCAGTAACCTACATACAAAAAAGAACATTGTTGTTCTTTTAGATTCGTTTACGAAGATAACATTCATGATGGTTATTGGTTAAAACTTGGAATCAGTAAAAATGATCCTTTACGCGGAAAGCGTATTCAGTTGTTAGAAAAACTATCAATCAACACATTTGATTTTTTGATTCGGAAAGGTCCCGAACCGATTGACGGCGATTTGTTAGCTTTTTTGAGAGTTTTTAGTATGGATAATGGTAAGCACTGTTTTTGTAAAAAAAAATGGAGAATGAATACCACATACAACGTAAAACAAATATTTCAATTCAACTTCTTTTGTTTAAAACAAAAAATGAAGGTTGTTTTGTGTGTGGCGTGTTTCACGTCGATCTTATATTTTTTAGATTTTGCTGGGTCTTGAATTTTTTTAAACTTTTTTTTTTGTTGGTACTCAATGAGCGTGACTCTTGAATAAATTTTCAGACCTAAAGCCGCTCATGATGAGATCAATTTTTTAAAAATTTATCTTTTTTTACTTCAAGTCAAGACGAACATTAAGATTCTGATTTTTTCAAGAAGTTACTACTACTATATTATGGTAAAAAAGCTACATTTTTAAAAAGGTAATTGTAACAAGCGGTCTAATATGATTAAAATCTGAATGGTGATGACTTTCTTTCTTAATAATAATATAAAAAATAATTACGGTATATCTATCAATTACGCTACTTTTTACTTTCGAACATCACTGCCAAATAGCTTTATTAGTGTAAAAAACAAGCTTGCTATAATAATTGCGGTCAGTATCAACCTATATATCTAATTCATACATATAACGTTTAACATCTGCTGTTACATTTGGTAGAATTTGTTTTCACAAAATCCTACTTCCTTCATTGATTCTTAAAAGAAAAGCTAAAACAATTGCTCGTTATGAAATAACCATTTGGTTCTAACACGTTAAATTGGTCAGTATCATGAACAAAAATGTTTAATATAAAGCATTTCTTATTTCTGCGATAATAGTAATTGATATGAATGCATAAGATTATTTTAAACAATTATTCCAAATTGCAGTAATAAACTAATTTAAACAATGGCTGCCAAGCAGTTTGTAACGATATAAAATCGATTTATTCATATAATCACAAAACCTGCTTTTTATGTACAACTTTGACAATACATACTGCTGAATGCGGTACTTCCCCTCTTATAATTCTTCAGAGTATGCTAATTCTGATATTCAAATCTCCCCTAATTTGTTAAAGATGTTTTTAAAGATAAAATTTTTTTGTTTATTATTAAAGCATGTTTGACGTTTCGGCTAGGTTTTTGGGCTTTCTCATGAATAGGTTTAGGCGTTAATATTGTACATAAGAAAAACCGTTGCTAATGTCGGAGAAAAGCACATACTATAATTAATTGACATTAATAAAACACTTATGATAAAAAGAAAATAATAAATAAGAATAAANTTGTTTTAAAAATTATTTCAAGTTTCTTACTTATTACAATTTAATTTGTAATATCAACTAAAATACCTAGTAAATTTGTATTTGCTGGGATTTTATTTTTACAAATTCGGGTTGAAATTCTAATTTTTATTATTTTCACTTACCAAGCAACGGGCTGGTGGAATAAATTGCAAATATCGCCTTAATATTTAGGTAAATTTTCGTTTTTCATTTTCTCCGTATTATCAATTTTGGTTTAGAGCATTGCGACAAACTGCAGAGCTGTAGATGTATAAAGTTGACAATTAACTATTTACAAAAAATTAAAGAAAAATTGGTAAAGGCTTTCGGGGCCAGTAGGTGAACTGATGGTGTCCTGATTCCTGAGTCCACATCCATCATCAGAGATGGAAGAACCTCCAAGGGGGATAGCACGATGACACCCCTTAATGTCATTACTGTAATAAAGATATACAACTATTATTATCTAACATGGGGCGATTGTACCCTGTAAAGAAATTTCATTGTAAAGCATCTTTAATATATGACGAAAGGAAAATAAGAATTTTCAAACAGATTCTTGGTCACCATCATGAAGTGAGTATGTGCAATACAAACAAAGAAGCTGTTTGTAACAGCGCTAAACTAGAAGCCACTGAAAATATTTGAGAAAAACTTTTGAGAAAAAAGAAGTGGAATTAAATAAGTTTGGAAAATGTTAGAAGCGTTCGAAGTGTGGTGTTAAAGACGAATGATGAGGATACCATGGATATAGAGGGTTAGAAATGAAGAGGTATTAGAAAGAGTAAGAGAACAAAGGACTCTATGTAAGTCAATAAGAAATAGGCGAGATAGGTTAATAGAACACCTTCTCAGACATGAAGATCTAGTCAGAGACATATTAGAGGCAGAAACGGGAGTTATGAGGGGTAGAGGTAGACCTAGATTAGATTACTATTCGTAAATAGTTAAGGATATGGGTTGTTCTAGTTTTAGGGAAATGCGAAGTTTAGCTCAATATAGGAAAGAGTGGAGGTGCGTGTCCAACCAGTCTTAGGACTGATGACCTTATGATGATGATGATGGTGGCAACAGCCAATGTTAGTAACATACGGAAATATATAAATTATGCTTGTCAGTTGCAGTTACCACTTCTACCAAAACATTTTAGCGAATTTGAGTTATTGTTATGTATATTGTATTGTATACAATACACAAAAATTTGTTAGGATGTAAATATGCAGTAGTATTAGGGGAAATTATCAGCACATGCCATAAAAATTTTTAGAGTAATTACCGTGGGGCGCAATTACGACATACCGTAATATGAAACCTTATCTTTAACTTCCTGTTCTTGGAAAAACAGATACTGTTGCAAGTGTATTCTTTAAATAACTATAGCCCAGTTCGACTAAATTAAAACATAAATTACTAGGGTCGCCACAGTTACTAAGCATGGTGCTTCACTGCAGCATATGTTGAAGCGAAGCTTTTTCAATTCTAACAAAATTAAAAACATTTTGTATTGTAAACCCATTGTTCATCAGCCATAGAGATCAAATTATAATAACAAGCGCGAGACAAATACGTATGTCATAACTAAAGTGACCACATTTTCATTGAGACAAAGTGGGACAAACGGGATGAAATGAGAATTACAATTTAGTTATATACATTTTATTGTATACATTCATATACTTGTACAAAAATGTACTTATCTGAATTAAGCCAAGACGTAACTACAGTGATCGAACACCACCGAGTAAATCTAACTCAGTACATTGCCTAATTTAGTTTACTCTGCATCCATTTTATGTGTTTTTTATTTATGTATTTTTTATTTCTTTATATTCACCATAATACTTAACAAATAATAGGTAATATATTTTTACAGTATATTTAAAAAAAGAAATGCAGATATTTTCTAAAACGCGGGACATTTTTAAAAATCGGTGGGACGCAGTACAGTCACCATTAAGCGGGACTGTCCCACCAAAATCAGGACATGTGGTCACTTTAGTCATAACTCTTATATCTCATTATAATGGGGTTTTTAACTGAACATTACATCAATTTCAGAGAGCCGATTTTCTATTTTTTGACTGGAAATGAGAAGGCTTAACTAATTGGAACAGAACATTCAGTAAATGAGCAAAGCACGCGGATTTTGTATAACATGGGATTTCCCATAGACAAACTTTAATCACTAATAAATTTTCTATTTGGTCAAAAATCTGAATTCCGGCTTCTTTTTATCGCGTAGACACTTTTAGAAAAAATAAATGTAGAAATCGGTCAAGAAACAACCAAGTTCAGGCGTCTCGAACATTTCGCCATTGGAGTCATGTTATGGGATCTTCGCTCTTATGTGGTTAAAACTTTTAGAAAGTTTCAGTGGTGTTTTTTAACGTTTTATTTTATTTTTACAACTCTACATAGGTAGAAATTATCCTATAATACATACCTACAAATACAAACATTACGATTACAGCTGTGTCTAGTTCTTGGTTGTATGTGGTATTCATCTCCTCTATATAGGGTGCTTTATTATATAAACTGGAATATAGAATAACTATCTGTTTACAACTTCTAAGTAAAATTACTCTGCTATATTTAATAATCAATATTAATTACATCAGTATCATTATACAGTACCAAAGTAATTTTTATAAAAAAAGAGCTTTAAGTAGTTTCGTTGTTTCTGTCCGTTTGATACATTATTGATAAAATGGTAATACAATTTTATTATTGATAATAAAGACAATACGAACAAAATACTTAAATAATTAGTTATTACAGGTGGGCATAACGACAGTGGAGGCGATGTATTCGAAACAAAAATAAAAAAATACCACAAATGGCGCGGTAAACGCCATCTGTAGTACGATGCTACATTTTAGGATTATGTATTAAATTAAAAAGTTTGACAGTAAAGCAAACATTTTTCTTAACTCAATTTTTCTCTATTTGGAGCATAACTGGCTGTATTTAGGAAGCTCTAGTTAGGGAAGTTTGACTGTATCTGCAAAATCAATATTTTGCTAAAGCATATGTGGTTGAATCAAATTATTTTTATGTCTAGACTGCAGTTATTCTATGTCTCATTTTACTTAAACCACCCTGCATTGTGTATACTTACATAAATTTATAATAAAAATACTTTTTTTTAATAGATACTTTAGAGAATTATCTGAAGGTTGATGGTAAAGTTGACAGTCTTAAACTCCGAGAATGCAAATTCGATAGCAATTTGCAGACTAAATGTTGGGAGTTCTTGCAAACGCGTTTAAAGTTGCTTTTATCTGCTTACAAATACTCTTCAGATGAAAATACTCAATTAGTTAATGGTACTCAAATGTCAGAAAATATGCAGCTAAGCATCAGGATGAGAGAAATCGAGAAACATCTCCTCCGTAATGTGCTGACTTATGTGGAACAACAACTGTAACGATAGCTCTCTCTTTCCCTCTCTTGCACTCGCTCTCTATTTTTATTAATCGTTCATTGATATTAAACCACTTTGTGTGCCAAATTTTATTTATTTCATTTAATATTAACGGCATTGAATTTCCATTTAAGTTATTTAATTTATAATAACTGTTTACTACAATCCCAATTTGTGATTTGTTTAACTAATAAAAATAAAAATTGATAAGCCAGAAAAATTATTTTTTTCTCTATATCTTATATTAATGTTATTGCATATTCTTAAAATATCAAAAAATCGTCGCACTATTTTATTGTACATTAGATGTACTCGCGGCTTAGTCTGCTTGGAATTCGGTTTGTGATTAGATGATGATCACATTTTATCAGTTTGTGAATTAACATTAAAATACCTGTCATAGCAGACTTTTTTTTTTACAACCCCTTCTAAGTAGAATAAAGATCGGGCTATAGGGTCGTGGTCTAAGTGAACTATTCTGTCCAGACGTTTCGTCGGCTACTGCAGCTGACATCTTCAATGGTAGTACTGCGTTGACAACGTGAACGAGATTGTCGAGACTTCGAGATATAATCTACGTTCGCGTTGTCAACGCAGCACTACCACTGAGGATGTCAACCGCATTACCCGACGAAACGTCTGGACAGAATAGTTCAGTTAGAGCATGGCCCTAATGTAGCCCAAATCTTTATTCTACTATGGATTCCGACCATGAAAGCCTTTATTCTTATAACCCCTTCTAAGCTCTACAACTTTTTCTTAGGGACCTTTCATAAACCACATAGCCCCAATTTTGATACTTTTAGACTCTCTCCTCCCCCACATGGTTTTCCACTGCTCTTCGCCCAACCCCCCTGTTCCCTAAACCTATGTAGGTTATATTTACAGGCTTTATAAAAAAAGATCACGACATGTGCCAAATCTCATTTGTCAAATACACAGCAGTAGCTAAACAAAGTAATGTTGAAAATCTCATACGCTTAACTGGAAAGGTGCAGTATTTAAAAACACAAATTTGAAAGTAGTATATTTACATGAAGTTACGTAAGTTTGACTTAAACCCCCCCTTCCCCAAAGTGGTTCAACGTAGCCTTTTGTCAAGTCCCTCCCCCCTCTGACGGGCTATATGCTTTATGGAAGACCCCTTTTCTTTAAGACGTTCGTAGGAAATGCGTTCGTTCGATGGTTTTCTCGTCAACTTACATTCCGCAGTTTCTCGAGAAGGGGAAAATCTTCAAATGACACCTCCTGAGGGGAGGTAGTGTCGGATTTTTACCGACTCAAACCCCTCCTCGAGTGTGGAGATAAACCTTAAGGTTGCTCATCCCCGGGAAGGAAATGGAAAGGTTGAGATTGGGAAGAGGTTGAATTGGAGAAATGGTTGAGTGTGGGGGAAGAAGGGAGTATTAAGGAAGGGAAACCGTCGAAGTAGGTGGTCCATCTCTGACGTGATGGCTGGACACTCGCACAAAAATACTTTGTCCAACCTGAAGCTCCATCCTAAATATTTGTAAATGAATTTTTGAGCCAAACAACTGGTTATAAAGATTTATTTCATACTATCGGGTTGTTCGGAAAGTCATTTCGTTTTTTCCCAACAGAGGATTTAATTATATTCTTTTGCACCCAACTTCACATTTAAGCCGTATAATTTTTATATGCTTTGAGAGCTCATATAGCAAGGCTTNAAAGGTGTTGGACCAGAACGGTCAATATATAATTTAATAAAGTATTTGTTTATTATACGAAAACTGTCTTTCATTTACACAAAAAAAAAACGAAATGACTTTCCGAACAACCCTATAGTTTCGTAAAGGAAGCGTTTAAATCATCATGAAAGGTAGCAGGTTGATTTTTGTCCAAAGGTTCTTTTTGATAGTGTTTTTAACATAGCGATCTGCTGTACAACATTTTTTAAATGCAAATATTTCAAAAAATATTACAAATTCTTCGAAAGTGATTCAAGCCGTTTTTGTAATTTATTTTATTATCTCTATCTATTTATATATTTTCTAAAGTAGTTTTTTTAAGTAATTTTTACTTTTTTAAAATCTCTACCAGGTCAACTTTCATTTTTTAACACTTGCTACTTGATTTGTGTGTCAAAACAAACTTTTAGTCAAAAAATCAGCCTGATAGCTTTGATAATGATTTAAACTTTCTTTTTACTGGACTGTAATGAAAAGTAGATGCCATCAACAAGGACTGATGATTATATGAAATTTATAAATAGAGTTTAAAGCGTTTATCTCGAGTTTCATTCTCAAATAACAAGAAATGCAGCGCAATAACGATGCACAGCAAAATACCATTGGAATAGTTCAATGTGGACGTAATACGTGTTAGTTAGACCATTCCTGTAGCCACTATAAAACAAAACAGATTTTGAATAATCGATAATATTTAAAAAATCGGGAGTATTTTGCTCCCTCCCTACCCTTAAGCAGCTTTACGGTTGGAACTTGGAACTTGTCAAAACTTTTATTAAGCTATAGCTTTAGGTACACTCTGGCTGTGTTTTGCGTAAGTTACATTGTGACTATTGTTAATCAAAAAGTCCACAGTTTTTATTGTTAAAATCAAAAGTGTATCAATAAAGTTAAGTTTTCAATATCTTATCGAAGAAACCTGATAATAAACAAAAAAAGAACATGGACAACAATAAAAAAGCGCAAATATTATCAGAGTCCTTACTGGGTCAAAAGAACGAATTGCTGTTCAAATTTCTGGTAATAGGCGATTTCGGTGTTGGTAAGGAATTTTATCGTTTAAAGTTCATACACATTTTCATTTATGATTTTAGGGAAAACATCTATTATAAAGCGATACGCTGAAGGTCAGTATATATTTGCACTAAAAATTCACTTATAGTCGGCAATTTATCAGTTAAAAGATAATTTTTATTATTATTTGCTTTAAAAAGGTTATTATACCCACTAATTATTGTTGCGAATTAATCTTAATTATAGTTTATATTCTCTTTTTTAATTTTATGAGAAATGGTTGATCCCATTTACAATAAGTTCATGTACATATTTCAAAATCGATATTTACCGCATTCCTCGAATAGTTTTATTTCAATCAATAAAAAGTAAGCCAAACAATTCATTACCATTAGGAAATGTTAAGAAATTCTTTCGCGCCTGAATTATTAATTTCATAATAACGTTCGATTATTTTTCCTGTTTGAAAAAGGGTTATAAGTAAAATGAACATTAAAAGCAACGCAAAAACGTCAAAAAATGATAATTTTTATACTGTGGAAATATTGTTGCTCTTTCAATAGTAAATTTTATAACGATCATTTGTCTGCTGAAATCTAAAGCCGCAAATGTTGGATACCTAGTAGGAATTAAGATTCCAACTGGTGGACCGTGGTTAAAATGAAAATTTAATTTAAAGTCCAGACGTTTCGGCTAAAATCTTCGCTGGATAGGAATACTGCGTCGACAACTTGGACCGAAATTGAGATATCAGTCCCAGTTGCCGACGACGGATCATCTGGATTTAAAAATAATTTCCTGAATTCGCTTTATTGTTATTTAATATTTAAGTTTTAATTACTACTATGTAGGACACTATAATTTGATATAATTTTAGGAACGTTTTCATCTGTTTATAAAATGACAATTGGAGCTGATTTTGCTATAAAGTCATTAATGGTGGATGAAAACACTTTAGTTCATTTACAGTTATGGGATATAGCCGGCAATGAGCGATTTGGCTCTTTAACTCGAGTTTATTACAAATATGCGTAAGTAGGGCAACAATTATTGAACTACACTTGCACTAAGTTTATGAAGAATAATCCCAAGAAAAGTTTTAATATCTGATTAATATTACAATATTGTTTATTAAAAATATTTAAATTGAAATCGTAAAAACTGTAATTAAAAAACAGAATAAGAAACATATGTACAATTTTATTTTAAATTATACAGGAACGTTTATTCTTTTTAATTACCATACAAAAGTAAAGGAATTTCTTTAGGGTTGCTGCAGCAATCGTTTTTGATTTATCAAGACCAGAAACGTATCACTCAGTTAAAAAAGTGAGTTCGCATTATTCACAACTCAAATGATTTTCCATTGAAAATTTAGTGGCTTTCAGATTTACGCCGAAAAGTAACATTACAGAACGAAGAGCCATTGCCTGTGGTAATTTTAGCTAATAAAGGGGATGTAAACTACTGCAATATTCCCAACGAAATTGTGGATTTTTGTAAAGAGCAAAAGATTTTAAACTGGTTTATAACATCGGCAAAAGAAAACACCAATATTGGTGAGTAACTTTTGTGTGTGATGACAACATTTTGAGAACTCCAAACCATTCACGAAACAACCAAGGAACCAAGTTTCCAAGTTTTGGAATGAGCATATTAGAAAAGATTTACAATATTATCATATCAAAGTCCAAAAGTACGTTATGGCCTAATGCCAAATTCGTGTTCAGGTTTGATCCTTAATTTAAGGACAAAAAAAAAAGAAAAATAGAACGAAATGTGCAATCGACAGATAGTGAAATTTAACTACCGTTTGAACTGATGTAATATAGTTCCAAAAGTGGCCGATATTGCCCCAGTGGGCAGTAGAGGCTTCCATGGGGGCTATAGCGTATTCAGGGGCAAATGAAGGAGGGGCATGGGGTAGATATGGATATCAAAAAACGCTTCATGCAACATTTTACGTAAATTTACTGATGAACTGATAATTACCATAACCTCATAAATAATAAATAAGTAGGTAGCCACCTACGTTTATATTTTGCATACATACGAGGCCTCTAACTACAAAGTCCAAACTGCCTATTATATGAACGTATTTTGACCTTCTTTATAATTTCATGGAAAAGGCCCACCAAGACCAAAGGTCTGGGGAGCGCCGCCCCCTCCCTTAGCGTACCACAGGTGCAGATCATAATAAACATTCATCCATACTTCTTGACAGGGCCATGTTTAGAGGGAGGGCTGAAGGGGGTGCCCATCCTTATGCGCTTAAGTCAAGGAGCGCAAGAGACTTACAATATTGAAATATTACGTTACTACATTGAAATTGTAGTAGGAGGAGAGAGCCAAGATTGAGCTTTGCTCCTTCCGAATTTTTATCCAGACATAGCCCTGCTTTAAGCGCATATGAAAAATGATCTATTATAGACAAGAGACTTTAAATGTCCCAATTTCGTAAATCACATAGAGTACACATTATTTTATACTACAATATCTCTTTATTACCCTACATGTTTCGGACGTGTTAACTATTATCGATTGATTAGCTACCCTTTTATCTATTTGTATCTGTTAATTGAATGGTATATATAAAAAAGGCCATCATTTTATCATGAGGTAGACAGACAGTACATGTTAGCACATGTATATATATATATACATGTATATCAATTTTGTATCGTTTTTAGAAGCAGCCTTTGAATGTTTACTACAAGCAGCCCTTCACAACCATATTGGTGATAAGTCTAACACTAATGACATAATATCACTCAAAAAGGAATCAAAGAAAACTTCAGAAATATGTTGTGTGTAAATCAAAATATACAACTACTGTTATTGGTATTATTTGTAAAAGACTTTATTCGTTTTTTGTAACAACTTATTTAGTAAAAACATCATTCTATATATATGTACATATTACATACTAACATTGATGACTACATCTATAATGTCTAACTTCCCTGCTTCATTTTCTGGGCAGCTGCCATTGCATTTTCATTGGCTAAAACTTGAAATTCGTGAACTCTCTCCGAAATTCGTTGATTAACTTTGAGGAATTTTTCTAAACAGTTGAGAGCACACTTTTCCTACAAGCAAAACTAGAAAAGTTCAGTTATCTGACATCATGATACCCTAAAAAATAAATTATACATATTGCTTACCTCTTTGTCTTTGATATTTCTACTTGTAAAATTATCTATACAATCATTAAAACACATTTCGGTCAATTTGTTATAAGAGACGAGGAAGTCTTTAAACTAAAAGTGAAATACAAATTAGGATACAGTACTTTATAGATATTCCAAAATTAACCGTTTTTATTTGTTCTGGCTCTAGATTCTCAATTCCAGCGACTGGAGGGATGGATACGCTCATTTTTTTAAATAATTTATAGTTTTTCTATCCGTCAACTTTTGAGGTTAATAATTCACCATGATGCGGGAAAACACGACACCACAAGAAAATTTTAATTACCATTCAATACATAACGCTTGCGCAAAGCAAAAAGGCTACAGATTTCTTCAAAGGGTAACGAGTGATAAACGATGAAACTAAATTTTTGAAATGTAAGGCGTGTTTAAATTGATATACGTACGTATGTCAAAGGTCTAACGAATCTAGTATATAATTAAATTGTTATATGAAAGCAAACAAAAGATACTTTCTGTTAAATTCAACCTTCTACTGACAGATGTCACAAGTATGCAGTACCCTCATTAAAAAGATGGCTTTACGTCAAAATTTTTGTTTGGTAGAAGCGTGGTAGAAGGTTTACTGCAAATGGATTGTTACAAGCGTAGTGTGCAAAGTATTTGTTGTTATTTAGAAAATTAGGAAGCATGTTGGTGTATCGTTTAAGTTGAGAAATAGTTTAAAATGTTTTAAGGGACATTACCATCTCATTTATGTTTTATAATGTAATCTGCGATTGTTAGAATGGAACCACAAAAATATTTAAATACAAACACTGTAGCTAAGGATAAGCGAACATTATGCTATTGTTCTAAACCTATTTCGCGGTTAGAAAATAGAAATGCATTTCAAAAAAGCGAAAAAAGAACTACAAATTTTTGCGAATTAAATAAACCCTTAAAAAGTATTTGTTACAATCCTAACGAAAGCCTTGAAACCTCTGATTCATGCAGAAATATTTCTTCACAAAAACAGAATAGTAACGTAAATCAGGCCAATCGAAAGATCCCAAGTATTTCTCAAGCATCTTGTAAATGCGGTCCGTTACCTGACTATGTTGGACAAAAAAGTAATTTCAATCAAAATCCAATCAAAAAACCTGCGGATCTGAATCATCCCCCTATATGCACAAATCGTAACTCAACTTCGAAAAATGCAAATATTCAATCGAAATCGAAAAAATGTCAACAAAAGGTTGATTATTGTCCTACATTGGCATTTCATCAAAGCTGCACTCCTAAAGTAACGGAACAGGAAGAGGACATCTCCAAAGAAACCGAATTGTATTTAGCTAGACTTAAAGACGAAATACAACAAAATCTAGCAAAAACAAAAAATACATCAGATAAAACGTTTAATGAACTGAAAACTGAAATAGATAATTTTCGCTGTCCAGAAACTAAACAAGAAAGCGTACAGAAATACAAAAGTACCGAAGAGTGTCGACACGATAACTCTCTAGAACTAGTGGAACTGGAACGTCAGGAATGTGTAACTTTAAATAAAAATGAAAATGAAATGCTACAGAACGATCCATATCTTGCAGCAATAATGGAGGAAATAAAGTATTTTAAACAATCTTTGATAAAGAAAATAGACGATGAAAAGAATCAATGCATAGAATACAAAACTTCCGAAAAAAGTAGTTGCAGTGTTTGGGAGATAGAATCTTTTAATTGGCAACAACAGAATTCACCTTGTAATGAAATTATAAAAAGTGTGGAAGAACCGTATTGTTTTTCATATCAAGAAAATCACATTTTGGAAGAGATCAGATTGTGTAAAGAATACGACAATGAATTACCAGGTTTGTAAATAGCTCATAGGCAATTCTACTTCGCAGAGATCGCTAGTTTTGTTTTTGTGTTTTAGAGTGTCCGCAAGAAGTTCCTGTTTCCCAAGATGAGGGGTAAGTCGTTTTTAAATCAACTTTTTCACTTTCTGAGTAGATATGCGCATAATAATTACTCGTTCAATTCGCGACAAAACTCATGCGTGAATCTGTTCTCCAGTGCAGTGAATTAATTGTGTTACTGATTAAGGTAAGTAATACTCAAAAATTGTTCGTTTTTACCATATATGTATACATCACATGCCACGGAGAGTTGGTTGAATCATTATTTATGTCAGCAAAAATAATTGAAAATAAGATTAACAATATGGTTTAACTAGTGAAAAACATAATGAATGTTCTTTATTGACAATTCTAAATTTAGAAATTAACATTTATACGTACCTAAGTACATGTATGTATTTATATAAAATATTTAACATTGAACTATTCAGCATAATTATAATACCAAGATATACATCTGCGACTTGTATCTAATGCTTTCAATAAATAAATTCGAGATTAGGGTTTGTCGCAGCTGTAGCTGGAGCTAGCTTGGCCCACCTTTAAAACGCTTTCGACAAATTAATATGAGAAACTCATTGGCGTAACTTGAATTAGGAAATTCCTTTATGGAATCTTTTTAAATATGATTCTATTCACATTTTTTTATTTTCTAACCATATATGTAAGCGGCCTTAAGTAACATATACTCTCGAAGAGCATTCTGAACAGAATATCAAATAGATATCTTAAACTACGTAAATCAAGAACGTAGCATCACAGGGGCGTGGACAATATTGAGATATAAAGTATCGTCAGGAAGATGGTTAAGCGTTGCTTTAAGACATCCTAATCTCTTAATCATCATATACACAACAAATAAAACAAACGATCACTTACTTAAAAAAAAGCCAACACGATCACAGCGATGATCCCCAGCTATATCACTGCCAATATCACCTTACGGCACCTTCATCAAATATAGAAAAACAGGTGTGAGCACTCAAGCATACCTTTCCTTAGCATTTATCGTGCATCTTACTGTACAAGGCCATGTTGCAATATAATCAACTAAAGATAAATACATTGACCGCAGCCAAATTACTGTAATCAACTACTTGACACTTATTGATGCTGTATCAACCTGATCTTGGGAAAGGGCAAACACCCTCTTCCCGCACTACCTCTGCAAGACAGACTTTTCTGTCCAAAACTGGACTGAGGTCATTAATGGGTTAGATAACTGTACAACCGCAGCCCACAGTCCCCATTGCACCGCAGCGCTTTCAAACCTCAGCCCCCAAATAACGACTGTGTCACCGCAGCTTAACAGTCTAGGTAGCGTCCCTAATTATCTCATGAGTTACTTTCAATATCAACATAAATCATCAACAGCATCTTCATTTAAAACAATCAGTAAAATAATTACTAAGCATGCTTGAAGTACTCAGTGAATAACTCACCCTGATTTGCAGGTAACACAGGTAACAATCACTAATATTATAACGTCCTTAAAATATGCACAACTATTGGAGAACACAGAGTAGCACAAGTGCACTTCAATACGTTTCACGCATATGTAACATTAATAGGTCCTGTTTGTTTCTTCATCTCGAAGAGGGTCGATCCCCCTTGACCGATCACCCCGCATAAAGTATAAACACATGGGCAAATTAGGTAAAATCTATCCCAACTAAGTCCGTAAAATTAACGTAGAAATATACATACCGACCACTATATACACATATGTTCGTTTAGTTTTCGAACGACTATTTATTTACACACATATAGAAATAATAAAACCCTTACATATACTGTTGAAAAATAAACAGATTAATTGACTTACGGAAAATTAGTCCAAATTATACGAGTACCGCAGTTCGAAAAATTACAATAGAAACCAACATCATCATAAGGTCGTCAGTCCTAAGACTGGTTGGACACGCACCTCCACTTTTTCCTATCCTGAGCTAATCTTCGCAATTCCCTAAAACTAAAACAACCCATATCCTTAACTATTTGCGACTAGATCTTTATGCCTGAGAAGGTGTGCTAGGTATCCTACCAATCTATCTCGCCTATTTCTTATTGACTTCAGTAGAGTCCTTTGTTCTCCTATTCTTTCTAATACCTCTTCATTTCTAACCTTCTCTATCCATTGTATCGTCATCATTCTCCAGTAACATCACATTTCGAACGCTTCTAACCTTTTCTTTTACGCCGCGCCCACTGTCCATGTTTCGCACCCGTACAGCGCCGTGCTCGAAAAATATTGCTACTACATGGTGTCTAATATTATTCTAGAACAGCAATACGATGTAAAATACTGTAAACAGGTATTCTTAAGATTTACATTAGCCTCTTATAAACGATGAGATTTTTAAATCCAATAATTTCAAGTTTTGATACGTCAGTATTCTTTTTTTTCTCATGTTACAATCTCTGTTTAATGCTCCTACACTGGTTTTGAAGGCATTATTAAAGTTCCAATGAACTCGTTCGATCTATTGTGCAAACCTTAGCTGAAACTTCTTACAAATGCAGACGTACTAACGCAGCATGCATACTATGAATGGTAGACTCCCTTACGCGTTGTTTGGAATTGTAAAGATTTATTCACAATAAGATCATTGTGAATATAGGCCCGTTCTTTGTTATTACACGTGGCTAAGACGTAAACGGAATTTTAGCCCCTCTCATAAAAGGAAGAGAGGACCGTTTCTTATTGATATCTGAATAAACTGCGCAATTTCATTAAAAGATATGGACCGTTTTAAAAATCTGCTTTCTTGTTTATTAAGCATGAAGTTTATTGTTTATTAAGTATTCATTATAAATTATAAGTATTAACATAAATAAAAGGGATTTTGAGATAATAAAACGATTTTAAGTGCCAAAGTGGAATAACACCAAAAACGATTAGGCAAGCATTGTTCTAATTGCACACAGTGTACTTTTACCAATTGATAATCTTAATCACAATAGAAACTAATAACATTGATGGTTTGGAACGAATATTTATTTTTATCTCACATTTTTCGTTCTTGTTCGCGTATTTACGAAGTTACTGTTTTGATTATTGTTTTTGTAGTGATAACTATTATCTATAGATGCTGCAATGCTGCCGAGACGAGATAATCAATCAAGGCGCAATGGTATTTTCCATGTTTTTTTCCCTTTGAAGAACCTCCTCATAATTTATTACATCATCATATCATTCGTCTGTATTGCTTAATACTGGCACTAATAACCTTTTAATGATTTAATAGTTAATTCCGAGACCAATTTAACGATATAACAAACAAAACAAGTCCTTGTAGGTCACAAACAGAAAATAAGGAAGCTCGTCTCTCGTCAAGGGGTCTCTATGTCACTATCTCATCGACCTTCCAAAAAATAGTTTTATCGAAATTATAGACAGTTTAATAATAACGTTGTTTACTACCTCGTTCAATTAGAATTTTAGCGTTCGCTTTCATTTCCTTCACATAATATACAACGTACTTCTAGTTTAGTTTATTAGCTGAAACACATCAATTGGGTATTTTGGTATTCTGAAACACGTTAACTGGTTTGATTTATAGGCTTTAATGGTAACCTTTATTTATATTTTTATTAATTCCGTGATTAATTCAGTTGTGTCCGATATTGAGAGAAAAAGTTGTGCAACTATTTGAAAAATATGATAAACGTTAACAAAACTTCACAATTTTATCGATCTTAGTTGCTGGTATAAGCGTCTTTTTTATGGAAATTAATGGTAAATCGTAGTGATATGGCAAATGTAAGGGTCCTGTAATTGTTTATGAAACAGCAGCAGTTGAAACAAAATTGACGTGAAATACTACAGGATGGAAAAAGATCCTTTCATAACAAATGCCAAAATACGTGTTTATCCGTAATTTGTTATTTAATACATACAAAGCTAAATTATGGTAGAGGAAGCTATGGGGCATCCATGGCGGCGCCTGGTATTACAGGTTTAGAGTTGAGGTGTCTCGGGGTTACGACACCGGGTGTTTGCCCGCCCGATTGTTATTGTGTAGTAAAAGTGAAAATCCGTGTCTGTACCGCGATGTGTACAAAATTAAATGGATTTCGAAATGTGACCTTCCGAGTCAACGAGATGTAGAAATACAAGGAAGCTTTTTAACGAATTACGTGAACGGTACGTTAGTAGGGGGATAACGTCAGACAAGGCTGTCCTTTCTGTTCCGTTGACCCTGTTTGTACAGCGTAACAACAGCATGTTACACACAATCAAGTGATCCACGTTCATAAGTTGAAATTTCTTTCGATTTTGAAATATCTATTGTGTACATACATGCCTAGTCAGTAGACCACGTTGACCTTCCATTAGTCAGTTCTATGTAACCAATTTGTAGGTGGGAAGATAGGTACTACAGACTGTGTTCGAGACTAAGTTATTCTGGATTCAATCGTCTTAAGATTATGACTTGTTTTCCTTGTGCGACTATTTGCTATTGTTAGTTTAAAATCACATGAACCTTTACATGCTCGAAACGAGGACCCATGAGTACTAGACCACCATGATGTCAATTGTAAAAAAAGCGTCAGCAATGAAGCCGGGTCTAGTGGTGATGCCACATGAGTAGTTCCACAAATGACGGATGAAATACACATTTACGATGACATATTAATTAATGATTAATTAGCAGTATTCTTGACGGAAATAAACGTCATCCATAAGGCCCGCCCTTATTGTGGACGTAAAAGGCACTTTAGTACACCTTGTATTTATATTGCAGCGTATTTTTATTGGGCAACCCAAAGATAAGGTTCATGAGATGTTTTTTTGGTTTTTATATTCATGAACAACAAAGTATGGAAAATCTGTTTCTAACTTTGGCCCACATAAAACACAAAAGACTTTTCTATTTATTATTCTAGAATGGACCTACCTAGATATAACGAATAAAAAATACCCGTACAATACGTAAATAGGTATTGCCCTATCTACGTGAGATGGAATCACCTTTACCTTTGTAAATATGTAGGTAAATGACGACGTTGCAATTATTATGTCATGTCACCCTCCCTATGTTCGTATAAGCATACAATATTTAAAAAACGTGACATAAAACAAATTGAATGATTTGCAAACGTAAACATTTTCCATGTCATTGTCATTTAAATAGTTCCCAAACCCAAATGGCTGTTGTTTCGTATTTGATTTCATTTAAAAGGTACCCATTTTACCTACGTCATTATAAAACAATACAAATATTATTTCTCTTGTAATTATAATTAAAATTTATTTTTAGATAATGTTCTATTTTAGCAGTTGTAATTAAAAATAATATGAAGCTGCAACTACGATAAAATTGAATTATCGTTTTTTAGAACAATTTCAAAAAACACGCGCTTACTTGTAATAGCTTTTATTAGTGACGTGAGACAAGAAGCCTCTTTAGCTCAGTGGTAGAGCACTGGTCTCGTAAACCAGGGGTCGTGAGTTCAAACCTCACAGGAGGCAGTATTTCTTTTTTTTTTGCCGTTTACTTTTTATCAATTATGAATAATGCTTTTTGTCACACTTATTATTACGTAGCTTTTTTATCAAATTTTATTTTACAAAAAATTCGCAAAAACAAAAATTATTAAATAAAACTATAAATATTTGGTAATTATCCAGTATTGGGGCTCCAGACTAAAATCGCTCCAAAATTTTTTTCATCGATTTCGGCCATTCTACATAATAGAATTCGATATTGGTAGGGGAGGCAGTTTTTTGACTTCTTAAAAAAAATTTTTGAATTATAATTTTTTAAAATTCAAATCAGTTCTAAACTGTAGGTACGGGAAGAGATTTGAATCTCCTTATCTCACGATTGTCACTCCATAAAATTCTTTTATTAATATTAAAAGAAAGAATATACANGCTTTTAATCTCCTTCATAATTGTCACTGTATAAAATTAATATTAAAAGAAGAAATAGCTATACATACACAATATACCCTATCATGTATTCTATAATAAAAAAAATGTGTCTTCCCGCCTCAAATATAATCATTGAACCCTCAGAAATGACCAAAAATCAATGAAAAAATTTTTGGAGCCATTTTGGTCTGGAGTCCCAACTCTAGACAATTACCAAATATTTTATAAAACGTTAAACTTTTATTGTTTTCTGTTAACACCATTTGATAACAGAATTATTAGTTAGGAGTGAGGAAAATTATAAGTAACGTTTATTCTTCTAGCCGAACGGGTACCATTTACCCTTTTTAACACTAAACATCTCTTTTTCTGGAACATGTAATCGACAAGTATTGACACCGTATTAAAATTTATTTGAAGGTGAATTATTGATGACGAAATTTACTCCACAGTCTTTTAAGGGATAGGTCCGGTCTGACCGCCCACATAGCCACACGCAATCAATAAAAGTGTATACAGCGTGAGTATTGATTGGTGTTACAGTCTCTTTTAAAGCTATTCTGTTGCAGAAATATTTATACAGCTTTGTTTGAATAAAAGAAAATGATAATACATGCCCAAAAAAAAGTAAAAGTAAGCGAAAAAAAAAAGGCATTACTTTTCCATTAAATTATTATTAAAATGGAAACGAGAAATGGGGCAAAGACGAAATCAAATCACTCATGTTGGTGACGTTTTATCCAATTGACTGTATTAAATAACCAGAGTGAATTTACCGATAATATACCTATGAATGAAATTACCAATGACATCCGAGTGGATTTCCCTAATAAAAAACTTGACGTATTTAATTTGAGAGTGAATTTGTCAATTTCGGAAAAAGGTTATGCTACTTGAATTAGGTAACAAAAACTCATTTGCGTCGCTCGTTTTCCTACACAAGTAAATATAAACCCATTTGGTTAAACAATATTGAAGTGATTACTTTAACCGTATATCCTGACATAGCCACAACCAGAACGAATTAGCAAATATTTTTGGATGCACCTATGGCAAATAAAAAGCCAATGCAGTGTAGGTAGTATAGGTAATATGTAGCTCAATTTTCATGGAAGAAGAAGGGATTCAGACTTCTACAATAGTTATCCTATGACATTGTTAGTTACTTAATAGTGGATTAATATGCAATATTAATTTGAAATCATTTTTTCGATTTTTTATTTACCCACTACAAACTAGGTACCTCAAATTAATGAGGTCTCGGGTTCGATTCCCGGCGGGGGTGTGACAACAGCAACAATTTTTCCCTCATTAATTTGAGGTAGTTTGAAGTGGGTAAATAAAAAATCGAAAAAATGATTTCAAATTAATATTCTACAATAGTTATTCATCTAGTGTTGATTTTGTTACGAAAAAGTATGAGTCAAAATTGCATGTGGCGCTGGGAAACGCTTCGCATTACATCGTGGATACTCAACATCAATGAAATCTATTTGGAGTAAGCATATTTGTTTTCGTTGCACTTTTTTCAAAATGAAATTTGCTGATTCAAATTCCTATCTTCTTTACGTAGAGTTCCCAGCAAGTTACAAAAAAGTTCGTGAGCCCGTTATTACTGCTAACCCTCGTTCGAAATATTTAAAGAGAACTTGTCTGCGCGTGACACAAATGGCAAATGGAAATAGAGTCGTGTTTGTATGCCGCACAACAAAAAGCTTGAAGCGTTCCAACTTGAACGAGTTCACGTACTTGGATAGTTTATGGTGCGCTGTAGTCCGGTCACGTTTTCGTTCGAAGGAAGAAGTACCTTGTATGTATTCCAGTCGGCAAACAGGCCGAATTCGAGCTTAACGACGTGGAGCCTTCGATGTACAGGGGCCAACAACACGCTACGGATTCTGGCAAAAAACGTGGAGAGACTTGTCAGGCATTTGAAACAGCTTTAGAAGAGACTTTCGGTTCTTTTTTGCGAATACCTTTTTTAAATTTCCGATGTGTCTCTTTACAAAATGAAAGAGGAAATTAGTAACTAACAAAACTTTGAAACACTATCCAGAATGTGAAAGTTTTATTAGCACTTATTTGTTTTCCTTATCAGCATCAACTGGAAACCTTTATTAGTGCAAATGAAACTAAGAATTGCAAAGCGATTAAGTAGATACCTATGAGTATCAATAAGTTTACATCAGGAAACAACCAAGCAGAGATGCCTAGATACATACCTACAACATTTTTGTTCTTGCGAATTCCAGTTTCGTTAAATTGCTAACTGCTTTGTTTTGAAATAAAAATGGTAAAATGGCCGACTTTGACAAATCGTAATGAAAAAAGAAGTAGCCTCTTGGAGATATTTGGATGCATAAAGGCGCAAAGCGAAATCGCAGTTTCCTTCCTGCCCACAAAGAAACATGGAAGATTGTTTGCGGGGAATATGGCAACGTCGCACATTCGGCAACTTATAATGGATAATGGCCGACTTGAATAGGGTTCAAGGCCTACTGACGTAGTAGCGCATATGCTCACTCACTCAGTTTCCTATCCGCGTAACCGCAATCATCGATGATTAGGTATATTTGCAGCACCAAAAAGAGACGTATGTAGTAGATAGTTGAAAAACAAACGTGTTATGCAAATTGATTTGCAAAAAATTGCGAGCTATATTTCATTCGTAAAACACGTCGACACAAATACATCGATGAATGTTTTTGCAATGTAAATAACATCGCGTGGTTTATATTAAGAGGCTATTTGGAATGGATTCAAATGCAGCCTCATTGCTTTTACATATGTATGTGCATTATAAAAAAGAGAAAATACAAATGAATTTCATGAAATTTAGTCCGTTTCGTTATAGTGAGTCCAATATACTAATGTTTTGAGTTTACAGTGATAAACCCCATTTCTCTATTTGTGACAATTCCTTTGTGTTATCTAAAAATGTCTCCTTAAAATAAGGAGGAAGGGAAGACTACAAATTTAATAATGTTATAATGATGTATATATATTAAGATTGCTAGGGTACTTACAAAACAATTAAAAGATAACGTTTGGTTTAGCTACAAAAAACACGTGTAGGGTTCCGCATTTCGCTAATATCGTGCTATAATCCGAAATACGCGCCGGCCAAAATACAACGCCCCTACATCCAATCCACCGTCCAGGAAACTGCTCGTCAATAAATGCACGCACTGTCGCAATGTGAGGGGTGCACCATAATATTGAAATAACTTAACGTCCACATAATTGCAACAGTACATCCTCAAGTACATTCGGGGAGTCCCCTATAAAAAAGTCAAATAAATCGGGCCATTCAAACGCAGGTGGGCAGAAAGGCCTGAGAAGCGAATCTGCAAACATTTCGCTTTAAACATTTACCGAAAATCGGTGTTGAAATTGCGAACGATGTATACGAAAATTCCATCCCGCGTTAAGCAATATTTGTTTGTGAAAAACACCCTGTGGAAAAAATTAGAATATGCAACACATTTCTATCGAAACCACTGTCAAATTCGCTTGCAGCTGAAAATCAATGTCAAGCAAGGTTTGCATTCGCTGCAAATGATAAGAATACAGTTCAAAATTTGCCACATTGTCATATGAAAGGAACAAACGTTCTTTGCTATTTCGCATACACTATTTTCGGGGTTTTCTTCAATAAATCAAGGATTTCGTCCTCTGCAGCGGCGATATGGTTTAAACCCGTTAATAGGTGTCGTATCACATCATTGTAGCAACAACTATTCTGTAGTGACATACTGACCTACTCCAATGATTGATGTTGTATTGCTGAATTAGTTTACTGAACTGCACATCGATTGCCTCATGCGAGGTTTAAACGTTAAAAGAATAAACAACTACTACAGGTTGACTGTAATACAAACATCTTGAATTACAGTTAATCTAATCTAACAAACAAAAACAATACATGAGCAAATGATGCAGATAATTACCAGCTGGTTGTATGCGGCGTTGCGTTGTATTTCTTTACCAGAGCCGGAATTGCATTTGTCTGTGCTTTTAACTACGTTTTTCTCGAAACCAGATAATTTTCGGAATATGTATGTACAAGACATGTTTGACTCGCTACCCCGCCCCGGATTAGTATTGCTCGTAGGCCTTACTTTGAAGCACCCTCCAGTTTGCCAGTTTATGTCCACAAAAGCTAGTTGTCGCCCAGACCAGTCTTTTTTTTTCGTGGAAGAGGGGAAATCTTCAAAAGATACCCAGCCGTTCGTACGACTGGATAGTGTCGGATTCCCGAGGAAGAATTCCTCGGACCTACCGACTAAAAAACTTTGGGTGTTTCATTCCCACCAGCCAGTATTGCTGGTGGGCGGGCAGTCCCTCCGGACTACGCCGGAAGGTAGGGCGGAAGGCCCTCTTCAGCCTGCTTTCAGGAATCGTGGGAATGGGTGGGTGGTGGTTCGGGTGAGAAAGATGAGACGGACGAAATGAAGACAGAAGAGAATGAAAGATTATCTGTGGAATATTACTGCCTCAGCATTTGCCTATGTGATCCAAGGAAACCACAGAAAAACTTGGAACAAGGCAGACGGACCCGGAATCGAACCGGTGTCCTCCCGAATGCTAAGCAATGGTCTAAACCTCTAGGCCATGCCGCTCGGTCACCTACCTACCGACTAAAACCCCTCTACCTCAGGCCGTTCTAGGACCAATTAAGGTCCTCTTCAGCCGACCAGACCAGTCTTCGGCCACTATCTTAACTGATATAAAATAATATTTGATGTAGGTTCCAGTTTTTGTCCACAACTTTATATTTTTTTTTGTTTATACAACACAAACAGTCGGCTGAACGAAAACTAGATGTTAAATTGAAAAGTAAATAAAGATTCAATAAAAAAATAGTTTAATGTTTATTTATATGTTTTACTGAATTACCAAATAATTACACATTTTCCCCAATTGTTTCAGTTTTCGTCCAGCTGGTCGAAAACTAAACCTTTTGCTTAATTGGTAATCCAGTATTCGTCAATTAAACTTGTGCTAGTTAATTATAAAAGATAACAATTCGCATGTGTTATTATGTTCAATATGTATTATATGTGTAAGTACCACAAAGGAATACAAAAAATTTATCGTGCCAAAAATTATATCATAAAAACTTACTAGAAAGTCATTGCGCCTCATTATTTTGTTGCGTGTTTTTGATACATTATCATCGCAGAGAAGCAAGTAGCCAAATAATGAGTTCATTATTTTGCGATACAACTCGTCCAGTAATCTATTATATTGTTTAAATATTAGGTTTTCAACAAACTCAAGCATGCACGGTTATTATTTTCAATATTATTATAGCTATACATATATGCATTTGTTTGAAAGAATATCGTCAAAGAGGCGAATACAAGAGCTAGTCGGAAAACTGGTGAAATCACCCTAATTCGGGTAATTATTTTATAAGAACGTATGTAGATACATATTATGTATTTTTAAACTTCTGGTATTTTGTATGTATATCATCTTGTCTTTGTGTGATAATGTTATTTATATAACGCTATCAAAGGTTCAAGCTGCCTTGGGAAATAATAAACACTGTCTGGTTTAATCGTAAAAACAGAACGAAGTAATTCCAGGAAAGTTCCATGAAAAATATCTCGTTATTATTAGAGTCACATTGCGAGTTGAGAAAACAAGATTTACTTGTAGGTACAAAGCCTACATAGATACACGCATACATATGTATCTACATTTGTAAGCAGGACTTGGACTCATGCATCTTCAGAATAACTGTTTACTAGTTAAATGTCTATAATAATTATGATTATTAAAAAATGAGCTGAAATGGATATAGGTATCACTTACTGTTACCTGTTTTTACTAACTCATCGTCATCACTTGCTAAAATTCCCATGTCTTTCATTTTTATGGAAATAATGGATTTTGGTACAGGTTTATCTATAAAAGTACTAATTTTTAGTGCAGTAATATGGGGTTGATTTTATTAGCACTAAAACCTGAAAGATATGAAACGTTTAAAAACCTAAAACAGGTTTCCATTCCAATCTTAAATAATGATAACACTGTAGCTGTAGAAACACGTTTAAACTTTAAACGTTTCATGTGGAGATTTAGGTTTTATCATTTAGGTCCATAGAACTCCATTTATTTTTTTTTGTATGTATATTAAAAAAAATCGAATTAAAGAGACAATATATGTATTTATTGTTTTGCAACTTTAAAATCAACCATATTAATCAAGCAATGCCACCATGTTAGTTCCCTATTGCTTTCGGTAGCCATCATATCTACCATCACGTAAAAATTGAATTGACTTATTTTAACTCATGCCAATTTTTTGAAAAATTGGTTTTGTTAATAATTCAAAAACATTTTTCGTTTTGTTCTGTGAGTCAGAATTCTCTGCGTGCGAGACCAAGTCGCACTCGATTGTCTTTTTGTGGAAGCTTTTCAATTTCTTTAACAACTCAAATGCTTACACCATATCGTTATGAGTAGCTGAACTTGTGACGATGATTCCATTGCGATAAGCGTTTCCAACATAGCACCTCATTTAGCTCTTATCAGCGGTTGTGTAAATGCATGTTATATGTACACACGGTATCTTATCATTTGTTTTCGTTAGCGAAATTGTACGCTTTTAATCTGGTAAAACAAAAATATTTGTTCATTCTCGATCGCTGTTAAAAAACATCTAACCTATCCTGCAAAAATAAAAACCCAATTGATGCGGATTGCTACTTATAAAAACGAGAATAAAAAATATGTATATGTTGATTATTTATTAGTAGGTCTATGTTTATAAACATGACATATACACAACAAATAGTAATATGAATCCTTTCAGGCGATAGCACTTTTTACAACTATCTCTATAAATGAACAACTAATAATAAAAGGTTTTTTTTTAAGGTTTTACATAAAGTATTTCTCGACTAAAAGGATCCAAAAAAAAAGTACTCGGCATAAAAATAAAGTATTTTATTTTTTGTTTTTAAAAACATATTTTTTGTTACACCTAGCAGCCAGTAACAAATTGCTGTTGCTCTTAAATACATTAATAGCCTCTAAACATGGCAAACAAAGATTTAAGTAAACTAAAAGTTCATTTTTAATTAGTTTTAATGAAGCTTTATTCCTGTCGTCCCGCCACTTTGCGTTCATAA
>NW_020438934.1:911518-919562 GCF_000699045.2 Agrilus planipennis
GGGAAATCAGGTTGTTCCGTAAATATGGCTTGCCATTTTTCTGTGCAATATTATTGATGTAAAAATACTCTGAATTTCGAATAATCGCTTACAAAATTACGATGTTTACTTAAGGCCTTAAATAAAGTATTTTTGCATACTTTATGTGTCTTGTAAAGTATAACGTTGGCACAGTCGAAATAGAGTACAATACTTTATAATAAAGTACGGGTGGCAACCCCAATCAGGATGGAAGAAGCGGTAGACATAACACAAAGCATAGCACAGAGTAAAGTCACTTTCAACAAAAAAGAATTACTTCTGATCTTGTGAATGGTTAAATTGGTAATTCTAGAATAATTGCTACATAAAAATGTACTTGGTACCGTGCGGGCGCGCCAGAAAAGAAAAAGGTAAAAGCATTTGTGATTTGATTAAAATACCGTGGATAGAAAAAGTTAAAAATTACAAGGTACTGGAAAAAGTAGAACAAAAGGTGTTATGGAAGAAGGGAAAAGGAGAGCTGAAATGGTAGGTCACCTTTTGAGATATGAAGGGCTAGTTAGGGATAGACTAGAAGCAGAAAGTAATGGGGAGATGCGAAGATTGGTTCAGAGTGTGTAGAAATGGAGGTGCGTGTCCATAATCTTTGGACTAACGGTCTTGTGATGTTCATTAAGATTTATTACTTGTTTACTTCAAAAAAGAGCTTAATTTTTGAGAAAATAGTGCATTGTATAAATAAAACAATTACAATGTTGAAAAAAGTCAGTTCAATACGAAAGGTAGATTACTATGGTATAAAATCATCAATGGTTTTTCAATATCCAAAGTGGCAGAAAATGTTATTATTCGTCTAACTAATAGATATAATATTCACAATCATTCCGTACCTATTAACGTACATATAATGTGATATAATATTATTAATAACAAATAGAGATGGTTTACTATCGCTTCTTTATCATCAGTTTCAGTAGAACATGAAACACCATGCACGGTTGGTGTAGATTAACATGCCAAGATAGCATATGTCAAATTTTTCGAAAAATTATCTGTTGGTGAGCATCAAAGATGCTTTCTGTTATCAGTTTTATTAATGAGTAGCCTGATACATTATCATAAATACGTGCTTAAACGTAATATTTGAAGGTTACTTTATGTAGTACAAAATACATATCTTAAAAAATTTAATTTAAGAGATAAAATTCATGATGTTAGTAAATGTCATACATAATTATACTTGTATGTGGATGTTTACTAAAATTGTGTAACATTTTAGGTCAAAATTAACAGATAACTTTTTAAAATTTACTTGTGTACTTATTCACTGAAATTATCAACTAACTGATAAGCATCAATTATGAATAAGTACGTTTTATTTTTTATTACACAGCATACCAAACACGTGTATTCCTGTGTATCATTTAATTTATTGTGTTGCAAGAAATTTCGATAATGGCGGTTATTATCTATTTCAAAGAAGGTTATTATATATGTATATATATATGTATATATATATAGGCAGTGCAAGGATTGATAAAGACAATTTATTTATTTTTAAGAGCAGACAGCTAGTTGTTATTTGTCTGGCCTTATTTTCATGACGCCAATTATAGCGGCCGTTGTTTGTTCGTTGTTTGTTTTATTTACATGCATAGTATTATTAGATTATTACTTCTTACTCATAGCCATCTGGTAATTAACTGCCTTTTTTTGGAAAAATAGTAGGAATTAGTAATGATTAAATACATGATCATTCTTGGCCATCCATTAATCAGTCATCATAGAGCAACAAACTTTAAATGCTTAATATTATAGGCGTAATTCAATTTTGCACTGAATACAGGTGGTTTTTAAAAATACCCCCAATCGAACAAATATCGAAAAGATTAACCACCTCCTACATACAGATGCAGCAATAAAAGAAAGATCAATTTGGGCACCGAAAAGTGCCCAACTGAACGACTCCAAAACCTTGTATTTTCTTTACCTAAAGTTAATGAAGAAAAGCAACAATTATTTCTTATTAATTTGAGGTATTCTGTAATTGGTTAGAAATTAAATTAATTTCACATTAATGTTTAAAAATGAATAAATATTGACCGCTATTAAAAGAAAAAAATTAATAGAGTGAATTAATGTTAAGCAAATTAATAATATCAATAAATTGATTAATTTTAAAAATGTGAACAGTTGAATAATTTTTAGTATTTTTAAATAAAAGTAACATTTTTATCCATTATATTTATTAGATTTTGTACTAGCTATATACTACACCATTATTATTATTATATTACAGCTGAGGGTTGTAAATAAAACGTGGAAAAAAACTGAAGAATTTACCAGAAGTTTTTAGGAATTGACGCTATGTACAGGGACGCAACAAGGAGGGGCCCACGGGTGCCCGAGCTTGATTGGGTTGGGCACCCAGTCTATTTCAGTCAATTCAGATAAAAACCCAACTTGAAAATTCGGTTTAAATAGTTCAAGCTCGTAAATGAGCAGCTGAACTCGATCTTTTCAAGTATAAGAAATTCAATACATTAGTGACATTTTTTTTTTGTTTTTAGTAATTTATAGTATTATGATGGGAGCACTCAGTCAAACTGTAACTTTGTTGCGCCCCTGGCTATATATGATATAAATTTGTTTCATAAGTAGTATTAATACACAGTGAAATAAATATTAGATGCTCAATTTTTATTAGGTAATTTGTTAGACTCTAATAATATTTCTATGTATGCAGTTACCTAAGTAATTTAAATTATGGAAACGGTAAGTATAGTAGATAAAATTAAACCTACGAAGTGACATGTAGTTGGTATTTCGTACGTCATAATGTTCATTTACCGTGACGACAATGAACAAATGGGATGGGATGGTACGCTGTTTTTAGGCTTATCAGCCATCGCAGAATCTCCTTAAGCATGAATGAGAATTACAATACAGAAAGATGTAAATTTGAGAATTTCCACTTGAAAAAATACCCACAGAATTTCTATTTGCTTGAGAAAGAACCAAGACCATTTCGCATGACGCTTCTAACATATTGTTTTATTATTTCAATGGCCTTTCCACGTGAGGGCTTACCTATGTCTGAAAATAGCAACTAATTATGAAAATTTTCGCCTTCCTCCGAAGTCCTTATGCGAATTGTGGCTTTGTAGAAATGCGTATTCATATGTATGAGTGTGCATGGCTTCACCAAGTTCCAACAAGAGGTGGTCAGAAGTAGGGTTGCCATCTCTAAAATTTAGAAACCAGGACAAGACGCGTGAAAACCCCGGATTTCAGAGTCCAGAACCCGGACATGTCAACAGGTTTTTTTAAACATAGTCAGTGCAATAAAAANCGAATTGATATACTCCAGCTGTGTAAAACTGAAAACTACAAGACAGATACAAGATTCTTAGAAAACTTCACTTATTAGATGAACCCAAAGCTAAAGAAACTGTGGTTTCCATTTCTTTTTCTTATTACAATGTGTAAAAGATCAGAAACAAAATGAGGTTGTAAATATTTTGATATAAAATGATTGATGTTGATTTTACATCAATAAAATTATTTACAACCCTATTTTGACTCTGATCTTTCACGCTAAACAAACTATTTTGGCACCATTGTCTTTTTTCCAATAAAAACGGCTGACAAAGGCAAATAAGGAAACATATAGAAGAATTATTTGCTGCTGAATTGAAATGTGAAGATTATCTGGGGATAGGAAGGAGTGGAGGTGCGTGTCCAATCAGTCTTAGGACTGACGACCTTATGATGATGATGAAGTAAATGTAGGTACTACAAAAAAGTATTTATTTGAAAAACGTATTTTGAAAATACTTATTTTGCATTTAGCATTTAAAATACAAAAGGGAAATCTGCTTTATATTTTACATTTGATATAACAAATCAAAAAAGCATTTGCATTTTGTATTTAAATACTTTTAAAAAACCATTTTGCACATCTCTAATGTTTACTCTGATAGTTTAAGGCAAAAGCTCCTTATTAAAAGAATCTTAAATTACGGAAATTAAATTCATTAAACAATGAACGCAATAAGAAAACGTTTGGAGCAGGAGGCTGGAGAACTGATTCAGGTCTAAAGGCCGTCGCGGTTTGATGTCCATATCGGTTATCGGAGACGGAAAGACCTCTGAAGAAGCTGCAATCGACGACAGGACAGCGTCAGGTCACCTAATACTGGCCGCGAAATCCTTTATCAATTTGTTGGGTTTAGAAAACTTTAACAGCTAAATGGGTATATATTTGGACCGGTGAGCACCTTTGTCATTGTACCATAAACTATAACAGGTACTAACATTTTAATTATGGCAATCCCTACTACCAAAACCAAACCTAAGGGATTTAGTGCATAGCCCTTTACAGCTACCAATCATCAAACCTATGCTAGCGCATACCACTTATCCACTGGTGCATACCACATTACACAAACCAATCAGGAAGTTCCCTTTCACCATAAACCTAACTTAAGCTCACATTTCGAAGCATTTCACGCACGACATTCAGGGAAATCTTTTTCCACCATGATCCAGCCCACACCCTCTGTGCATAGCACTTCATACAAACTCTTCAGGGAGTCCTCTCTCCTCCTAAATACATGAGGCATGACACTTCTCACAAGTCAATCAGTGAATCTATTCTCATCATAATTCAACGTAATCACAAGGTGAACAGCACTTCACACATGTGAATGATGGTTCCATTATACGTCTATACCGTAACCCAATTTAACCAGCGAATATATGGTCACAGCCCCTACATCTTATCTATTATCCTACGGCGACCGAATTTAAAAGTACGTTCAACACGATAAAATATTTTTCGTATTAAGTGACAACATTCTAGACATTGAAAGTAGGTCAGTTGTCCAGTTTCGTTCATTTGTTAGATGATTTAATCCTCAACCAATTGCATGATATCCTACCTTACAGAAAACTATGTTACAGGGTTACAGCCCTCCCTATTCTAGAACCATACAGATAGCGATTCTTCTTATCTTCCTAAACAAAGTCATAAGACAGTGCAATGTACGACCGCCTCGTCATAAGGGGGAAATATGTTTTTCCGTATCTGCCTACGTCGCAGCTAAAAAATTAGTGTGCCACGCCATGATCTAACGTAGCTATACATTCTTAAAGTCGCGAGTCGTAAAACTGGTTTTGGACGCCTTGCACACGAAAACCTTTTTATCCAAGAATAGTAGGACGTGAGTAGAGTCGATTTACAGTGGCATTAAATTTAGTTATGGGGTACTACGCTGAAACACGCTCTCAGCATGCAAACTGTTGGCTGCGTGATTCAATTGCCGACCATATAGTAAAAACACTTTTGTACACAACTTTTATGTGTACGTATTTAAAACGTTCGTGTAACGTAAACTGTGTCGCTTCCATTTATAAATAAATATACATATATATTAATGGACAGTCCACTTTAACTGCTTTTTTTATAACAGTACCTACTTATTTTACTCCCTATACAGAACGTTGTCCTAACCGACTTTTATGTTGTAGATCAATAATATCGTCATGCTGTATTTATTACGAAGGGCGAAAAACGTCTCAACTTTACTTTATAGTTAGATCAACAATTTCAAATTGCCCCTATCATAAAATTTTATTAAAAAAATAACATTTGTTCCAGAAAAGTGACTTTCTAATTTTCATTTTGATGAACGTCAATTGTTTTTCTTATTCGTTCACATTACGGATCTGCTCGTTTGGTTCAGATTGTACATTCGTCTACGTAACGATACGTATGTACATTATGGTCATGGTATCATGCGACTGTTGTGTCGGTTTGCGTGACCATTCTGCATGAGCGTGACGTTTTAAAGTCATGCACTGGCTGTTGTGAACGTCGACCCGTGACCAAGGTAATCATTTTCAAATACAAATCACGTTCACATGTATGTAAATATGTATGTATTTACATTCAAACCTACACATAATCATCGACATAACAAAATACAATGGAGGTCTGCATGGTGGCAGTGATGATTGTGTGATGGTGTATTCTAAAAAACATCATCACCTTTAACGTATTTTGTATTCCAAGTTATTGTTACTAAACGTCATGCGAAATTTATAGTAACAATCTTAAAATGAGTTGTAGAACTCACGAAAGCACGTGCACTTATGTAGTGTCAGAACATACAAACATGCTGCTTACAAATTTTGCTAGTTTATTTGTCATTGGTAGGCTCATTAACAATAAGAACAAAGGAACTGTGGGATCACTAGCTGTGAATACATTTTGATTATCTAATAACATAATCTAAGGAGATTTAAGGTGGAAACTGAAATCATCATCATCATAAGGTCGTCAGTCCTAAGACTGGTTGGACACATTCCTCCACTCTTTCCTATCCTGAGCTAAACTTCGCATTTCCCTAAAACTAAAACTGAAATGTTGAACATTTAACAATGGTAGGTTTATTTTTGTTAATGCCAGAAAACCATTGTGCTTTGTAGTTCTCTGATTCGATTGATTGCTATGTCACAGATTTAACGCATCTATTTTTATCTACATGCAATCTTATGATTTCTTTTTGAAGCTTGCTTTAAAGGACAATTATTGGACACTTTTTATCAACTTTCTTCATCATAAGGTCTTTATCCAGAAGACTGGTTGGATACGCACTTCTACTTCATCCTTTCTTTAGTCACTCATCGCATTTCTCGAAAACTAGAGCAGCCAACATTTTTAATTATTTGCTAGCTCTACTGTCTCTGTTTCTGCTTAGAATGTATCTTTAATAAGCCTTTCATGTCTGAGAAGGTGTCCCACTATCTTACCGACATATCTCGCCTATTTTTTATTGATTTCCTCTGTTCTCTTACTCCCACTCATTTCCAAATTTTGTATTTGCAGCATTTTTAACATTCTTCTATAACGTCACATCTCAAACGCTTCCACAACTTTGCTCCAAACATATCTATATCTTTAATAATCATTTTGTTACATAAAGGAATGTGCGTAATGTTCCAAACGATTTTGCGTGCCTGCTTGAGCGCGTGTGAAGGAAACTAAAAATTTCTGGCAACATATCCGTAAACATAAATAGGGAACATTAAGTTGGAAACTTTTTCCTTTTTCGTATATTATAAGTGTTGATCAATGTTAACTTTGGTATTTATTTTACCTTTATTGACACAACTGGCTTGTCAAATGCAAGATAAATTCCGTAGAACTTTAACCGCGTGGTAAAAGGTTTAAAAATAAGTATTTTCTTTATCTAATCACCTCATTGTTGGCAAATAATTCATTTTTTTTAAGTAACGGAAAACACGATATGTATATCATTACGCGTTTAAAATGGCGGTAAAACCTTCGGTTATCTTATCTGTTTAACAGTTACACGAAAACAGAACACTTCACGTGTTATTCTATGAACTAATTATTATGTAGGTACTTGTGATTAATAGTTTTTAACTTACAATTACCTGGCTCTTTACATTCATTTTTAACGGCCTTCATTGAGTAGGACGCACACCCTGCAATGGCTCGGTTACATGCTTAACCACTTGAACGAATTANCTTAAAAAGGGGACAAAGAGACATTCCATGAATGCCTTCTAATTCTTTAACTAAAGAGAGCCCAAAAAATTATAAACTCCTTGGAAATAGATAATCTAAAATGTTGGATCGATATTGTTTTCCGGGTTCAATGTCATGGTCCATGAAATTTTGGAGTTCCAATTTGATATCAGCACCTGCCAAATCACCACTTATCGTACCTTTAGCAAGGAACTACAAAATTCTATGAATTACGGCAAAACAGCCCCCAAAAGAATATCGAATTGATATACTCCAGCTGTGTAAAACTGAAAACTACAAGACAGATACAAGATTCTTAGAAAACTTAACTTATTAGATGAACCCAAAGCTAATGAAACTATGGATTCCATTTCTTTCTCTTATTACACTGTGTAAAAGACCAGAAACAAAATGAGGTTCTAAATATTTTGATATGAATTGATTGATGTTGATATGACATCAGTAAAATTATTTGCAACCCTATTTTGACTCTGATCTTTCACG
>NW_020438934.1:926711-933006 GCF_000699045.2 Agrilus planipennis
TCTTCTAATTTTTCGTCTCCTATCTTTATATTCGCTCTTTCCCTACTTTTTCTTCCCTTGCATATCAGTATTTTAGTTTTACTTTTATTTATTTTCATACAGTACTGATCTGTCAGTACCGCTTCCATTTTATTTAAAGCTATCTCTAGGTCCTCCTTGCTAGATGCTAATACTGCTATATCATCTGCAAATCTAAACATACTAATCTTCTGCGCCTATATATCTATCCCTGCAGTTGTACTGTCTTCGATGGACAGATTAAAAAGCAGCGGTGATAGTGTGCATCCCTGTCTGACTCCCTTCCTAATATTTACTTCTCTTCATTGTAGCTCCAGCTCTATAGCTGCCTGTTGCCCTTTATAGAAATTAAGTATCACTCTTCTATCTTTGTAACTCATCCCTATATTTTTAAGTATATTTAACATCTTGTCTCATTTAACATTGTCAAAAGCTTTTTCTAAATCTACGAATCCTATGTACGCACTCTTTCCTTTTTCTATCGTTTTCTCTATTGTTATCCGTAAAGCTAGAATGGCTTCCCGCGTTCCACTAATTCTTCTAAGCCCAAATTGATCTGCCTTTTTTCCATTCTCCTCTGTGCAATTCTGGTTAATTAATTCGTCATTAATGAATTACGTTTTGAGAAACCTTCAGAATTATTATGTTCTCATTAATCATTAAGTTTACGGTCACTAGGTTTTCTTTCGTCTATCAGAGTGTAGATAAATGTACCGTTGATTTGAAGTGTTGTAAATGTAATCGGAAATAATTTTAGAGGCGTACAGTTCCTTAAGCTAGATCGTTAAGAAACTGAGCCATGCTTGATATCTAGCAGCAGACGTCAAATCGTCACCCAGTTCAAATTACCCTCATTATCTACGTTTGCTGCGCCTGTTGGGAATTGATGTCGTCATAATGGTTAGATGGAGCTGATAACATTTGCTTTCGATGAGGAATGAGGTCAAGGAAAGAAGCAATAAGAACAACGGTCGCGACTGGGTTGAGATGGCTTGGGGTTGTGTGCGTTAAACATAGGACGATAATGTCGATGGCTTTAAGATAAAATTAATCGAAGGGCGTTTATTTCACTTAAGACGTGTATCTGACATAAAGGAAACAAATTACCAAATCATGACAAAGATTTTTTTTTCCTTCAACGATAAAAATGACGATAAAATTACGTTCGGGCGTATTATTTTGTTAGAAAGTTAACTATAATAGTCTTGGACCCATCAATCCTAGCACTGACGAAAACTGCCATGTAAAAATAGACTTCAGATTCTGGGCATCGATTGGAACTGCATGAGAAAGCCAATCAATTGATGACAACTTTAGACTCTTAAGCAGTAGACTAAACTTACTTTGAAATGTCAACTTGGTAGTAGTGTTTAAATGGGTGGGTGGTATTTGTTTAACTATCATAGAGTATAAGAACAAAGGCTTTTACTGCCGGAATCCATTGTAGAATGAAGATTAGGGCTATAGGGCCGTGGTCTAAGTGAACTATTCTGTCCAGACGTTTCGTCGGCTACTGCGGCTGACATCTTCACTGGTAGTGCTGCGTTGACAACCCAATAGCTGTCGAGATATAATCTACGTTCACGTTGTCAGCGCAGCACTACCACTGAAGATTTCCGCCGCAGTAGCCGACGAAACGTTTGGACAGAATAGTTCACTTAGACAACGACCCTATAGCCAGAATCTTCATTCTACTATGGATTCTGGCCGTGAAAGTCTTTGTTCTTATAAAGAATATGCTTGTTTTATCAAATACCAAAGCAGTTCAATCACCCACCCCATTCTCCAGACATTATTTATCCTGCCAGTTTCACTAGCGCTCTCGCTGAATCGATGTCCCGAAAACTCCAAGTAGTTTTAAAAGTCAAGGGTAGCCAAACAAAATATTACTTCTCGTTAATTGTAACTTTTGGCATATGAACGTAACTTTCTATTACTTATTATTATTTACACCCTAATTTAATTGATTGTATTTATTTTTCATTGTTACACTTAAAAAAATATGTATACAATGCAATTGGTAAATACGTAGTTACGTTACATTTACAGTTATATTATCATTTTTAGTTTTAATTTTTTTTTGAATAGCACACGTTAAACATCTCCTTTGTTAATAATTATATTATTTTGTCGAGCAATTGGCCATTTATTATCATTAATAACCAATTTACATTGAAGCACTTCATATCTAGATAACTGTTAAAGTGGAGGGTCACGCTGATTAATATTTATAAAACTTTTCAGCAGGTATTTCGATTTATGGGATAACTACTATAAGACACACCAATAACATTTTAACGCCACTTAGGTATTCAGTATTGCGAACACTTATCGGTAAAACTGTCTAATTGTAAAATAATGTTTTGAATTTGTGCAAGGATACTGTATTAACACCGAACAGCTTTAGAAGTTGATACGTATATAGACTCCTAGAACGTTTCTGAAATGGTTGAAATTGCACTTAAGGCTAAATGTAGGTGTAGATAAACTGAGTAAATATTTCACCGCACCGTTTCAACCCCTGGACCTAGAGATTTGAAATTTTGCACATACCTTCCTATTGCAACGTAGACAAGTACTAATAACAAATTTAATTAAATTTAATTAATTCCAAATTTTGATGTATCGATCAAGGCAAAGGCCAACGCGAAAAGGGGGTTTAATGTATCGATCAAGGTAAAGACCAAACCTCTAAGTCAGGTAGCTTGAAATTTTGTACAAACAAAGAAGCCCTGCAGTACCTTTATGATGGTTCTTAGGTGGACATTTAAGGGTTAGCAAGGTCCTTGTAAGCGTACTTGAATAATTTTACTGGGTCAATTCTAAGGACATTGAAGACTCAGTCAGTAAAGAACCACAAAAACAATAGCGCACCTCCATGCGCCAGTGTAATGTCCATAGACCGTTTAAGAGAATTACCATAGACATCGCAAGACCGTTTCCGGAAACCGATGAAAGAAATAAGTAATTCATAATAGCGGAGGAGTTCGTCAAACACGTAATCAGCCGACTCGTTGTATCAATGGAGCTCCATTCTAATCAGGGCAGAAACTTGGAAACTGTCGCATTCCAGGACATTTGTAAGATATTTGGAATTCACAAAAACTGGACTACTCGAAACAAGAGAGCGACTGGGATCGTTATCTATCATTGTTTCTTATGGCATATCGATCGTCGACCCATGAAATGGACAGATACCAGCAAAAGTGCTTTTTGGTTGGGAACTACGACTACCATGCCAAGTTTGATTGTAAACCTGGTGAGAATGTTGCTGGAGAAGACCATGTCAGTGAACTCCGAATACCTACTTCACATCCATGAAGAACTACGTTCCCATATACAAATAGCTATGGTATAAGGGCTCCTGATGGATGATTCCAAGGAGACTTGGTATGATTATACAATCCATGGCACTTGGGGGAATCTATCACCAACGCTGCAACGGTATTAGGAAGGTCCATATAAAATCCTCAAGCGAATAAATGACGTCATCTACTAGACTAGACGTGCACCGAATCGATGGATATCGTGTTCAAAGGAGAGTTTGAACGGCTACTGAAACTGAGACCAGTTCAGTTCAGAAGAAAGGTGCTAAATTTACTGGATGGAAACCGATTTGTCTACGCATTGTCACCGAAAAAGACTTATGGGACCGGATACTGACCACTGATACCATGAAGGTTAGCCATACCAAAGATAGCATGTGATTTAGATGGGCTGAACTGGAGAGTAGTATGAAGCATATTGGTGGTTCTGTTCCGCTACACTGAAGTGGAAAAAATTTTGGTATGTACCGGCAATCCACAACGAGAATCCGCCAAATTGAAGACCGTTGATTGCCACTTCCATTCGACGATCGGATGCCAAAAGAGTCAGAATTGCAGATATCGACATGACTCTTTGAAGAACAGACAGAGCATAATCCAGGACAAATTATTCTTTCTATGCGAAAATCAATATCTCGATTCTCGGCGGCTATGTTCACAGACATAGTCAGCAGCCTTGTTGTTCCCAAATTCTCCAGAAGAATGAAGGCTTTTCCAGATAATTCGATAGCAATATAAATAGGCCGCTAGGTGACAACCGGAATTATTTTGTATTTGGACAGCTGATCGCAATAAGATAAACAATGCGAATTACAGGCGAATACCATATAAATATAGTGGCAAGTAAATAAGCAGTAATAATATAGTGCTATATAAATAACTATAAAATAAATGCCTGTGCAATAAATAGAATAAATACTACAAAATTCTTTACAATTGTAAATAATTTATTTAACTGTAGAAAAACTGAAATGGAAAAAGAACAAAATTGAGAAAATCCAATATTAAAGAATAAGTTATCGGTACTTATTCTTATTGGCAGGTAAATAAATAGTAAATCATAAGTAGGTACTTGTTATGTGGCTACTTTTTCACACAAATGCAGATAAAAGTAGGTTATAATGAAATCTGTCTAGGTATAACTTGTTTATTTTCTCTTTTTCAGCGTTTACGTTTGGATAACCAATCCGTTCAAAAATTCAGATCTTTCCTTCATTTCACACGTGCCGTTCGTAATTAAAATTAAATACTGCAGAAATTGTATTATATAATGCTAATTCGGCAACGTTGAAATGGACTAGCTATTCTGACGACCGACGATCGACCGATATAAAAAGAGAATTGCATGCTTGGCTCTGAGCGCGTAGCATAATAATAAGAACGACAAGAACCGCTGTTGCAAGCTCCCAACTCCCAAGTTGACTCGTCGTTGTCGTAGTTGCAGACCGAAAACAGGAATCCACGACCGCGAGGGGAACAGGAGGGAAGAGTGGGAACGCGTGCTTTCACTTGCGGAGAGCACATTGATCGTGTGACGTCACAGATACACAACCCAGCCTGGTCTCCAGCCAACTTTCCGGTCGGTCCTACATTCACAAAGCAGTGTCGTGTCGCTGTTGTACTGCTGCTGCTTTTGCGTACAAACTGAAGACTTTCAGCAGGCCAAACTTGAGCTGTACAGTCTGAAGCACAAACACGTCTGTGTACATGTGTGTCCTTGTTGTTACGTGTGCGTTACGTCAGAAAATCGCAGATACAAAGACGAAATGGCAACATTGCGAGTGAAATCCTCTGCGACGTTGTCTGTTGTTCTGCAGTGTGAACACGAACATGCTTTCTAATATAATTACGTATCGAACATCTGAATTTCAAAGAAGCCAATATTTTTCAGAAAAAATATGATTGCACAAAGATAAATAGGCTGTTTTCAAAAAAGGAACAACGGTTCCACAAATCTGTTTTGCGAATACTGTAGTACCTAGGTTTTCAAAGGTTGAACAGAATTCAGTTGAATTTATAAGTTTGTTTAGAAAAACGTATAAATGTAATTTACGTATGTATAGGTNCACCCCATTCTCCAGACATTATTTATCCTGCCAGTTTCACTAGCGCTCTCGCTGAATCGATGTCCCGAAAACTCCAAGTAGTTTTAAAAGTCAAGAGTAGGACGCACACCCTGCAATGGCTCGGTTACATGCTTAACCACTTGAACGAATTAATTTATTATATTTTAATATATAAACTAATTTGGACGACAGAAAGAAAAATATATTGTTGATGTCGCTTCAACATGTACATACTTATTTCAGTTGAAACTGAAATTGTCATTTGTGTTGTGTTATCGAAATGTCTCTATATACATATATATGTAGATAGATCGTTACTCACAATCTCCTTTTTAAATAGTTGTCATTACTAATGTTATTTTTAGGCCTACAATGGCCTATTTATTTATCAACAGACGTAGCAGCTATCGGCGGCTTCGTATGTAGGTAAATACTATTATGAAACATGACGTTATCGAAGTCTGTCTTTCAAAAATTTGCAATCGATGAGTTAGATCTGTTTACACTTTTTTTGGGTGAAATTTTACCTTCAAAGGTATTTTTAAACGTAAATGGCATTTATAACTTGAAGATTATATCTTTTAATGTTTATAATTTTCTAAATGCCATGTCTCATTGAGGAACTATTTTGTTACATGCTTCAAAAGGTAAGATTCGAATTCAGTTTAAGGATGTTTGGGAGGTACAATCGGAGACAAGAGTACTTAAAAATGGAAATTCGTGATTAATTAGGTTTTGCAGCATATCATGAGGTAAATAAATGCTATCTATACTAAAAAAAAGTATACGGTTTGAGAGAAAATTTGGAATTTGACCAAAAACTTTGAATAAAATAAGAAATAACGAATAATATGGAAAATTTTTAACTAAACTAAAAATCAAACT
>NW_020438934.1:936930-985362 GCF_000699045.2 Agrilus planipennis
AGTCAGCAGCCTTGTTGTTCCCAAATTCTCCAGAAGAATGAAGGCTTTTCCAGATAATTCGATAGCAATATAAATAGGCCGCTAGGTGACAACCGGAATTATTTTGTATTTGGACAGCTGATCGCAATAAGATAAACAATGCGAATTACAGGCGAATACCATATAAATATAGTGGCAAGTAAATAAGCAGTAATAATATAGTGCTATATAAATAACTATAAAATAAATGCCTGTGCAATAAATAGAATAAATACTACAAAATTCTTTACAATTGTAAATAATTTATTTAACTGTAGAAAAACTGAAATGGAAAAAGAACAAAATTGAGAAAATCCAATATTAAAGAATAAGTTATCGGTACTTATTCTTATTGGCAGGTAAATAAATAGTAAATCATAAGTAGGTACTTGTTATGTGGCTACTTTTTCACACAAATGCAGATAAAAGTAGGTTATAATGAAATCTGTCTAGGTATAACTTGTTTATTTTCTCTTTTTCAGCGTTTACGTTTGGATAACCAATCCGTTCAAAAATTCAGATCTTTCCTTCATTTCACACGTGCCGTTCGTAATTAAAATTAAATACTGCAGAAATTGTATTATATAATGCTAATTCGGCAACGTTGAAATGGACTAGCTATTCTGACGACCGACGATCGACCGATATAAAAAGAGAATTGCATGCTTGGCTCTGAGCGCGTAGCATAATAATAAGAACGACAAGAACCGCTGTTGCAAGCTCCCAACTCCCAAGTTGACTCGTCGTTGTCGTAGTTGCAGACCGAAAACAGGAATCCACGACCGCGAGGGGAACAGGAGGGAAGAGTGGGAACGCGTGCTTTCACTTGCGGAGAGCACATTGATCGTGTGACGTCACAGATACACAACCCAGCCTGGTCTCCAGCCAACTTTCCGGTCGGTCCTACATTCACAAAGCAGTGTCGTGTCGCTGTTGTACTGCTGCTGCTTTTGCGTACAAACTGAAGACTTTCAGCAGGCCAAACTTGAGCTGTACAGTCTGAAGCACAAACACGTCTGTGTACATGTGTGTCCTTGTTGTTACGTGTGCGTTACGTCAGAAAATCGCAGATACAAAGACGAAATGGCAACATTGCGAGTGAAATCCTCTGCGACGTTGTCTGTTGTTCTGCAGTGTGAACACGAACATGCTTTCTAATATAATTACGTATCGAACATCTGAATTTCAAAGAAGCCAATATTTTTCAGAAAAAATATGATTGCACAAAGATAAATAGGCTGTTTTCAAAAAAGGAACAACGGTTCCACAAATCTGTTTTGCGAATACTGTAGTACCTAGGTTTTCAAAGGTTGAACAGAATTCAGTTGAATTTATAAGTTTGTTTAGAAAAACGTATAAATGTAATTTACGTATGTATAGGTATTTTTGTTTAAATTGCTCAGTCGATATTCACATAGGCACCCATCGTCCACCCATTTAAATTGTTACGATCCTAGTTCAGCAGTTTGAGAGATCATATTATCTGGAGTAAAAAATATTAAAAACAAACCGTTCATTTATCTAGTAGGTAGGTATTGTATCAAAAAATTCTTGTTTGAGTAAACTAGTATGTGCTATAATCGTCTAAAGTAACGTTATTTGATAGGTAACTGTCTTCTGGTTAGCTCTTGGTTTTAACGTTTATTTTAGATTCAGCTTAACATCCGCTATTTACTTACTCAGACGCCAAATAGCGGCAAAATACTGGTTTATTTGTTGTTGAACTGCATTCCTAAATTCAAGGTTCCGTAATCTTTGGGAGAAATCGTAAGCCTTTCATGATTTTCTTAGCCAAATGAACTGACTATGAGAATATACATTATAATTAGGTAGGTACCTATGAACCTATATTTAAATTTCGAGTAAGGAGGTACCTACCTACTTGCTTTAATTTATAACGAAGAAAGCTGCTGTAAAAAGAAATTTTTTAATAGATAAATCGATGCCTTTCTCAGATGATTAAATGGTACGAATTGCAGACCCCAACAGGGGCAAACTGGGGTGTATGTTAATCTGGTGAAATGTGAAATCCTAATAACATGATGTTAAGTAACCCTATTAAATCAAGACATAAGCAAGGACTGGATTTTTCAGTAACATTAAATTATAAATCAAGCTCCTCAGGTTTCGGTTCTGTGGGTAATGGTAGCATAAAGCTTATATTGTCAATTAATCCCTGGAACTCGAAAATTACCCATTCTCTTTTTTACTAATTCTAGTTTTTACAACGGGTTAAGCACACGCAAATTGTTGGTAATGGTCATTTTTGGGATTTTAATTCAACACACGACTGGAATTGTACTAAAATCTTAGTACCTAGCAAAATGAAGATTTAAATTTTCGCACCTTCACACGTATGAGTACGATAAACATTTAAGTTTTATTTTAATCTCGACCTCTGCCTTAATTGATCTTTGCAACACTTTGGTTAGTTTTTCTTATATTCTTACGTTAAAACTCTTTGTGTGACGATCAATGTTCCTGGACAGAATCATAGGTAGTTACATATCCAAACATATGTAGGTATTAGGTACAGTACACTTACGTATATATAGATTTTCATTTTGGATGCTCCTCTTTAAAGTGGAGCTCGCATGCGCAAATATACTTGACAGTTATGCAATTATTTTGCCCAACCGTAGACGAGTATTGATTTAAGAAAGCGTTCAATGCACTCACTTTTCTACTATATTAGGCAACACTAGGTTAAATGGGCGCTAAATGAGATAAGCCTATAATCACAATTGCATTTAGAAACAATGAGTTTTTTACCAAAAGGTATTGTTTTATGCGAAAGGCTTTATGTGTCAAGGCCAGGACGGGATTCTTCTCCCGAGGAACCGTTTAAATACGTCATCATAATCATGCAAAAGGAATTGTTTATTTACGGTTTATCTACACCGATGCACCTACCTGGGTATACCAAGTAGGTATACATGCGTGGCTGATAGTTGATATTTACATTTAAAATCAATTTTAAAGTCAGAAGTGATAGGTGCATACCTACGTTTTTCCAATAATGTTAAACCTGTCTCTACTCTCTGCTAAAGAAATAGTTACATTTCACGGTTTGATCACATTTGACCAATCTTTACACTAACCGCTTTGAGCTACTATAATTATGATATTGAAGGTATACCTAGCATCTATAGGTATATATCAAAATGTAGCTTTTTTTTATAATGAGAATAGGAACATTTTGTTCTTTATATTTGATGCACCTACATATCCAGTTCATTTTATTCTTATTAATGGTAAGTACCTAGTAATTTCAGGATACTAGGAAAATCACTTGTATTTTTCTTTGCGAAGTTTAATTAGTCATTTAATATGAAAGTATGTGCACGAGTGTTTCTAATCGTAAAATAAATTTAAAACAAGTCTCATCAACAATAAATTAACGGTTCGAGTATTTCATCATGTTCACTGGATGTAGTTTGTCTGGAGCAGCGCGCGCAATACGTGACGTAGCCCGGATACTATTGGCTTGCCTGGTAGCATGACGTCACAGACGATAACGATTATTACACAGAGCCCCTCACCGCACCACGCCCGCTGCTGAGAAACGTTGTGTCGTGTTTGGGGTTCAGTTACGGTGAGGCGAGAGTAGGAACTGGGTGTGAACAATTTAGTGAATAACAGTGATCGTTGAAGTATGTGCGATGGAAATACTTTTTAAATAATTGCGGTTAGTTTAGTTATATTGTTTTCGTTGCTATTGTTCTTGAACTAAAAGTAATGGACATGTCGGTTATGCAGATGCAGCAAGCCAAACGGCAACATTGCTATTTGTGCGATTTACCTCGTATGCCGTGGGCTATGGTTCACGACTTTTCTGAAGCGGTTTGTCGTGGTTGTGTTAATTACGAAGGGGCCGATCGAATTGAAATCGTGTTGGAAAATGCCAGACAAATGAAACGAGCTCATGGATTTCAGGAGCAGAGAGCAAATCATAGCTCTAAGAGTCACCGCTCGGCTGGACACGATCACCAAAATGGCGACGTGGTGACAGCAAGCGGTCGACAACAAACAGCCGCTACCCACCATTCGAATACATTTAGCCTTCATCATGGCCGAACTGGAATGTTGGCGGAATATCAAGCTGCTCAACCTGCTCCTCCGCCAAGAGGCTCCGGCTCCATGAATCGTCAGCTACAGGAAGCAACCGCCGATCACGAAGCTATGGTTGGGCGAGCAACGGTTAGACTGCCAGCTGCAGCGCATCTAGCTGTTGCTGCACATCATCCTCTTCAACATCATCACACGGCGAACGGAAGACCTACTTCCATACCTCAGCAAAGCTTGAAACGCGGTTTGTCAGGCAATGACGACGACGATCACCATGGGCATCATGCTAACGGTGATCTTAACGGAGCAAAGCGTATGATGTCGGTTGAAGAACACAATAACAGTGTTAGACCACCTCTTACGAGGGGAGATTCTTTACCTGCAGTCTCTTTGGCTCAGCCGTTCGCTGTAGCTGCAGAGAGACAATTCAAGCAAGAGAAGCATCCTGTGAGAACTCCTTCTTTTGATACTGCTACCGCTTTTAAACCCAATGGTAAGGATTTTACATATGATGAATTGCTAAGCCTCGCTTAAATTTTCATACCTAAATTATTGATAAAAAATGAACTGAACTTGAGAAGTTTCATTTTTAGTTGTTTTTTTTTTTGTGGTGTACCAATACATGGTGGAGTAGTATTTGTTATTTGAGTGATGCGGGGCACTTTTAAAACTGAACTTATAATGAACTCAGTTAGCCTCCAAAAACCGGTTTTTCTATTTATTTTTGTGCTGGTTCGTCGACTACGTCATAATCGTCTTTTAAGACTTGGGTCAGCTGCTGCTTATGCGTGTGTAAGGTAGAATAAGTTTAGCTGTTAATAAGCTGATTTCTTAATTAGAAGAACCGTTACTTCTGCATTTTCACTGACATAGAAATTTCTTACGAAAAGTTTTACATATTTATTGGGAACATTTTAGCTACACTTCCGAACGTGGAGGATGTTAAGAAAAGTCCATTCTCTTAAAGTATTATTTATAACCATGAGTCATTGCATGTGGGGGAAATATTTCTCTGATAAAGCATTAATGGCTTATTCTGATTCGGTATTTGGCTCTAGAAAACAAAGAGCAATTAATTGAATCGCTTTAAACAATGGGGTTTCATAGTGCTGCCTATTTACCGATTAGTTTTGCATTCCCAAGTTTATGACTGAAACAAAATGTTTTTTGTTATTTACTTTGTTTGTACGTCTGTTGGTTTATTTATAATGCAGTTGTTGCTATGCCGTTACACAGCAAGGTTTGAGAAGTAAACTGTCGTAGGTCATGGTAATATCGAGTAGCAGGAACTGAATGTTAACAAGGAAGAAATTAGGATAGTTATTTTTTGAAGTCAACCGTAGACATGTATGTTTTAGGTAATTATTATTTGTTGTTTGACTTCCACGACTTCATCTGTTATTTGTGCTGCATATATGCATGTAGGTATCTATAAACAGAACTAAAAGTGTTCTATTGTAAAACAGTTAATTATCGTACAATGTATAGATACATAATTTTGCTTAATTGTTGATTCAAATAAGTGTAATAATGTGATTCAATACTGTTAGTTCTCATCCTATCATAACGCTTTTATGTTTATTAAAAAAACCAACGTTTACAGCGATATACGGCGGTATCAAGACAGCTGCGCGTGACGTCATTTCCGTTGTTAAACAAAAACACGTAACACCAGAAATCTTGTCTAGTCGGTCACATTTTTCATGACAAGGTTCGAATAATACCGAAAGTTTACGATAATGTCCGAGCGCTAAAATTGTCACGACGTAAGTACGTCACGCATCGTTTATCGAGGTCATGTGACACAACTGTATTGTGTTGCACTGTTTACTTCATGGTGAGGGTCTCGCTTCCAGCTCAACACAGCTTAAGAAAATGATGATTCGGTTTCATTTGGCTTTAAAATGTAGTCTTAGTAAATAATGATTTGAGTATAATGATTATTGTAGTACCTACTTTTAATTTAATACAAAACATCTATACAAAATAGGTAAAAACCTTTGGGTGTTTCATTCCCACCAGTTACTAAGGCTGGTGGGTCGCTAATTTCTCCGGACTAGGACGGAAGGGCCTTTTTGGTCTCCTTTTAGGAATCGTGGGAATGGGTAGTGGCAGTTGGGGTTAGAAAGATGAGATGGCCGAAATGAAAACAAAGGAGAATGAAAGATTGTGGAATATTGCTCTAGCATTTGAAGCCACAGAAAAATTTGGAGCAGGGCAGATGGACTCGAAATCGAGCCGTCGACCTCCCGAAAATTACGCAACGGTTTTAACCTCCAGGCCATGTCGTTTGGTACTAATTGGGTTAGAAGTTTATAGAGTAGTCTAGTGTTCCTGGCGAAACAAACCCGAACTCGAATTTAAGATTCATACCTTCACTTCACAATAATATTTAAGAAGGCATTTAAAAAAAGTACAATATCCCATTTTAATGCCGTGCCTGCTATGCTGTTCTGATTAAGGAAATTTAAGCGAGTGCTGATTATTTGAGAAATGCATGCTAATATTTGATACCATTTTAACCACATTCTAGGTTATATAACTCCAGTTTCAGTAGCTGGTGGAACAGCTGCAGCAGCCAATTCTCCTTTAAATAATAGAACTGCTTCTCCTCAAGATGGCAGTACAGCTGCCAGTTCGCAGCCAAATCAACAAAATTCAGGATCTGGTCAAAGTCCAATGGCTGCTTTGATGTCTGTTGCTGATAATTTACCTCCAGGTAGTCCAAGGTCAACTGGAGGAAGTCCCCCTGGAAATGCAGTGCCCAGATCAGCATCAAGAGGCTCCCAGCATTCTCCCAATTCCACAGGTAGTTAAGAGAAGTTCCGAACGTTTTGTGTTGAAAGAACATTTTTGTGGTGTTTCCTGTATTACATTAATGCTTTGTAGTTGCGCTCATAGGCTTATATTAACTATGAATTGTTTTTCATTAAAGCGGGTTCTAGTGGACGACGGTCATCGGGTTCGAGACATGTGTCGTCCACAACAGTTACTTCAACAGAAGGTGGTGCTGCAACAATGGGAGCACCTGGAGAAATAGTACCAACAACTAATGAGACACTTGCCCCTAGTGCACCACCCACAGCAACATTAAAATGTACTCTGTGTCAGGAACGGCTTGAGGACACCCATTTTGTACAATGTCCTTCTGTTCCTCATCACAAATTTTGTTTCCCTTGCAGTCGAGATAGCATTAAGAGACAAGGAGCAGGCTCAGAGGTTAGTATTTTTATTGGCTAGTGATATAGTGTGTGGTTTAATAAGAAAGAGGGTGGTATAGTTTCCACGGCATTATACGCTTTGTCGGGTTTGAAATTTGTAAACTGTTATGCAGGGTGTATCAACATTTCATGGATATAGAGTAACCACAGGGTGAAAGGGTGTCAAAGGTTTAAAAGAAAAATTTTGATTACTCAAAAGCGCTTGGCACGATTTCAATAAAATTTGGCATGTGGATAATGGCATTGAAAGTGTTAATTTCTAGTGCACATTTCACATCCGTTTTCTTAAAATACGGCAAGGGTGAAATTTCTCCTACCCATAGATACAATTGTTCAGAACCTTTTTGGAAGGTTAAATGAGTACATTAATGATCTTTTTGGGAAGGTATATCTTACTTTTTTGTCACGTAATAAAAAGTCATATCTGCAACAGTTTTGCAGAAAAAAATTACTCTATCGATGACTTCCGACAACATAAAATTGATAAAAGTAGTTTTTTTGAAATTACTCGATGACGCTTAGTGCGAATAAAATTTTCTACGTGGCCATTTCTTTGGAGGTATCAATTTTTGATGTATATATCAATAGAGCAAAGCTACCCCCACCATTCATAGTTATATACTGTTGGTTTCTTTTTCTGCCTATGAACACATCACTACAGAACACTAGAATCGCTGACTTAACCATATGAACGTTCTTAGCGCTAAAGACCTATAAATATGTATCACTCTGTTCGTGCGATTTATAGAAAAAACTTAGTGATTACAAGACAGCTAATTTTGAAATATCACAATCAAACACAAAAAGTTGGATATTGTCAAACATAGGCGTATTGAACATATTTTTCGTCCAAAACTTATTATAATTTCAGGAACCTGTGGCTGTTGTAAGTTCACGGAATTTTGGGACACCTTGCATATCTATAGTCTTATTATGTTTTATGTTGTAAGTTATAAGTTAAAGAATGTACTTGTTTCAGGTTTACTGCCCGAGCGGCGAAAAATGTCCTTTGGCAAACTCGAATGTTCCATGGGCTTTTATGCAAGGAGAAATTGCAACAATATTGGGGGAGGAATATAAAGTAAAAAAAGAAAGAGAATCTTAAGAGAATAATCGAGAAGGCACTTCGTGCTGGTTATTCCCTATAAAGCCGATGAAATATTGATTGGAGGCAGTTTAAATTTGTCGATAACGCTGGCGAAAGTTGGTGAAGATTAGTTGAATTTTGATTTGTCAGATGGTGGTGCAGTTGAAAAGTCGAAATGAAGAAGGCTGTGTCATAGTTGTAATCGGTATCAAATCGTTCGTATTATTTGCACATCTTCATTGGTCAATTGGCGTTTTAAGCCAAAGTTTTCTGTACATATGAGTTCAGTACAATTGTAATACTTTGATAATAATATTAATAATAATATTGTATTGACGTGCACGGTGATTTCTTTCCAGTTCGGTCATCTTGAACATTGTATCGTATTTAATCCTTAATTTTAAATTATTTTTTGCACAATTGCGTATTGGAATAACGTTGGCTTTTTTATTTGAACACTTGTAGATATTTGTAAATATGAATAATACCTAATAATTGAATCCATGGGTGTTATTAGGCTATTTGAAGAATATTTAGAGGTACATGTGTAGGGATCTCTGAATGTACTATTTCTTTTAAATAAATTTGATACGCACAACAAGTTTGTAACTAATAGACTCGATAGATAATTGTTTTTACCAGCTAGTTGTCAGTATGAAATTTATTTTGCATGTATCAGACAACACAATAATAACATTTTGTTTATAGGATTTATCGGAGCCTAATGTAAATATTTTGTGATCATATTTAGTGTATTTTCGTTATTTACGGTGCGTTCGAACATGACGTTTTATTGTAATTTTTGAAAGTAACCTAGTCATCAATATGAAGCATATACTTCATATTAGGAACTCCAACACTCGCTGGTAAATTTTAAGAACAATAAATTCGCTAAATAGCTCCTTGTATATCTACTACGGCAATTATCAGCCCCCACGGAAAAGTCTCCGTTTGTTAACAATAATCATGAGAATAGATTGCTTTCAAATTTATACTTTTGTAGCTGAATCGACAGCATAACTATTTATTTCAAGGGAAGATGAATTCGGAAAATTTTGTAGCTTTGTATAATAAACATTTCAAGTACATCTTATTAAGCACGTCTTTAAGCAAAACTATGCTCATTTTTGTAATGCATGTAACGTGAGAGTCATTTAAGAAACTTATATTTACACAAACTGCATATTTTTTGTACAGAAAAACATATTGTTTCTTTTTAGTTTTTTGTTATATTTAACAGGAGACTGAATAATAATAAAACGTTGCTCTTATTTTGAAATTGTGAAGTGGAATCTGTATAGAGTGGGAGTAATTTTGCTAAACATCTGCCATTTGATAACATTATCAAAGCAGTTGTTTCTGCAAAATTTTATTTTCTGCGTGTAGTTATCAAACATGCAGTGGACTGAAAAGAAAGTAAAAAATGTTGACTTATAAGTAATAAAAGTTTTAAATTATTGTTCTTGTATATATTTGCAAATACCTTGTTAGTCATATTTTGCCTGTAATATAAACAAAGAACAGAAAAAGAATCATCAAATTTGGTTTATTTGGTTAAGGTTAATGTTATTTAAGAGTAATTTATACTTATTAGTATGGCTTCCTTTTGGTAAACAGCTACAGAAAAAATTGTTGAAGCAATCAATGTTACTGTTCATTTAAATTTCGTAATAACACTGAACACCTGTAATTAACAAATTTTTGTGTTCTTGCATGTTTTTTAACGGTGGACACATTTTCCCCCGAGTAGTATTGTTGCAATGACTGATGCGTTTTATTTCACATTTATATGTCACGAAACTGGATTTATGCGAAGTTTTATCGATTTTGTGAATGACTAGTAGTTAACTTCCCAAAAAAGTTTTATTAGCGTAGTTATGTTTATTATAAAGCGAAAACTCTGCATTTATGATACGATAGCAGACGTTAATATGTATTGACAATGTCAGTTTTGTAAACAATCGTAATTGTTGATCACATTAAAATAGCATTGTCGGTGGTATATTTGTAGGAAAGCTTAAATAGAAAATAAAAAACCTTTTTATACATTTACCACAGACAAACAATTACTTAACAGCCGAAGCTTGTACAATCTTATTGTTAATTGATGTCTTAATAAAATATTTAATGTATATACGACTTTTATTTTTAAAAAAGTAATTTTTTCTACATCGTTTCGTAGTTACAATTTTCTAAGTTAAATCAATAATTTTAATTGATTTAAGTTTGAGTTTCTTACCACTTATTGCTAGCTAATATTTTATTTTCTCAAAGATATGGTTGGGACAGTTGCTGTCACTTCAAGGAATAAAAACAAAAATTCGTCGTAATTTGGAATTACGGAAATTTCTAATTTCTCAAAATAATGAACAACAAAGTTTTATTTTAAGTTGAAAAAACTTTTTCAAGCACTTGAATTTATTTACGTTGCACATTTTGGGTTTTGCTTTAAAGATGCGCAATATATTAAAAACCCAGTATAAGAGTTACTTATTGTTAATTGAAATTTTTCCTTTTTCAGTGATTTACCAGTAAAGAATACTGAACGAGATAATGAAACATCCACTGGCACTTTCAACAATGGTATTTATAATAAAGGCGAGGTTTCATCAGGACAGGCAACAAATAAACGACTTGTAATAAATACAGCTGTATCCACGGAGGACGATGCCAAACCTGAAAAAGTATGTACTGCTCATAAAGAATGTCCTAAACAGAGCAAAGCAATGGTAACTAGCTTTAGTGTAGTGAATTATCATCCTCTTTCAAATGAAGATGGAGATGGAGGTTCCACTACTAACTTTTTACCTTACAATGAAGGTGAGGAAGACGAAAAAAAAAATGTTTTAGCTCTAAGTTGCTCTTCAGGGGATTGTAATGAAACAACTGCAACTAGTACTAGTTCAACTAGTATAAGTGAACTTGATTACATAACTGTTGCATTGCCCAATGTGTTCTATAACTGTAATAATGAAACAAAAGAATGTAATTATAAAGTCGAGAGAACCGCCAGAGAAGTTGGGGTTTTAATGAAAGATTCCGCTATAAAAGGAATCTACGTAAATACTACAAATAAAGCGATAGAATGCTGTGGAGGTTCTTCTAAAGAAAACGTTATTGAGAAAACCGTAAATAGTCCTGCAATAAAATGCAACAGAAAAAATAATAATTTGGTAATTCAACATTTACCATCATTAAATATTAGAAGTGAATTAGTGACACAGTCATTACCCACAGTTGAAATCAAATGTACTGAAAGTACTGTACAAACGTGTTCCCCATTGCGAAATATTTGTTATGAAGTTATACAACATACCTCTGTGATTACTACTCAAGAGAAAGACTTTAAAGAGCCTTCAGAAAAAATAAAAGCAGAAACTTCTTCAAATATTGCAACTACTTCAAATCCGAAGGCAGATACTAATTTGGGAGTGGAAACAGTTATAGAAACATTAACTTCAGATCCGACTGTTGGATCAATTTTGAAGTCTTATGAAGTTCTACCAGTGAAGAATATTGATAATGATACCATGGAAACAAATTCAACCATCAGAAATAAAATAGATGTAGATGTATATCAAACTTATATATCAAATACAAGAAGAAGAAAAAGAAGCGTATCAATTAAAGAAATGATATCACAAAAGGAACAAAATATCGATAACGTCGATTTAACAGAAATTAAAGCAGAATTAGAAGACTTCTTGAAAGAAATCGAAGAATCTCATTCTGTGCCTTCAATTTATTTAGAACCAAAAGAAAATGATTATGTAGAAGAGAACGATATGGATAAAGTACCAAGAAAAATTATATCAGATCATGTAATTGGCAATTTAAAACAATTAAGCGAAATTTCAACAACCCAATTTCACGAACAAACTGAAACGGCGTCTTCAGAAGTCTCTGAACAACCAATTAATCTAAAATTGTATCCAAACATATTTCCAGATAATTATATTTTATATTGTGACAAATCAACAGAAATTTCTATTAAACAAGAAAATAATGACACAATGAGTGAAGATGCTACTCATCAATATTTAAACGATTGCACCGCATTAGTAAAAAACCAAACCAAAGAATTGCCGCTAAAATGTGAAAAACAAACTGAAGAGATTGTTTTGAAAGGTACGAATAGTAGTGAATTCAAAAGCAACGTTACTAAAATTGTAGAAGAGAACTTTAGGATAAATAAGAGTAAAATTACATGTAAAGGGTCACATCAACAGATATTGAAGCTGTGTGTATGCGGTACAGAAGATGGAAGTAAAGCTTGTGACAAAAAATATATTTTGGTAGTAGATTCTAAAAATTTAAAAGATGGTGATGTACTGGGTGCGTGTGTTGATCAATCGACATATACACATGATGTAGCATGTTATAATTTTAATACACCGACCTCTTGTGAATCTAAACAAGTACAAACAAATTTACCGATAAACCTTGATAACAATAATGATATAAATTATGAAGAATCAGAAAGTACGCATCAAGAAATTTCCAAAAATGACATTGCACAGGAAACTGTTATGCTGGAAAAGAGCATTCAAGAAAAACATTCGAGTTCTGTCTGCACAGTAAAAATAAATGATGAAAAGCAGACAAAATGCACAAAAACAATTCAAACAAAAGTGGTTTTGGGAGACTTGGAACTCAAAAAAGCCGAACCTACATTAACTGCAGAAGCAGAATCGCAGGCCGGTGTTTCATTAAATTCATGTACAGTCGACATAACCGTGCCATCCGGTCTTAACGCTTGCGAAGCAAGTTTCCAAACCTGTACAGAACAACTGATAAGTTTTTCAAATTCCGAATGTAAATCTCACTTACTTCAACTCCATAATAAAATTGATAAGAATAAAAGTACTGCTGTTACGAAATGTATAAGTCAAAATGTATCTAATTTTGAGTGCAAATCAAAATCTGCTCAAATTCCAATTATAAAGAACACATTTTACTGTGAATGTTCTGAAGAAAAAGAATTAATTAACATAGATTTGCAAGATAAATCAATTAACCAACCTTTTAACGAATGTAACGCAAAAACGGAAGATATAATTAAGAGAAATATTGGTATTCAAACGACAAAAATATCTAAACGAGCGGCAATGAAATGCCCTAAAGGTACTTCTGAGGTAGAATGCTTTAGCACTCTTTTAGAAACAGACAGTACAGACATTTCGACAAATGGCGAAGAGTGTCTGTCGTGCGAGAATATTTCGCTGGAAAAAGGTAAAAAACCTCTTTTAATAAGTCAAAATATTCAGGTCAATATTACTAAAACCGCAAACAAGATGGATAGAAACGAGTCATCGAAACTAACTAAAGAAATTCCAAAAGAAACAAATAAACAAATTTACAAAGAGAGTACATCAAACTCGTATTTCGAAGAAAAAAGGTCAGTCAAAATTCAAACATCACTGAAGACGAATTCGATAAATTGCAAAAAAAAACTATTTGATAAAAGACGGAGTAATAATAAAGTTTATAATTATGATTTTTGCACATGCAAATCAAAACAAAGATGCAACAGACAAATTGGCATTCAAAAAGGTCCAGGTTGCAATTGGGCTCGGAATAGACGAACACGGGAACTTTCTTTTGACGAAGACAACGCAGATACATGCTCTGAAAGTATATCAGGATTATCATCAGATTGTATGTCTGAAGGTGAAGTAAGACAAAATGTTAGCATAGGTGAATTGTATCCATGTGAGTTCAATTGTACTTCTTTTTACAAAAAGAATCCTGAAAAGTTACTGAAACAGCAAACCGGCGATAAAAATGTATGTCTACTTCGAGAAAGAACAATCTATGATAATTGGAAATCCTACTATTTCTCTCACCAGTCCCGACCTTCCAAGTAGTTTTATTGTAGCTTTTATTTGAAATTCAATAAATAAATTTTCAGCTTTGAAAAAGTAGTTTCTTTATGTAAAGTTTACGTATACTGCGTGTTTGGAACTCATTGAATAGTGGTATGTGGCGCTACCTTACAATAGGTTTAGTAATACAATGCAATCATTGACGACAGAGGTCGTTAATATTTTACTGTAGCAGCAGTATGTTATCGTAGAGGGCAGAGCAGTACGTTGAGCGACAACGACAGGTTGATTATCACGCTCACAGTTAGCAACCAAATCAAAAGGTGGTTATGTGTTGTAAGAAAGATGGCTGAAAGATATTTTCTGCAGTAAACAGTTTTAAATGAGGTGAGGCAAGAAGTACCAAAGTAAATTTTTTAGTGACTGTACGTTAAAAAAAAAATCGAGAAGTACATACACTACTATCATTTAAATATACGAACGATACGTTTGCTAAGATTGGTTAGCACAGAAATAATACGTTAAAGTAATGTTTAATGACCACCTGGCTTCAACTTTGAATAATTTTAATCGATGGGGATACTATGAACCTATTGTACCTACATCGTTTGCACGCAAAATATCGAGAACGACTCACGCGGAGACAGTAATAAATCCAGAGTCAATCTTTGTCGTCATAGGGACGTGCTGACGGATGCCTCCGCTTTTGGAGCAGTGTCCTCCGAAGTTCATGGAACCGCCCTGCAATGGAGACATGGTTAGTTTGTCATCTGGTTTCGACCGTGGACATTTTCAGAGATGTTTGTCAACAGCTCTCTATGATTATGATGCCCAAGGTGAAGATGAGTTATCCCTTCGGAAGGGCCAAATTGTTGAAGTTCTTTCAGAAGATGCCAAAATATCGGGAGATGAAGGCTGGTGGACGGGAAAGATTGGTGATAAAGTTGGAATATTTCCAGCGAACTTTGTGGCTTATGACGATCCTGTAGATGAAGTCACTTCAATAATTAATGATATTCGCCCTCTTGAAATTGACTTCAGAGAAATAGAACTGGATGATGTGATTGGCTTGGGTGGTTTCGGAAAAGTTTACCGGGGTCTCTGGAAGAACCGAGAAGTTGCAGTTAAGGCTGCTAGACAAGATTCAGACACTGACACTTCGGTAACTTTAGCTAATGTTCTTAAGGAAGCAAAACTTTTTTGTTTATTACGGCATGAAAATATAGTGCAGTTGGTGGGTGTGTGCTTACAGCAACCTGATTTGTGCTTAGTTCTTGAATATTGTCGCGGGGGATCGTTAAGTAGAGTTTTAAATGGAAGAAAAATAGGACCTGATGTCCTAGTTGACTGGGCTATCCAAATTGCACGTGGTATGGAATATTTACACAATGGAGCCCCAATTTCATTGATTCATAGGGACCTGAAAAGTTCAAATGGTAAGTTCTACTTTCAATGTCGACCTGTTGGCGCCTATTTATGTTCATTTTTTTGCTAATGGCTACTATAAGGTTTCCTTTTCTGTAATTTCTGTAAGATATCGTTTTAGGTAACTTTTAACTTTTTTAATTATGAATTCCAGTCTAGAGAGATGATGTGCTGTTCAGTATATATTCTTACAAATATTTAAATTACATAAAATAAACGGTATTTTAAGAGCTATAAGCATTGTCGTTTCATATGACTAGACATATAGAGAGTTTTTGATCATTCACTTCTAGAGTTTACAATTCAGAGGACACTATTTTTGTATATCGAAGGTATTCATTATAGAATGCTGGGTACTTGAAGGATTATCATAAAATAAAACATATCAAAGAATTTGAAATCATACAAATAATTTGCATTTATCTACTGTACCAAATCGTTTGTTGGTTACTGTTATCACACCTTGCCGATATCCGCTTGAGTTTTAAATTATTTGCGTGGTCTGTTTTTAAACGTTACATAAAATAATAAATAATTTTAATATTAAAAATCCATCGTTTCTGTAAGTAAACTGACTTTCAAACAAGTTGAGCTCCGTGTAAAATGAGATGCAAAGTTACAAAAAGAGTTGGAGATTGAAACACAGAACAACATAGTGTGATTGAGTAGTTTTATTCTGTTTAATTTTAGTACTGGTTGTTTTTTATGGAAGTAGTTGTCCTTATGTTATAAGCACTACAGTGTGTTAATTCTATTGCAACTTAGTTTGCAAGAGTATTTATGGAGAAAAGCATATGGAAAGGATTTTGAAGTTATGAAGATAGAAAACAATATTACTCGTTAGCCCTAAGACCGGTTGGACACGCTCCTTCACTCTTTCCTATCTTGAGCTAATCTTCGCATTTTCCTAAAACTAGAACATCCCACATCCTTAAGTATTTGTGAACAGTAATCTAATCTAGGTCACCTCTATTCCTCTTAACTCTTGTTTCTACCTTTAATGTCTGATTAGACCTTCATGCCTGAGGTGGTGTCCTACCAATCTATCTCGCCTATTTTTTATTGACTTCCATAGAGTCCTATTCTTTGTAATACCTCTTCATTTCTAACCTTCTCTGTCCACGGTATCATCCACCTTTAATAATCTTTTTCGAATTTCTAAATTAATCGTTCGCGATAATAGAAGTGACTTCTTTTTATTGACGGCGACTCAACCCTGCGATAAATTCCTGCTTCATATCCCTACCACTCCTTCCGTCCTGACATCTGACTTCCTAGAGACTTAAAATCAGCCACTTCTTCTAGTCTTTCGTCTCCTATTTTTATATTCGCTTTTTCCCTACTTTTTTTTGCCTTGCATACAAGTATTTTTGTTTTACTTTTATTTATTTTCATACAATACTGTTTGAAGCTATCTCTAACTCCTTGATAGATGCTAATACTGCTATATAATCTGCAAATCTAAGCATATTAATCTTTTGCCCCTCTATATTTATCCCCATAGCTGTACTATCTTTAATGATATCGTCTTCGTTGTATAAATTAAAAAGTAGCGATGACAGTGTGAATTCGTGTCTGACTCCGTTCCTAATATTTACTTCTCTACGTTGCTGATATAACTGCCTTTTGCTCTTTATACAAACTATGTATCGCTCTTCTACTTGTTTCAGTTTTTAAGGATATTTAACATCCTGTCCCGTTTAACTTTGGCAAAAGCTTTTTTTAAATTTACAAATCGTATGTACACACTCTTTCCTTTTTCTATCGTTTTCTTTATTGTTACCTGTAAAGCTAGAATTGCCTTCCACGTTCCTCTATTTTTTCTGAACTCAAATTGATCTTCCCCTAATAGTTCTTCCTTCCTTTTTTCCATCTTTCTCTGTACAAATCTAGTTAAGATTTTTGACGCATAAGAAGTTAAGCTAATTGTTCTAAAATTCTCGCACCTATCCTATCCTATCCGCGCCTCTCTTATTAGATGTGGTTACTACCACGTTCCGTTTATAATCCTCCGGGACTTTCCCTGTCTCGTAAATGTGACTAACTAGCTTAAACGTGCGATCTCTAACGTCTTGCCCTGCATGTTTCAAAATGTTCGCCCGTACCCCTTCCATACCTGGCGCCTTTATTATACTTTGTTTTTTTTTTTTAATTATGGGATAACCTAGTTCATCTATCTCCACACTATTTTATAATATATCTCCTAACTTATGGCCTGCGTATAGGTTTTCTAAGTTTTCTTTCCACCTATCTGCTTTTTCCTCATTTTCTCTTTTTTATTTTTATTTTTCTTCTTTACATCTCATATCAATCCACTGTTCCTTAGCTGCTCTACTCTTTCTAATTATTCCCACTTTATCGCCTTATACCTTTTTTGCCCTTCTTCGTCTGTCCTGTATTTGTATTTCTGCTATTCTTCTATTAGTCGTATAATCTCGTTTGTTATCTAGGGTTTCCTACTTTTGTTTTGTCTAAGACCTAATACATCTGTAGTTGTTGACTTTAAGCACGTTTTAATGCAGTTCCATTTTGTCTCTATGTCGCTGTCATTTGTACCTTATCGCTCGTTTCGCTATATTTTAGCTTTTCTGTCAAGACGTCTCCTACCTTCCCTGTTTTTCAGAAATTTCAATTTAAAATTGACCTTCTTAACTACTACGTTATAATCGCTATTGAATAACTCCTACAGTCTCACTTGATTTTTAAATCTACGCCGAACAAGTATGTAATCTAACTGATATCTCCCTAAATCACTGGTATCTTCCACGTATAGTACCTCCTGATGGTTGAGTAAAGTATTCGCGATGGTTAAGCTATCTTTATCGCAAAATTCTATCAATCTATCTCTTCTATCATTTCTATTGTCCAATCCAAAAGAATCTGCTATTTCACCGTCTTTATCTTCACCTACTACTGCGTGGAAGTCTCCTACAACTATTAGGTTTTCCTGCTCTCTCACTAAACTTAACACGTCTTCGATCTCTACATAAACCGCTTTTACGTCTTCATCATTGTGAGATGATGTAGGCATATATGTAGACCTGTACCATTACCGTTTTTACCGGTTTCGAGTTTAATGTAACCATAACTATCCTATCGCTTTTTTGTAAATAACTTTCTATACTTTGTCCTACTTTCCTACGCATTACAATTCCTACCCCCGAATTACCTTCCATCAATCCTGTACGTATTATTCTAAAGTCTCCAATCCGGAAGTCTCCAGCTTCTAGCCAACTGACTATACTAATGCCTACTATATCTAATTCTAGTTTGTTCATTTCAATTTTCAAATTTTCTAATTTCCCTACTTGCTTCATTGTTCTAACATTCCACGCTCCCACTCATGAAATATTGCACCTTCCCCTCCTGCACTTGTTGATGACATCCCCGAGGTAGTTCTAGCCTGGACATCCGAATGGGGAACTAATTTACCTCCTGAGTGCTTTACACTAGAGGATGCTATTATTTGAGTTCGATTTGTTTTTCTTGGGATATCATAATGTGGTGGTTTCTCGTTGCCTTCCACATTGCAATATTGTGCATCAGTGTGTTATACTGATCCTCGTGATCTCTGCCACTTTGAGTACTAAAAGAGCGACTGCCCTCTTTCAAGAAGCTGAGAAGATTGGCAAAGAAAGTACCTTATATAAATAAAGGCGGTGGGAGTATATTAGAATTTGTTACACGTAGTTCAACAGGCAATACTGGATTAGCACATTCCCCAGTAAAAACTAGTAAGGTGACGTATAATCTTAGAGACAGATGCAAAGGGAGTGTACAAGATATAGATAACCCAGCAGCGAAAGACAAAGAAGACGACATTAGAAGTGTTGGTGAAGAAAGGTTACAAACATAAAGTAGACAAGAAGGAAGATGGACCTCCATTGGAGAAGAGTACCTAAAGTTGGAAGAAAGGATCAATCATACTACAAATAATGGTAGAATAAAAAGAAAAAACCGGAAAAAAAAGGAAGTGAGGGATACTGAAGCAAGGATTAGAGAGAAAAGCAGTTCTGATTAGCGAAGCGAAGGAAACCAATGTTCAGGTGGTAAGGGCAAAGAACGATCTCAGGAAGGAGGCAAACATGAATGCGGAGAGCAACTATTACAAAAACGTAGATGCAAATTTAGCAAAAGGGCCTACTGCTCTGGCAAAGTTGTGAATCAGAAAGGATATTTGGGGTCTGTCTTGAATTGAGCAGTTTGACAATAAAAATGAATAAAAAGGAAGACAAAAGAAGTTTAAAGGTTTTAATATTGAATGGATTGATGACGATCAACACATCCTTTTAACCGGCCGATTGATGTGCTCGAAAGTGACCTGATATTAAAGAAATGAGGTTATTGGGATAGTCTGAAGGAAGAGGTAGTGGATGTAAATTTAAACAAGCTTCGATTTACGTTAACACACTATAATTCCCCATAGGCTAACTTAGTGTCTCCTGTGACAAAACCCTCCAATGTGTGGTACTGAAAGGGAGAATTAGGTGCTAGTTGATTTGGTGTTCTGTTAAACAGTTCGCTATTTCCTTATTACAACCTTCATTATCAAGGGGTCCAGAGTAATCTACACCTGTAGAGTAGAAAATTAGCTGCCAATGTCGCATTCAAAAGGACGCTAGAACGGCCTGACATCCAGAATGTAGCAATCGTTTGTGCCTTTCTCTTATTATCAAGTGTGTTAAGGGGTTCTTAGAACCTAATATTATTGAATGTGTTTGTCCAAATGGTATTGAAGTCTTCTGAAGCCTACCGCTCACCCTAAGAAGACCTGGCCTGTCTAACAACAGGTTAAGTTCATGAATATCAATTTTTGGAGTACATTTACCCCTTGTAAAAATTCATTGATCTCCCTGTGAAAGTCCTTACGCTGTGCTAACCTTAAGAGCACAGTCCGTGCGTAATCACGTTCATTGGGGGTAATAGAAGAGTACAGTTACGTTCCGCCTTCGTCGCAATAAATCGTCCATCGCAGTTACGGGAAGCTGTGGTACGAAAGGTGTTCTGACATGTATTTTAAGGGATAAATTGAGTGCTGTCTGTGATTGCGTCACATTTTCCTAATTTAGAAAAACGCTCTATTTGGTATGAACGATTGTCACTACTGGCGGATTGGTCTGTTGCTAAATGGCACGTCGTAAGATAGCTGTCGATATTTTTATTTAAATCTATAATTCCGCCTAGAATCCAACCAAGTTGAGCTTTCAGATTGATTTGGATGAATTTTTACTTACCCAATACATAAAAGGTCCCAAAACAATCCAGCTCCAATTAGTAAATCTATTTCCTTTGAAGAGGAAAATTCGAGATCGGTAAGCGTGATTCCAGTAAATAATTTAAATTTGGCCCCACTAAGTGCTATGTTCAAAATGTATTATCAAAAGGGTCTTTGACCCTGTAAAACCTCTTGCCTTGGAATGTACCTTTACATCTGTCTTGTAGTAAATGTTACGGTTTGCATTTTCAATTCCAGAGATTAAAGTTTTCGCTTGTGTTGTTCATATGTTGTCGTGATGAAGTTGGGTTAGGATCCAGGATCAAGCAAAGCCCTACATTCATGTTGTTTCCCTTGTTTGTCCTGGATTAATATGATTGCTGTTGATAAGAGCACATGCGAATTATTAGAGTTCATTGATGAGGTATCATTGTCACCGAAAGCGAGGTAGATTTTGACTGAGTCACTGGTGTTGGCTCATTGTTACCATTGCTTCTTTGAGCTCGATTGCTGATGTCTTGATGAAGTGGCGTGTGGTGTTTTCGGTGTTTTTTTTTTCAAAATCCGTAGATGTAAGATTTATTCCTATGTACTGGATTCACACAGTCGCATTCTTTGTTCTTCTTCGATTCTTCTTGCGGAAGTAAGTTTCTTGAATTCTTCACAATTGTAGAAAGGATGATATTTTTACAAAATGAACAGCTGATTGCGTTGGTTACTGCGTGCGATGTCATTTATTCTATTTGTCTACGATTAAATGGTCCCCTATAGTTCATATTACGAATTTTTCCAAAGTGAATTGACTTTTCTATCATAGTTTTTCAAGATATATGCAATGATTTTCTACAGTACGTTAATAAGGTCTCTTAACGTAAGTTTAGCAATTAACTTAACCCTTTGCCGTTCACATTAACTGAATAACACGTGCAGCATCGCCCTTGAGTGTAGAATTTAAATAATAGAACCTTTCGATGTTCGTTAACGATTCGCAGTGATTCAAATGCGTCACAAAATTTTAACCATTTATCATTCGAACTGTCGAAAGCTGGTAGCTAAATAATGGGCAATTTAACTGACATTCTTGGCTCTAGCAATGGTGCAGTAAATGAATTGGATGAAGGGTTTCTGTGCTCTTTACGTTCGTGTCGTTTCTTCTCTAAAGCTATAATTTCTAAGGAAAGCAGTGTCATAATATAGCAGCCGTAACAAAACGTCCATTTTTCATCAAACTTTTTTACAAGTGAAATACTTTGCAAACAGTATTAAAATGCATAATGACAATAAATACAGACTATCTATTATGACCGTTCACTGTAGGTATATTATACATAATATTAAGAAACATTTCGTTACGTAGCATTCGAATTAATTTCAGTAATCGTAAAAGTAGATTTATTGATTTGCATAATATTAATACACACTTTAACGTAATTATTCATATTTATAAATTCTTTCTTCATTGTTGTTGTTCTAACATACATTCGATTTTCTTACGGTGTAGTAAGAGTTGTTTTGCTTTACGAAATAAATTATTCGAAAATTTTAAGCTGTGACGTAGGCTTGTGCTAATGTTGCCCATTAATATAATTTTTTCAAAACATACAAGAATGACGGGGCTAATCTAATAATGATGTTTTAAATATTTAGTGCTTCTACAGGTTAATGTAATATATTTTCATTATGATAAGGTCGTCAGTCCTAAGACTGGTTGCACAGGCACCACCACTCCTTCCTGTCCTAAGTTAATCTTCGAATTTCCCTAAAACTAGAACATCCTACATCCTTAACAATATGCGAACGGTAACCTAATCTAGGTCTAACTCTACTTCTTTTAACTTCTGTTTCTGCCTCTAATATGTCTCTGACTAGACCTTCATGCCTGAGGTGTCTTATCAACTTATCTTGCCTATTTTTTATTGACTTCCATAGAGTCCTTTGTTCTTCTATTCTTTCTCGTACCTCTTCATTTCCAACGTTCCTGACATTTTCTTTTCCGCCGCGTCCCCTGTTCATATTTCGTAACCGTACAGTGCCGTGTTCCAAACATGCACCTTTAACAATCTTTTTCGAATTTCTAAATTAATCGTTAGCGAGCATAGAAGTGACTTCTTTTTATTGCAGGCGACTTTACCGTGCACTATCCTTTGGTTTATATCTCTACTACTACTATTAAGCAGTGGGTTTCCGAGTTTAAAAAGGGTCGTGTGAGCACCTCTGATGGGCCTCGCTCAGGACGCCCCGTTGAGGTCACAACTCCAGATATGATCGAAAAAATTCATCAAATAGTGCTGGGAGACCGCAGANTTAATAATTATACGCAATAGGTAAAAACTTAAATTTTAAGATTTTGTTTACAAGTTGAAACTTATTTGTTTTTCTTGCGTCCTTTACCTAATGACGAATCCTCGTACATAGAAGGAGTCCAAGTGCCAAAAGTAGCACATTTTACTTGGGGTCGAAATTAACTGTAAACGCGAAAAGCACAGAATCTATACAGATTTAACAGGAATGCTATATGACGCAAAAATGACAATAAAAACTTAAGGAAGGACCTACAAAACAGCGGTGAGGCCAGCTATGATGTACGGTGCAGAATACATTACATTTCAATGAAATGAAAATGTTGAGATGAATAGGCGGGGTAACTAGACTCCATAAAATAGGAAATGAAACGCTTCAAAATCGTACTCATTGAAAGGAGGCTGACAGAAAGCCGCTTAAGGTGAAATGGACGTGATGAGGCGAGAACTAGATCACACCGTGCATAAAGCTTTTAGCGATCCCTGAGAAGAGGGGTGGAAGTGAACGTATCCTCGTGTGACGTGGCTATCAACCGTGTGTCGTGATCTAGAGCAAGCCCAACTCAACAAGAGGAACACAGGACAGACCGTTCTGGAAGAAACGGACGAGGAGTGCCGAAAGGAGAAGAAGAAGCGATTTGAAATTAGAAAAAAGAGTATTTTTCATTTAAAAGTCGTGCTTATCAAGTTATTATTCAGAATTATTGAGGAACAATGTGCTGCAATTAAAACTGCGATGAGACGATTAACGTTTCACGAGAACGAGTTTCCGTTTTGTTTCTGATAAAACTGCAATTCCTTTTTTCATCCTAATTAATAAAATGTGATTGTGAGTTTGTTTCTTTGTTTATTACTATTTCGTACCTTGACTACTCAATTTGTTTTGTGTGGTCGTCGATGATTTTTGACATGTATTCAGGACATCAACGTAAGCAAAGCAAAGTGTTACAAATTTTGATGCCTTCTGCAAAATACGTAAAGAAAAAAGTAGAAGAACTACATATTTAAATAAACAACATTATTGCATTTTAGAACATTATAAATTTTTAAATATTTTGAGGGCTAAAAGTTATAACTGTTTATAGCTAGGAAAATGAGATTCCGCTTGTAAAATAATATTTATAGTGGCTTTTGTGTGAAACAGTGACCTTCCCAGAATGCTGCAATAACTATACATACATACTTGCAGCATTAATGCATACACACCATAAGGTTTAATGTGTAAAAAGTTGCTGAGTTTGTCGTATAGACATTTGATATTGAGGCAAAAATATTGCTTTGATGTCATTTGGCTTGTACTTGTCAATAGTTATCCATTTATGTAAAAACAGAAAATTGCTTATTGTGTAAGAGCAAATTAACATGGGTAAAACAAATGTTTATGAAATGAAGACAGTGGCTAGAGCAGGTGCCCATTTCTGTTTATTTGCGTAATAAATAACATTAAACTCTAGTAAACAAACACCTTCAAACCTTACCGCATGTATGTAAATACATTGACGTTGTGGTTTGTGGCGCCTCCAATTTGCAATTGCTTATTCCTGTTAGAGACTGAGGATAACATACATTTTTTATATCCTTCTAATATTCTTGTGAAAGATAGTAATGCAAATTTGTCCTGCGAGATGGATCATTTGAAATTATTGCAGAAATTTTCATTCCATGGCTAGTTTTCCTGTCATGGGGCGTCAAAGTTTCCCAATATTGAAAACGTTCTTCAATTTAGTTCAACATATATCTCAAATCTGATTAATTTAAGCATACTAAATTTGAATTTCACGCATACATTTTGATATAATTTCAATATTTATCACGTAAAAGCATGTTTTTTTTGCACAATTTTGTATTTAAAAAATCCGTCAGCTTGAATAGCAAGACGGTTTATTATAGAACTTACTTTGGTGGATAGGGATAGGGTTAAGTTGTATCAAGGTGCTTGGGTTTAATTTTTTTGGGCGTCCCCCTTATAATGGTCCCTCTATTGCGATTGCACTGCCCTAGATTTCGTCAATACAGTCAAGTAAAATCGATGGCTCTCTAGTTGTTAGTGTACAATTGGGTTGGGACATGAATTTTTTTATTTGGATATTTAGAAAATACGCTTATGCCATTGTGCATTAAAATTTTTCCTCCGGTCCAAAATGAGTTTTGAGATCATACAGTGTTTTGGAAAGCGCCGCTGCTTCTATATGACATCGGAGAGGAATCATAACGTCACTTTTCAGTAGTCTGTTATAAGGCGAAAAGAAAATTGCACTTATGTATTACAACGAAGATGCGATCAATATCATTAAAGACAGTACAACTGTAGGGGGGGGCACCCTATATCTATCCCTACATCTAGCAAGGAGGAGTAGAGATAACAATGGAAGAAAAAGTAGGAAAAGAGCGAATATAAAGATAGGAGACGAAAGATTAGAAGAAGTGGCTGATTTTAGGTATATAGGAAGTCAGATAAGTCAGGGCGGAAGGAATAGTAGGGATATAAAGCAGAGGATATCGCAAAGTCGAGTCGCCTTCAATAAAAAGAAGTCACGTCTATGCTTGCTAACGGCTAATTTAGAAATTCGAAAAAGATTGTTGAAGGTGTATGTCTAGAAAAAAAAATTGTCGATTACATTGAGATGCATGAAAATATGTTACACATGTCGGCACCTTTAGGTGTGTTAAATCGTATTTAAACGTACGTACAACATTGTAAAATAATATCTTCCGGTTTTTATGCCGCCCGGAATTCTCCGTCGGTCTGCAAGGGGTCTTATTTTAGTCCCTATAGGTGGTAGTAATACAGTGCACGGTTGTTCCCATTGCAGTTGAAGAAAACTGTTATGTAGTTACTGATAAAGTCAAATATCTAGATATTGTATGTTTGTATTAGGGAAATTACGTAAGTCAACCTTAATAAGCCCAGACTTGATTTTATTTGCCATATTTAAGTGAAATCAAATGATTAACGTTTTTCAACTTGTGTTATTAATTAGGAAATATGTAAAAATAGATTTCTTTCATAATTTCGTGTAAAAACGCCTGTAGGATATAGGTAAAACTGCTTGAGAAACTCGAAGAGCATTCATGTAAAAAGGCATAGGGACCATAAAAATAATATGGGTCCTTAGTTTGGTGTTCACTGAACTCTCGCAGGTAGCAAAGATTATCGTACAGTATTATCAAGAAATCGGACTTCTGGTCAATATTTCGAGCCAAACCTCCAAAGTAAGATGGTTGCTATACAAGCGCCTTGTAATAAACGGGAGAAAACGGAACGAAAGACTTGAACATTGTAGACGCAATAAATATTATTAATAAAACAAGAGAATCCCTAATTTCAACAAAGCAATAGGAAAATGTAATTCTAAACTTAACATGAGAGTTTTTTATTCATTTTTATTTCATTCTCTTCTGTCAATACTGCTTCCTTTTTATTTAAGGCTGTGTCTAATTCCTCCCTGCTAAATGTTAATACTTGTGTATCTACAAATTTTAGCGTACTAAGTTTTTGCCCTTGTATTTTTAAAACTGTTCTGTAGAATATTAATGGAGTAATATTTCTTCATTTTTATAAATTATGTCTGTTACAACATAAATTAAAAAGTCAATGTTTTGAAAAATTATGCATAAAAAGTGTATAAAATGGGTATTTAAATTAGATAAAGGTACACCAGATTGTCATTACAAGAAAATAAAATGTGGAATGTTGATGGAGGAAGCTAAAAAAAGAGTATCTAAACTAAAAGAAGGAGATATAAGAAGGGAAATATGAAGGAGCAGGATATTAAAAATAGGTAAAAAATGTATGTATGAGAGGGAAAGAGAGGAGGCACTAAGGGGTTTAAAGGTGGATCAGAAACAGTTGAATGAGTGGGGAAGGAAGGGAATTTCTATAGCTGGGATAATGAGGGTAAGAAGTAATGTTTAAAAAAAAAAATGAAAGTACGTAAATAGTGATAATCGTAAATCGATTTGATAAACTAAAAAGAAATATTAATGTATAGCGGGTAACCCTCACAATTACATCGTTACTGTGTCATTTATACAGTAATTCTGCTCGTATTGGGGCTGTTAGATGGCTGGGACCTACCGGGATTGTATCGGAATGTGAACATATGTCCCGGGTCTTGAAATTTCCACGAATGTTCTGGAAAAATTAATACTTCATGTAAAATGAATCTATACAAAAACAAAAATGAAATTTCAGAAAGTCGGAATTCATACCGAAATTAATTCAGGTAAATTTTACACTGAATTTTGAAGTTCAAATAAAACTTACGACACCATTTAAAAGTTTGATACAACGACAAAATAATGGAAGGTTTGAAAGGCAGAACTTCAGTTGAGAATCAATTTTAGCTTTGTCTTGTTCCAAATTTGTTACAATGTTAGATAGACTAGAGGGCTAAAAAATTAAAATGTTAATTAGCAGCTGTTAAAACCTGTGGTGAATACATATAATTGAAAAGGTTCTTTTGTGCTTGTCCCGGAATTTACCCGAGCAAATCTGGTAATCAATTCGTATAGTGAGTGACAACTTTAGTGGATTTTGATATTTTATTACGTTATCTAACTTTGCAAAATCTGAATAGCATTGGCGGTATAACTCACAGAGATGACACCTATGAGAACAGAATTTACGTTAATAATAGCGATTAGGTACATCCTTTAAACTTGGTGGAAAAGAATTAGCAGTTCGTAATTTTGCTTCTAATTTAATTTCGCGGGTGCGGATACTAAAGTTCATGCGGATCATCCGCAGTTGCACATGCTGATATTCATTATAACCCTAGTACAAAAGTTCCTTATAAAACGCAGATGAAGATCAAGAAAGGATTTTTTTTAAAATTCGACCTTAGAGGAACGAAAAGGATGCTCAAAGTTTGATGTGATAAAGGCACAGTCCATAAAGATTCCATATGCAAAATACTACCCTAAAGGTGTAAAATGGGGGTTTGCGATATTATCGAATTCCACGCAGATGAAGTCGCGAGCAACAGCTAGTATTTTATAATACAAACACTGTTTTCTATATTGCCTTACAAATTTCACATTTGAGTCAGGAAAAACAAAAAAAATGAAATTGTTTTATAATTCTCTAAATTTAATCAACTTTAAGAGTGGTTTTGTGCCGGTCACTGATAGACCTTTTACAACATATAAGATAATACTCATGCACCTTTGTAAAAGTACGTACTATAGTCTAAGGTACAGGGAATTCGTTTATTATGACTCCGCCTATATTGACCAACCGCTTAATATGAAGTAATTGCAGTAGTTTTTATATTAAGTTCTCTGTTGGAAAGTTTGGATAAGTATAATGACTCCTTAAAAATTAAAAGGAATACTCACCCCTAATTACCACAAATAATTTTATTTGAGCGGACACGTGTTTCGCCCACTTCATACGTGGGCATTATCAACGTGAGACTGTGGTAATTAGGGGTGAGTATTCCTTTTAATTTTTAATTAATATTTACCACAGTCTCCTCTTTCTAATTTTTTATGACTCCGTTTAAAATGACATATTGTTTATTATGACTGATTCTCAAGAAATCATATCCGGTTATAGTGACCCAAATGATTAATAATAACATTTTTGCTCATTTTTCTGACCGTTCTTATGTATATTGATATTACAATTCATCTTTTTTTTCTTTTTCTGTTAACAAATATATACAATTTGTAGTTTTTCTCTCTATTAAACTATAACTATATATAACTAACGAAAATAGAAAGTTGTTTATTTTTTAAGACTGTGCTTTGTATGACGTGTTTGTTATTTCCCTTGGATGTCATTATAAGCGTATTCTATTGTATTTACTACAATAAAAAATTTTGAGATCAAAACAGCGTCATATACAAGTTGATATTAGAAATGAATTTAAAAGATATAAGCAGTTTTAAATAGGTCCTAGATTGTAGATATTGGTGGTTTTTGTACTTTTCAACAAACGTCTAATCCTTGGGTATTAGGTATACAAAATACGTTTAAAGCACGTGTATGTTTAAAATTATAATTTTGAGTGTAGATGAATGTTAGCCTTGATTAGTAAAACTCTTTACCAAAACAGGTACACTCCAACAAGGTGACGTTTCCCGAAACGGTTAATTGAACAGGAAAGAGGCTGACGGCACCCAAACAGTGCCATAATATAATCGGCATTACCATTTTTTGTGGGCGTCGCAGCAACGTACGTTTAATGCATATTAATCGCTATCGTTTATTTCAGTTTTGCTCAGCGAGAATATTGAAAATGAGGACCTGCAGTTCAAAACGCTCAAGATAACGGACTTTGGCTTGGCGCGGGAGGTGTACAAGACAACCAGGATGTCGCAGGCGGGCACATACGCGTGGATGGCCCCCGAGGTAATCAAAGATTCGACGTTTTCGAAAGCGAGTGACGTGTGGTCTTATGGAGTTTTGCTTTGGGAATTGCTTACGGGGGAGATGCCGTACAGGGGAATCGACACACTGGCTGTGGCCTACGGGGTCGCCGTAAATAAGCTCACCCTGCCGATACCGAGCACTTGCCCGCAACTATGGCGGGATTTGATGAACGGTAAGACAAAGAAAAATCTTGACAATGATGCCTGTTTTAGTTAGTGCGTTATGCCGTTAGAATTGTCAATAACAAATGGCTAGCAAAAAGTAGTTTTTATGATTATTAGCAGGGGCGCAACAAGGGGGGGTCCATGGGTGTCCTAGCATCCACTCGATTGGATTGGGCTCCCAGTCAATTTCAGTCGATTCAGATAATAACCCAATTTGAAAGTTCGGTTCAAATAGTTCAAGCTCGTAATGAGCAGCCGAACTCGATCTTTTTAGATTATGCACACCCGCAGTATATAAATATTTATAGTATTATGATGCGAGCACCCAGTCAAACTGTAACGTTGTTGCGCCCCTGATTATTACAGTATAAAACATTTCGCATATTGCATTCGGTTAAAATAAATGCATTTCCAAAGTTATAGGGTTAAAAGCAAAAATATTTTAGTTAATAATAACAAAGTAAACATTTTTATAAGATTACTAATTTTTGGTATGCAACTAAATTGATTTTATTTTTTGAAAGTAAAACAGACCTACTTTAGTAAACGAAAATTAACTAGTATAAAATAAAAATAATAAAAAAGATTGCAGTTTTGAATAATACACGTAGTTACAAATAAATTAGTTAACAAATTAATGTTAATAAGTTTCTTTTTTTACTAAATTTATTAAATTTTCTTAATGGTCATTCACCTCTAATTGAAACAAAAGTTTAACTTATATGGAACATCGTGAAAAAATGTTTATCTATTGCTGATCGCTTTTATGATTACTGTACAAAGGCGATTTATGATTATTGTATAAAAGACTATGCGGTCAACAAACTCATGTGCAGCCCATTTAGAGTTCCGAGTACGTGGTGCACATATCCTCGGTATATGCTTGTAACTTGTAGCAGATGGGGAAACATATGTGGAAGAGGCGGAATTTCAAGAAACAGACATTACAGTATCCAAACCATTAATGATATTTAATAAGCGGACATCACTTTATTTTGGATGTTGTATTAACAAATGAGAAAAATTACACCCTACTGTGGTTTTAAAATTCTACTATTACGATATTTTGTTAATTGCTATCGATATGGAATTTCTTTTTTGCATTTAAATTAAAATTAATAAATTGTTTTGCCAATAAAACGAGTTTTTTCCGCCAGTTTTAAAAAAATAAAAAAGATGAGCTGTGCTGAATTTTGATATGCATTAATGTGCTACTTCGCAAAATGCGTTATCAACAAAAAATATTGGGGGCATTAATTTATTCAAAAATAAGTTAGGTACGCCATTTTTGAAAAAAAAATTTTAAATTTTTTAGGTAATTTGACCTACCGTAACGTAACCTCCAATGGTATATTTTTGAAAAAAATTATATGTGTATGTGCGTCAGTCAGCACATTATAGTACAATATGAGCACAATTCAGTGAAACTTATTTTCTATTTTTTACCGAACATTTTAATTTCTTTTGAATATTTCGCATGTTGTAAATTACAGCTTGTTGGCAACCAAATCCTCACAATCGACCGGCTTTTGATGATATTCTAAAGGCGTTGGATCACATAGTTCACTCGTCTTTCACCCAAACACCTCATGAAAGTTTTCACGATATGCAGAAAAATTGGAAAGACGAGATCGAAGAAGTTTTGTTAGAACTTCGCAGAAAAGAAAAGGTAAACATTCTTAGCCTCAGTGTTTTTTTATATATAAAGAGATTTTAATAGTGAATGACCGATTTATTATACGATTATTTCGATTTTCTGCTGCTATTTGTGTAATTGTACCAGGCTTGTAAATCTTTCGAAGAGGTAACTTTTTCATTGTTTCGCGATCTATGTTTTATTAATAGGTTTTTTCCTTAGGAGTTGCGATGTAGAGAAGAAGATCTCAATAGGGCACAACTGCAACAGAGGATGCACGAAGAGCAACTACGACAGAAAGAACAAGAGTTGCAAGCAAGAGAAATTGATTTACTAGAAAGAGAGCTGCATTTCATGATCAAACAACAAACTCCTACACCTATTAAAAGGAAAGGTAAACATTAATTTTAAACATAAAGTATTTTCTTTAAATATTTTCTTCCCCTCTATCAGTCACTGTGAGCTTGAAACTGTTGCTTGCTTCGAGTGGTCGAAATTCATTTTTGTGAACAATCACTTTCGTTGTGTTAAAAATTGTGTGAAAAATTAATTTTAAAGAATTTTTTTGTAAATGGGTATGCAACACATCGTACACTTCAACATAAGAAATTGCTGATACTAACTACGTAATACTACATTGCCCTGTGCTGACAAGCACTCATAATTTCTCTTATATATATAATATTTAAAGGTAATTTCAGAATGTGGTTCAAGTTTAAGATATTTCATTCCAGGAAAGTTCAAGAGATCGAGACTGAAGTTCATTAAAACAAAGGAGAGCATTAGTTTGCCATCTGATTTTAGGCATACGATAACAGTTCAACACACATTGGATACTAAAGGACTAAGCAGCGCAATTTCACCCAAAAGCCCTCCTGGTTCACCTGCTATCAATACCATGCGTGTTTTAAGTCGTAAGTAGACAAAGTTGAATATTAATTTCGCTTCTGGCATGCGATTTTTTTTCCTTTGCCTTACGTGCATGGTTTTTTAAACAAAGACTATGTATCAACATTCTGTTTTGTTTAGTAGCGCTGGATGCAACACTATACAGTTGCACTTGAACTATGGAGTGTAATGTTTTATGATTTATTTTTTTTGTTATATATATGAATCTAAGTATTTTTCTGTTTATTCCGAGAATTGTTTTGATATTGTCGAATTAATGATGCTTGATTAAAATATATAATCTCTCATAAATTTTCTTAAGCATCAAGTCTGTAAAATTTAAACACTAAAAATTATTTATATATACAATACAGTACATCGACAAATAGCTTTTTTGAGGGATATTTGGCTAATCATAAAAATTATCCCAATAATCACCTGAAGATAGTTTACATTTGTTTCTTTGATGATAAAGGTGGTTTTGTCAAAGGCTTTTAACAAGGTGGGGCTGAGGATCGAACAGTAGTGTTGTTTTATCTTACAGCAAACGCAGACGGTGTAAAGGGCAAAACCTGGGGCCCTAGTACATGTCATCAACGTGAACGGGGTCAACTTCATCCGTTAAAATCGACACCCCGTCCCACTTGTATATGGTCAAAAAGCGCGCCCAACTTGGACAAGTCCAGGACGACACTGAATCGGCCCTCACATGATATAGGTAAATCAAATCTATCTGACAAATCAGTGGGTGACAGAGGTGGCGATAGCACGCAACCTTCCTCCAGGTTGCATTACTTTCTAAATAAAGCTTTTCCGTTTCGGAGTGGTACTTGGCGTAACAATAGTCTGCCTACAAATAACGCTTCTTTAACCTCGCCTCCAGGTTCTGTACTTGTTGAACAGAATCGATTGAGTCGGTCAATCGGTAATATTCTAGAGTCGCATTACGATGCTGTGTTTAGTACCGATAGTTTCGTTATTGCGCGAGGTATTAGCAATAATAATTGCAATTATGTCGATTTGAATGATGCGCAAACTCCAGAAAAAGAAACCGACTCGTTTCCGGAAGATTAAGCGCGCGTATGATTGTCTAGCATATTCGTTGTACCTATATAATAAAACTTTTCTTGTCGATTCCCGTTTATAAAAAGACAAAAACACTAAGATTCTGTCTGTCTTTTTTAATCTAGTTGCTTCTAAGGAAACGTTCCTACAGAATGCTGTCTGTAAGTGATTCAAATAAGTCTTGATGAAGTATTAGGTGTAAAGTTTTTTTTTTATGTTTTTAAGCACAGTAGCATGTAAATTATCGACAGAGCATTTTTTGTGAACATGGTGTTAAATCGACCAAAGGGAACGGGTACATTCATTCCTTGTTGAAAAGTATCAAAATTATTTTATATAAAATGTGACTCCAGTTTGATTTATGTATGAGAAATGTTTGTGACACCGTTAGAAAAAGAGAAAATAGGTAAATGGTTAATTTTGAAAACAGGCAAGCATATTTTCATATTTTAAATTAGATTTTTTGAAGAAAAAGTTATTTCCTACATATTTAAAAATTAAGGTTTTTTAATTGTTGGGTTTGAGCTCGTTAAATTCTATAAAAAATTACGTTAATTTGTATTTCTGTTTTTTTATTACACAATATGTTTAAAGTAGTATGAGATTGAAGTTTAGACTTTGTGATGAATTTACCCGAATATTTGGTTCATTTAAACGTAGCATGTGATATTTTTTGTTAATTCGTATAAGTAAAGCTTTTGCAATAATAATTTCGTTTTACGTATGTAAGTAGTTTGGTTTACGATAATGACTGTTGTAGTTAGATTAGGTTTAAACGAGCTGTGGATTTCGATTAGTAATTATGATTATGCCGCTTGAACACATTCCGTCGGTTTCCATTCCCTATTATTTTTATTTCCACCCTTGTAGACATACGTTAGTAAATTAATTTTTTAAAATGAATGCAAACTTGTGTTCAAGTTGTGTACAATAATACCTGGTGATGGCTTAATTTTATGTACAATTATTTTAAATAAAAGTGTAATAATGTTTTNTTTTAATTAGTTTTTTAGTAGCAATTTTGAAAAAGCATTCAGATGTAACGCTTTTTGTTTTAACATTTTCAAAAAATCAGAAGTTTCTTCTGAAATAAAAAAATATTAATTTTAAAAGCTTGACATTAATTTTCAAATAACAAAATTAACTTTTCACATGGAATTCGGTTTTTACAATTTATATTTACTGCAAAAGAAATTTGATTAGATTTTGTACTACTTAGGTATAGGAATTCTTTGCTTGTGTAAAATTGTTACGAAATTTTATGGTTATAGTATTTATAAATAGCTATCAGTTAATTTTAGAAAGCAACTCATAAATCGAAGGCGACAAATATCAAGTGAAAAAGGTAATTCTGTAAACCGAATTTCATTTTGAAAACATAATTTCTTTTTAACTGCCCATATTAAAAATAATCAAAAATCAATCTCTTCAAATATGATACCGTAATGACACAAACATTATCTTATTTTGTTATGGTTTAAATTGTGCCGATGACTGATATGAAGCGTGTGCTAGAGGTTTTTATGTTTGGCTTGGCAGATTTTGTCTCTCCGGAGGATTGGGGTCCTGAATATCCAATAGCTGCTACCCTGCGAAGTAGTGTACCTATACCTACCCTTTACTCTGGAGATGGTAAGTCATATTACGTGTTGTCAACAGTTATTTTTAACTATGTGCTTTGAATTAGGACTGCGATCTAGGCATAAGCTTAGCATTATAGAGTTAGTTCTGTACAACATGGCAGCTCTTCTCGCGGGTGTGGCATCCGGATATGACGTTCGTTTATCTAATATTTCCCCGGTACATCCCAGGCTTCAACCGAACAGGTATTTATTGCATTATTTATTAACAAAAACTACTCACTATTTACAATGTTTTTAAAGTATAGCTGTTTGTATCAAACTGTGAACTAGTTACAAGTTTGTTTATTAATAAAAAAACTAAATTTTTTAATAATTCCGCATATTTTGGAAAATATAAGATCTATTTTTTAAACATCAGAAACATATTAATGAGGTTTCTTGGAAAGAGAAAAACTGTTTTAGAATGCAATATAAAATGAATTAGTACCATTTTTTCAAACAAATACGAATATAAGGCTTTGAAACTTATAGGCCTGATACAGGATACGAAGTACAGCCGTGGAGGCAAGATAACTATGAATATGAATATTCATCGGCAAGCGGTTATAGTCATAATACGTATCATGGCCCAATAAAACACTACAGACCCATGCTTATGGGTTCCCAATTGATGAACGTACAACACGAAGAACAAAAAAATGTAAGACTTGCTGCTGATTCACCCCAACATCAGTCTTCTTTAACACCTAGCATCTCTCCTCACAGAAGATCTAGTGCAGCTAGTAACGAGAGTTCTGAGCAGTACTTTGCACCTTACGACAGAGCTACTACAATTTATGTGCCAGGTGATTATCAAGGATGTCAGAGTGAAGGTACTCACTGTTTGGGTTGTTGTCTTAGAAATGAAAATAACTCCAAACCGGATCCTTCGTTCGGTTTTGTTTATACTCAAGGCCCGGATAGCACTTACAGCTATGGATCAGATTATAGTGGCACAACAACAACTCTTTATGGATATGGGACCGATTACGCTTATGATAATCCTAGCAGCGTAAGCAGTGGATCCAGGACACCCCAGAGATTACCATATCAGATGCACAGGAGAACCCCATCGAATATATCGAATTCCAGTTCTACAAATGCGAGTGGTTTTAATATTAATCCTAGCTTTCGGCTAGATGAGGAATGTAGTTACACCGGATCTAATTATTTTAGAAGACCTCACGTAGAATATGAATACTCTGGTAATTATCTGCGTCAAAATTCCCATGATTCCCCAAATTTAGAAAGACCAACGACTTTAGAAACTTCTGGTTATGCCAAATTAAGATCCAGTCTTAAAAGGAGCAATTACAACATAAGTCAGGGACATTCCGGAGGAAATACTCCAACAAATCCTACACCGCCTGACAGCCTCACTAGTGATGACAGCTCATACGTTTCTGCAAAAGACAGTAATAGCTCCGCAAACAGGGTAAGATTTTCACCTACCACTCTCTTAGATTCGCCCGTACCTGGACAAACACATGATACTACGCTACCTTTGCAAGCTAGGAGAAATAGGACCCGACCCCCTTTAGCAGATATAGATAGAGAATTTTATTCGTAAAATTTTGATTGTAAAGCTCTTGTGTTTATAGTGCGTTTCTAGTCATAAAATATTCATTTTCTGCTCATTTTAGTTTGTGATGTTTTTTTAATTCTCTTTTAATGGCAGTGACTTAAAAAACAAATATTTTTTAGGTTTAGAAAATCCTTAAAACTCACAATGAATTAACGAAAAGTAATATTTAAGGCGAAGTTAATGCCGCGAATTTTTTTTTTGATAAAGGATCTGATGAAATTGCCCCTGTTGTATCTTATAGTTATTAATTGCTTAAGCATTTTGACTTTAGTTAGTTAGCATAGGTTGCCTTAATTCTTTTTAATTATAAACATATTAGAAAGGGATATTTTGATGATTAAAAAAATGTTTTTATTGTAATGCTATTTTTTGTTTAAATGTTTAAACAATCAATAACTTATTAAAGCTAAAAGATATAGCAGGGGCAATTTTATATTCGGAAAGGGCAATCTTTTAATCTGTCAAACTTAATTAAAGACTTGATTAAATAATAATACCACTTTCTCTAGCATAGTAAATTAAAATGCTCTGCGGTCATATCGATGTTCTGGTGCCATAAATTTATTTGCAATAAATATTTCCTTAAGGAATACTGCAAAATATTTATTTGCTGGATATCAATTCTTATTAGGACAACAATCTACGGGGTTGATATTTTACCGTAGTGTTATTTGATTGACTTTTATACATGATAAATTTAAAAGCATTTATGTACAAATACCAATGGGATTATTTGATCAATGACCTCAAACTACATACATATTTTATATTAATTTTCATTTTTGCAAAGTTTTGTGCCATTAATTGTAACAGCCATAACAAAACATATATTATATGTACTACTGGAGCAACATTAATAACCAGTACGTCTGAATTGATTTTCTTTTTAATTGTTGAAAAATTAACAGAACCATTCTGTTTTTCAATGAAGGAATATATTAAGCAATAAACACAATAGCTTCTAGTATTAAATTTTACTATTCAGTTATGACATTGTAAACATGTATCTCGCTCAATTTATCAATGGGTGTATTTAATAAACAAGTAACTGCAAGACGTCATTTGGCAAGTTCGGTTTTTATAACTAGAGTAATAATTAACTGTACACATATACAATCTATAGTGCCTGATAAGAATATGACTTACATGCTTAAAAAATTAATTTTTAGTCATACTTGTGCAATGTCTAAAATGTATTTAGTTGAATGAATACCTCTTCAACAAAGTCGTCTAATTGATTTAAATTTATTTATTTATTTTATATCAGTAGCAGCTGTATGTATAATATGACTTCTTTTGAACATTCCAAGGTTAAGATGTATTACCATTAGTTGTATATTTGAAAATATCGTTTGTAGAATGAATAACTTATGAACTCTCGGCGTTTTTCAGATACTCGATAATTAGTAGTATAACTATTTTCAAACAATTTGTTTAATTAAGACTGTTTTATTGCATTCCATTTTGACAAATTTTATACTTTTTTATTTGTGTTTTTTTAAGAACCCACACTACTTTTACATCACGTATGTATAAAATTTTAAACGAACTGCATTTATTTCTTCATTTGCACAAATTGAACGGGTGAATTTATTCGCTCATGTATATATGAAAAAATTATAATGTAAATATTATTTGCACTTCAGCAATGGTTTTTGCAGTTTATAAGAAACTATTCAGTATTGTACTAACAAATTATTGTAAATATTGTATACATGAAGTTTAAGTAGGTAGCATGGCTTCCAGAGCATAAAATGGTGTCTAAAATGATTACTAAAAACGAAATATTGTACCATTCGAATTATAAATACTCATGCGTGATTGATATAAGTATTTAAATAAAGCATTTTCCATTACTTTTTGTGGATGTGTTTTCATATCTTATATGTATTGAACTAGTTAAGTATCGTACTATTTGTATTATCTATGAATTTAATTTAGTTCGTTTGACTCCGCCCCCAAGACCAGCACTGAGCTAAGCTAATTAATATGACTTTGATCTGTTAAACGAAATCTGTTCGGCCTACATTCCTTCCACTTCGGTTATGTATAACTGCAGTTAAACTACAGATGCTTTACTGTTCACCTAGTCTCTTGCCTTCTTTTGCTCTAACAAGGGGAGTGCACGACCTTGGGGAAACGGATTTCAATGATTTTCCGTGTAGCGGTAGTATACTATGTGGGTAATACCACTGTAGAATATTTCCGTCCAATGCCCAATAGAAGCTGAGAAAAATGCCTCTAAAGTTCACCCCGCACTTTATATAGAAGTTATGTTTAATCTAGTCTGAACGTACTGTGGCGTAGTCGGTAAGGCTCTAGACTCGTACTCCCGCGTACACAGGTTCGAGTCTAGCTAGCTGACTTTTTTTTCTCTGTTTTTTTTTCCTTATTTTTCATTATATTAAACATAAATATTTTATAAATATATTTAAATTCAAAATTATGAGCTACTACAGAATAAAACGCAAATTCTCATGAATATTTCAAATTTATTAATACAATTATTAATACATTACTTTATAATTGAAAAGCATGTTAACAATCAGGTGTACATGATCCTGAATGATAATTATGATAAAAACATTCGAAACAAACATTCTTTCTGCACCAAGAACGACAAATAAATGCTGTTTTGTTACAATTACAATGAGTTTTCAAAAGGTCCAATGAAAAACACGCTTGGTTTACATTTGTAAAAAATTTTTTTGTATCACAAAGTCCACTAGCAAACCAGGCATATTGTATCATTTGATGAAATATTGGCGCTGATAATTGGTGATGAACAATTGAATGGATTTTTAAGCAATCTTCTCGAGAATGAATTTCATAATTTTTGTCTAGCAGATCAGCTGTGCTCTGTAATCTTTTGATAAAATTTTTGACTTGTCTATAGAAATAAACATCGCATGGTTGAACTAAGGGAGTACATTTTGGAGGTATAATTTTAGTTGTACATGTAGGCATTTTCTCTTCATCTTGGAATATTTCATCGTATAATTCTGCTCTTGTTTGTCCTGTCCATGAATCGACTAATAAAAGAAACTTATTCTTCTGAACATATGGCATCAAAGATTTCACCAGAAATTTTTTATAGAGGATAGTGGTCAGTTTTCCTGATTTCGATGATGTGACAACAACATTCCTATATTTTTTTACATATTCCTCCACATGTTGCTTAATTCTTGGCCCGAAATCACCTGTAGGTTCTTGCAAACAAATGAAAACTTGTGGTAGTAATTTTCCAGACAATGTGATGCTATATTGTGCAGTATATGTGTGTGACAACTTATTCATATCCTGTACATTAGCAAAAACTGTCTTACTTCCTTTATCTGTCAGTGTTCTATTGAAATGTGATTGATATTGACATCCTGGAAATAAGTCTTACGATTTATNGTGCAGAAAGAATGTTTGTTTCGAATGTTTTTATCATAATTATCATTCAGGATCATGTACACCTGATTGTTAACATGCTTTTCAATTATAAAGTAATGTATTAATAATTGTATTAATAAATTTGAAATATTCATGAGAATTTGCGTTTTATTCTGTAGTAGCTCATAATTTTGAATTTAAATATATTTATAAAATATTTATGTTTAATATAATGAAAAATAAGGAAAAAAAAACAGAGAAAAAAAAGTCAGCTAGCTAGACTCGAACCTGTGTACGCGGGAGTACGAGTCTAGAGCCTTACCGGCTACGCCACAGTACGTTCAGACTAGATTAAACATAACTTCTATATAAAGTGCGGGGTGAACTTTAGAGGCATTTTTCTCAGCTTCTATTGGGCATTGGACGGAAATATTCTACAGTGGTATTACCCACATAGTATACTACCGCTACACGGAAAATCATTGAAATCCGTTTCCCCAAGGTCGTGCACTCCCCTTGTAAGATGTAGCAGAAGTAATCGTAAAAGTGCCTTTTTTCCCTGATAGCATAGACAGTGTGTTGTTGCTAAACGAAGGATTTAAGGCAATGAATTGGTAAGTAATAATACTTATTACTTAAAATTTTCATGTACTTATCCCAAAAATGTCAACTTATTATTATAATTATTTTGCTTAATTTTTAACAAATCGCTTGTAAGGTACTCTCGATTACGATTATGCACCACAAAAAACAAAAATCGAACACTTATTCAAAAATCGTTTGAAAAGTCATATTTCGTGGTTAAAATTATTTTTTATTTTAATTGATTAATTTTGGGAGGTGATTATTAGAGGTCATGGATTTATTGAGAGTAAAATAACAAAAAAAAGACGATTTGCATGAAAAAAATAGGACCGTTGTTGAGAACAACTTTTTTGTACTTGAATATCATCCTGGAAAGGTTCACTGCTTAGAAGAATTTTATAGGTATGTTTAATATAAATTAACATAAGAGTCACAAATACAAACAAAAGTCGAAGAATAAATAATATATATTAATCTGTAAATTTGGCAATAATTATAAAAGCATACCTAAAATAATAGGTGTTAATACTAGCGTATTTTTCAACATTTGTTTGTCAGATTTTTATAATTTTGTCTGAAGAGGACGAAATGTGTAAAGTAAGGATGCTCTCTCCTATTGCACCTAAAATTTTGATGGTAAAAATTACAGGTGTGTATCTTGTATATTATTCAGAATTTTTGTTTACCACATTTAGATAATTTGTTTGTGAAAGACATGTGTAAAGTCAGATTATCTATAACGGTGTTCTACACGTTCTACACACTTCCTTTTGAATCTAAAACATTACATTTGATAGTGAAAATTTAATGTGTTCGTTGCAACAAATAGTCGTCAGATGGCGATATACTGTCTCCATTTAAACATTACGGATGACGATGATTTTTCAAAATTCGCTCGCCATGATAGTTTTTGTATTAGAAAGGGCAATAAAATGTGTAGTCAGATATTTTGTTATTGTATTATCAACTCTCTTTTTGACGTAAAACATTGCAATTCCTGATAAACAAATTAAAGCTACTATATCTTGGATATTTCTCAAAATTCGTTTCACATTTTGATAATTTTGTTTGTAGAAGAAGAGGATAGAACGTGTTAAGTCAGATTATTTGTAAGGGTGCTCTCTACCCGTCCTTTTGAAACTAAAACTTTTCAATTTCGGTTGGTAAAAATTACAAGTGTATAGCATGCATATTATTCAAAATTAACGTACCAAATTTTGGTAACATTGTAGAAAACGGGGACAAAATATGTAAAGCGAAATTTTTTATGACGGTTCTCCTAACCCTTTCGATCCTAAAGCATTGCAATTTCTAATGGTAAAATTTGCTCTTTTCAACATTCCTTAGTCAGATTTTGATACTGTGTAAAGTCAGATTATTATTTGTAAGGGTACTCTTTAACCTTCCTTTTAAACCTACAGCATTACAATTAGATAATGAAATTTTAAATCCTTGGTTGCTAGAAATAGTTACCAGATGATGTGATTTTGCTATTTACCCTTTTTTGACCTAAAAAATTATAACTCCTGATAGAAACATTAGAGCTGCTATATCTTGCATATTTTTCGAAATTTGATTGTCACATTTTGATAATTTTGTTTGTAGAAGAAGAGGATAGAATGTGTTAAGTCAGATAATTTGTAAGGGTATAAAATGTATATAATTCAAAATTAGCTTACCAAGTTTTGGTAACTGTGTTTTTAGAAGACGGGGACAAAATGTGTAGTCAGATTTTTTATGATGGTTCTCCTATCCCTTCCTTTGGATCCTATTAAAATTACAGATTCTAAAACTTCCGTACTTTTCAACATTCGTTTGTCAGATTTTGATAATTTTGTTTGGAGAGAATGTGGACAAAATGTGTAGTCAGATTATTTGTAAGGGTGCTTTCTATACTTCTTTTTAAACCTAAAACTTTCGAATTTCTGATGGTAAAAATTAAAAGTGTATAACATGTAAATAATTCATAAATAGCTTACGAAGTTTAGTAAATTTGTTTGTAGAAGACGGGGACAAAATGTGTAGTCAGATTTTTTATGACGGTTCTCCTTACCCTACCTTTTATCCTAAAATTTTGCAATTTCCGATGGTAAAATTACAGATGTTATAACTTCAGTACTTTTCAACATTCGTGTGTCAGATTTTGATAATTTTGTTTGAAGAGGATGTGGATAAAATGTGTAGTCAGATTATTTCTAATGGTGCTTTCTATTCTTCCTTTTGAACCTAAAACTTTGTAATTTCTGATGGTAATAATAGGAAACGATAGTCTTGTTTGTAGATGATGTGAACAAAATATGTAAATTTTTGTTTGGGTGCCCTCTGCCTCCTTTTAAACCTAAAGCGTTGTAATTTGTGTTAGTAAAAATTGCAGGCGGAAAAATTTGCATATTTTATTTATTTTCATTTATCATCGTTCAATTCTTGTATATGCCACGGATCACACCATTATACATCGATTTGCATTTACATTTATTTACAATAACTGATATTTTAATTCATTTACGTGATATAATTTAAAATTTTTCTTAAATTTGGATAAAATCAATATCTAGCCGATAAAGTTGTTCATTTGCAAACTTCTGAACTCTACATATAAATCATCTTTTTATCTAAAATCTCTTAAATTATTATGCAATATTCTTGAGGGAACATGTAAATTAATTATTGCTAGTAATGCAGGCGAATAAGTATGTTTATCCATTCATCAATTCATATATGTATTATAAAAGGTCTAAATTACAATAAAATTAAAGTATAATTTTTAACTGTTTTCGTAAAATTAAACCAGTAAAAATTAACACAGTAATGATGATTCTGTTTGAATGTAATGGTCGAAATATTTTTGTAAATCTGTGTTTACAGTGATGGTTGTTTGTCATTTATTCTTTAATATTGAAGCAGGGAAAGGGTTCAGTTATGATACGATCTGCTTTAAACTACTTATTTACGTTGTGTACTGGTATGTTTGTCTTCGTTTGTTATCTCTTGAGATTTTTTGCTTGGCATATTGACTCATATCGTTTGAAGGATGCTCTACAAGAATAACATTTATAAATGCCAAATATTAGGATAAAGAAAAATAAAACAACTGAATGTTTTCATTTAAAAATGTAATGATTACTACAACTATTTAATTGAGTATTTATTAATAGTTATCAATTAATTTTGCTGTCACTCAGTACTTTCTTAGATAAATGTGTAATTATTTGAAGTATTTTTTTTATAAAGATCCCGCTTTTACTTTTGAAATACAGAATAAGATCACTTGTGTGCCTATCGGTTTGTCAAAGTCGACTTTTTCATAAACAAAAATTTCTGTTATAATGCATATTCAATAGACCTATGGAGAATATAAAAACATTCAAGTTATAGCCTCTGAAAGTTTTATTAGAAGTATTTTTTAAAACAATATTCAAAAATATCCAAAAGATGCATATCTAAATGAAAATATAGAAAAGGTCATCGTGGGTTTTATTTTACATTTCAAACAAATTGGCTAAAACAATCCAAACTACTTAATTCCGTTTTTTTAAGAATATTTCGTATATAGGTATTTAAAAAATTAGTTTTAGAGAAATTGAAATTTGTTTTGTTAAGTTGCTTCAATAAAGAGAGTTGTAACTTCTGATTCTGGAAAACCGACTAAACTAAAGTTTGATTTCTTTTTGGAATTTTGAAATGAAAGTTTTATTTTATAAAAAAAAAATATTGGGCTAGGGTGTCACAGTTTCAAGGATATTTTGTTTTAAGGGAATTTTTAAGAAATAGAGATAAATAGGATATTGTATACAGAGAAGTTTATAAATAAAAAAGTCAATAGGAAATAGACGCGATTGGTTGGTAGGACACCTTTTCAGGCATGAAGGGCTAGATAGAAACATATTAGAAGCAGAAACAGGAACTATGAGAAGGGGGTGGACTTAGATTAGATTATTGTTTACAAATTGCTAAAGATGTGATATGTTCTAGTTTAAGAGAAATTTGAAAATTAGCTCAGGATAGGAAAGTGTGGTGGTGCATTTTCAACCAGTTTAGGACTGACGACTTTATGATGATGAGAGAGAAATTTTTATTTTCGCGGTCATCTATAGTACCTAATTACGTGACCACAAATTGTTTCGTGAAACATCGAAAACGTATTTCGCCAAAGCCTGATGATGTTTTTTGAACACACTAGCTCAACAGTTTCTATTTATTATAACGCTGGATGAACATTACTTACTTAGTGCATTAAGAATATAGTAAGGCATTAATGATGTCCTAAGAAGGAGAAATGCACATTCACCATTACAATAAATATGTAAAACTTTTCCAAGTACGTTTATTATTATTAAATACGTAGGTATGTATTAAAATGTTGCTCCAAGAATTTTTGGTCAGTTATTTTTTATTTAGATTCACTCATAACAATCAAATCATGTGATCGATTTTTACCCATTAACTAGTTGAGTTGAAAATGTTTTAGACTTATTGTATGAAGTGAATGTATATTTAAACAAAACGATTTTATTCGAATGAAAATTTGTATTAAACAGTAAAAAACAATTTCTGCTGAATTATTCACTTGATATTAATTTTGGACATAAAGTTGTGGGAGCACCTTTTACATTGACTAGAAATGTAAGAAAGGTTTTTTATTTGTAAGAGTTTCACATAATTATATTATTGTTAGTGTCAACAAAGTGCATATTCCTGCTATAAAAAGAATCGACTATTCAATTACATGCAATTATTAAGGCCGGCAATTTAAAATACAAAAGGGAAAACTAAAGTATTTAAACACATTTAGCAAACCTTTTTGCATACCTCTAAATATAATTAGGGCATCATATATTGTACTTCAGGTAAAATTCTCTACTTATAAGGCGTTTACTAATTGCAAGTACATATTGCTTTTGTTTTTAAAACTTGAAAATTTGAGGCTTTATTTGCGAAGATTAAACTATAAAAGTTTATATTCATGCCTATTATCATATGCTATCACGCGGTTAATACTTTAACACAACTCAAGATGACACCGGTAGCTTCTCAAAATAAATAAAAAAGCAAAAGCCATTCACTTTACAACATATTTATTCTTTCGGTTTCATTCGGCTTATGATTAAAGCTTCGTGAACGAATGAGTTGTCATTGTTTCGTCCTCGGTTTAAAATCTCCGAAGCCGTGTTCAGTTTTCATCGAGAATTTGATTTGTGGTATAAGACGCGGTCGATCGCAACGATGTTCAATTATAATATAATATAATATAATATAATATAATATAATATAATATAATATAATATAATAATATAATATAAAGTATTTCGGTTAATAGCAAGATTATTTTGTGCATTCTATATTGCCAACTTACGAGCATCCTGCCAGGAGATCAAAAATGTCTTTTTATCCTTTAGGGATTACTTCTGATGGATGGTCGCAAACTTCTCCTATATTGCTTTAAAGAGCATTTAAGGATATATACGACATTTGTAGCCTGGGATACGACAGGGAAAAGGTAGATATTTTGAATTTTACTTTTACTTCTTTATTAACATATTTGCTTTTATAATGTGAGATATTTTGATGGATTTCTTCTTCCACTTTCTTCTTCGTTTTCCTCTATTGCCAGTTTTTCGCTTTAGGATTAGTATGTTTTTTACAGTTGAAGGCATATTTGATCCAATATTGTGGGTTTTAAATTTCCATAAATGTTCTAGAAGGACATATAAAAGTCGCTACATCAATTTTAAATAATTGAAATTTAAAATAGATAATTTTGTTTGGAGAGAATGTGGACAAAATGTGTAGTCAGATTATTTGTAAGGGTGCTTTCTATACTTCTTTTTAAACCTAAAACTTTCGAATTTCTGATGGTAAAAATTAAAAGTGTATAACATGTAAATAATTCATAAATAGCTTACGAAGTTTAGTAAATTTGTTTGTAGAAGACGGGGACAAAATGTGTAGTCAGATTTTTTATGACGGTTCTCCTTACCCTACCTTTTATCCTAAAATTTTGCAATTTCCGATGGTAAAATTACAGATGTTATAACTTCAGTACTTTTCAACATTCGTGTGTCAGATTTTGATAATTNAATGGTACTTTTCGTGACTGTACAATATTTTTTCTTCGTGTGCTACATTCCTGTAATAGCGTATTAAAAAAATAAGAGCAAAAAAGTGTTCGTAAATTCTGCACTTACTACTAACTGTTTTTTTACTTTTGGAAAGGTTAAAAACAAGTATAAACGTAAGGAAGTTAAAACAAAAAATTGACGAAAAACAACGAACTTCTCTTGCTGCATCTGGAGGTAAATTGTATGTAAAAATGTGTGTAAAAGTTAGTGGTGCTAACAGTTTTTGAATGGGGATTAAAATAAGAAAGATAGGAAGGAAAGTCAGTTCTGGATGAATTTTTGTTGTTTCCAGGAGAGTAAAAAGAAAAAAAAAGCACTTCGTTTTTCGTAAATTTTTTATGTTTGGAAAATTCGTATTATAAAGATAGTTTGATCGATTTGAAATTTAATTCAGCAGGTCTCAATTTGTAGAAAATAATTTTATTGCGCACAAACCCTCTATAAGTCATTTTTCTTTATGATTCATAGTTTATTTGCCAATATGAATTAACTACATTATTAAATAAATAATTCATAAATTTAGATAAAAACATGCACCGAAAACATTTTCTGAACAATTGGAAAGTTTAAAATTAGTTTCCTCGTCAATAAACAGAAATGTAGGTATGTATTTTTAATAAAAAATGATATATTTCAAATTATTTACACTTGTATTCCATTGAACAAGTTAAAACCATTACTAAACTGCTTGAAAATTTTACTTTTTGTTGTTATGGTTAGAATTTCTAAATAATTTGCAACTTCTTTAATTTAACTCGATCTCAAATATTGTTATACATTTTCACTTATCCACAAATTAGACAATACCATCTTTCTTTCAATTCACAATAAAAAACTGTTTGCACCACTATTAGTGGAGCGCCTGGGGCGTTAAAAACATGAAAACTTCGGATTTCTGTTACAGTAAATTTTATAATTTAAAGTGGAATGCTTAGCTTAAAATATATATCTAAGATTGTTTTATACGTGATTTTATTCTGAATAAAAGAATTAAATTACACGTTCTTTCTCAACCAAACAAAATCAAATCATGTGATCGATTTTTACCCATTAACTAGTTGAGTTGAAAATGTTTTAGACTTATTGTATGAAGTGAATGTATATTTAAACAAAACGATTTTATTCGAATGAAAATTTGTATTAAACAGTAAAAAACAATTTCTGCTGAATTATTCACTTGATATTAATTTTGGACATAAAGTTGTGGGAGCACCTTTTACATTGACTAGAAATGTAAGAAAGGTTTTTTATTTGTAAGAGTTTCACATAATTATATTATTGTTAGTGTCAACAAAGTGCATATTCCTGCTATAAAAAGAATCGACTATTCAATTACATGCAATTATTAAGGCCGGCAATTTAAAATACAAAAGGGAAAACTAAAGTATTTAAACACATTTAGCAAACCTTTTTGCATACCTCTAAATATAATTAGGGCATCATATATTGTACTTCAGGTAAAATTCTCTACTTATAAGGCGTTTACTAATTGCAAGTACATATTGCTTTTGTTTTTAAAACTTGAAAATTTGAGGCTTTATTTGCGAAGATTAAACTATAAAAGTTTATATTCATGCCTATTATCATATGCTATCACGCGGTTAATACTTTAACACAACTCAAGATGACACCGGTAGCTTCTCAAAATAAATAAAAAAGCAAAAGCCATTCACTTTACAACATATTTATTCTTTCGGTTTCATTCGGCTTATGATTAAAGCTTCGTGAACGAATGAGTTGTCATTGTTTCGTCCTCGGTTTAAAATCTCCGAAGCCGTGTTCAGTTTTCATCGAGAATTTGATTTGTGGTATAAGACGCGGTCGATCGCAACGATGTTCAATTATAATATAA
>NW_020438934.1:991968-1003414 GCF_000699045.2 Agrilus planipennis
CAATAAAAAATGTAAATTGTGAAGTTTTTAAAAAATAATGAGTTGGTGTGCTTTATATTATGTTGCTTCTTTTTATTGATTTTATTTTTATGATTCCCATTGTTGTTTTTATGATAATTTGGTGTAGTTTTTCAAAAATTTGTTAATTGTCATAAAAGTTAATAATACTAGTTTCGTATTTTAAAAGTAAAACAAGTTTAAAATATTTATTTTAATTATAAATAAAGTGAGATTTGCAAAATAAAGTATTTAGGGATTGAGTAATGTTTGCTCAAATTAAAAATACAGAAAAGGTAAGTACAATATTTATGTTTATAATATGTAATGATAATAGATTTTATATTGAGTGTGCCATCTAGTGGAAATGTAGATAAGTAGAATAATAATGAAATTAATATTATAGAAAACTGTAACATAATACGTAGTGAATGTAAAGGTTTGGCAAGGTGCCGTAAGATGGCGCTGGAGTAGATGTTTGATGTGTCTTTATAATCATCTTCTTACAGAGTAGAAGCTAGTATATTAAGGGCGTCGAGGGTGGGGTGACAAATTGGCTGAGTTCTGTCCGAACAATTTCTCATTCTTCAAAACAACAGGATTAATGTAACTGTTACACTGAAACTGTATGAATATCAGTCTATTCTTACAATATTCGTTTACGCAACAATCTTAACTAATTGTTTGCCGAAGGTTTTCTTTCCTAAAACTAAATATGATACTTTGTAAGTGGTAATGATAACTGATAACTCCTATTTTTGTACTTAGAAAATTTATTGTTTTTTAAACAAGCATACATGAACATTCACCTTCTTATAATACTTGATTTATAACAAACGATAGTGCACTAAAGAATTATTCTTATCAAGTAATGAAAAAACTAGAAGAATTTTTATATATTTTAAAAACGCTTCTCTTAGTTTCCAAACCTACTTCATCTGAAAAACAGTGGAAAGACATTATTATAAACGCGATTTTAAAATCGTCACCCAAACCATAAACTAATTTGGCCATTTCACCGACGAAAAAAAGGAGGAGGTTCTCAAGTCGACGCGTGTATATCTTTTTTTATGTATGACCACGCATAACTTTTTAACAGAGTAGTCCGATTTTGATAATTCTTTTTTTATTGGAAAGGGTATACCCCGAAGTTGGCCCCATATAAACTTGGAAAAAAAAATCTAACCCTAAGGGTAGGAAAAGAGGGGATGATTTATAGTAGGAAAATAATAGTAGTAGTAGTAGTAGTATTAGTGATTAGTAGATTATAGCCACAAAAAATCGGTTGTCTGTAAAGTTGGTTTACTGACGATAATTGAACGTGACAACGTCATAAGAAAATACTGATGGAATGGTTTCTTTTTTCAGATTTTTATAAACATTTGTTTATTCTTTCAAAGTTTAAACATATTTACATTCAAATTTTACTGGACTAACGGAGCTTCGATCATATTTTTTTTGGGTTGAAGAAATAATATAATGCAGATAATATTGCTACTCATTTTCAATTACACCCTGTAAATGTTTCTAAGACATATCAAAACTATCTCCATTTGTCTGTGGCGCGATTTCGTCAGATAATGGTAATGATAAGCATCTCTGCTTTTTGTCTACGTTTTCGTCAGATAGTGAACGCAAATAATCTAAATATTGAATGTTATTGTGTTTCAGATAAACTTGAATAACAGTTAAGAGTGTTTATATAGTTTTGCTTGATTTGAACGTATTATTTATTCAGTAGAAATATTATTAAAGAATGTGCTTTCTTTAAGGTAAATTTATTTTGTTTTAGTTATGAATAGAATTCTCAACGTTTTTATGTCATCATGTGCTTGAATTAGAAAAATGGATTAACTATTTTATGAGATTAGGAAAATGCATGATTATTTTTGGCAAAAAGAAAAAATTAGATAATCTTACCGATAACTTATGCGAATCATTAATTTTAATTGAACTAATTAAAATTATTACAAAGAAATCAATGAAATTCGAAATAATTGTCGTCATTGTCGTGTGTATGCTCTTTTCAATGACACAAAAAAATACAGTCACATACATATTAGGATTGTTATTTATGGATTTGTAATTATAACACACTAAGAATTTATACCAATTTAGGGATTTTTTTATCTATTTTTCAGGGAAAATGTAGTGAAGTTAGATTAACAGCGCATCAGCATCTACCAAATGTGTTACCAAGAAAATGGTTGAAATTGGAGGATTTCCTTGTAAATTGCAAAATTTTGGATAGTCGCAACATATAAAAGATGAGTTGAAATTTTTATTTTTATATCTGATTATGTAGAGGTTGGATGAACGAAGCTGGCGAGCGTCGCGCAGATATTTACCTATTTATGGCTTATTTCACTCGGAACCGATTCACAAATAAGTTTTCAGTTGGCGTAAATTATTATATTAATACAGATAGGACAGTAGAGTACTAGGAAATAATGTAGAAACATAACTTATGAAAAAAGAAAAAGTGGACCCAATGCTTTTGTTTGTTTTGTAGTTATTTTTCACATTCACTGTCTTCATCGGAATTACTATCACTGTCACCGACATCAACAATTAGTTCTTCTGATTGTATGTCTATTACCTGTTCATTATCTAACATAACATTTATATAAATCAAGTTAAACCAAATTATTGCGCCTATTTCTCTTTTTATATAAACTTTAAATATCTACAAGAAAAGTTAATTTTTTAATTTAATTTTGTAAATTGTTCCCCACTTTNGAGTAATGTTTGCTCAAATTAAAAATACAGAAAAGGTAAGTACAATATTTATGTTTATAATATGTAATGATAATAGATTTTATATTGAGTGTGCCATCTAGTGGAAATGTAGATAAGTAGAATAATAATGAAATTAATATTATAGAAAACTGTAACATAATACGTAGTGAATGTAAAGGTTTGGCAAGGTGCCGTAAGATGGCGCTGGAGTAGATGTTTGATGTGTCTTTATAATCATCTTCTTACAGAGTAGAAGCTAGTATATTAAGGGCGTCGAGGGTGGGGTGACAAATTGGCTGAGTTCTGTCCGAACAATTTCTCATTCTTCAAAACAACAGGATTAATGTAACTGTTACACTGAAACTGTATGAATATCAGTCTATTCTTACAATATTCGTTTACGCAACAATCTTAACTAATTGTTTGCCGAAGGTTTTCTTTCCTAAAACTAAATATGATACTTTGTAAGTGGTAATGATAACTGATAACTCCTATTTTTGTACTTAGAAAATTTATTGTTTTTTAAACAAGCATACATGAACATTCACCTTCTTATAATACTTGATTTATAACAAACGATAGTGCACTAAAGAATTATTCTTATCAAGTAATGAAAAAACTAGAAGAATTTTTATATATTTTAAAAACGCTTCTCTTAGTTTCCAAACCTACTTCATCTGAAAAACAGTGGAAAGACATTATTATAAACGCGATTTTAAAATCGTCACCCAAACCATAAACTAATTTGGCCATTTCACCGACGAAAAAAAGGAGGAGGTTCTCAAGTCGACGCGTGTATATCTTTTTTTATGTATGACCACGCATAACTTTTTAACAGAGTAGTCCGATTTTGATAATTCTTTTTTTATTGGAAAGGGTATACCCCGAAGTTGGCCCCATATAAACTTGGAAAAAAAAATCTAACCCTAAGGGTAGGAAAAGAGGGGATGATTTATAGTAGGAAAATAATAGTAGTAGTAGTAGTAGTATTAGTGATTAGTAGATTATAGCCACAAAAAATCGGTTGTCTGTAAAGTTGGTTTACTGACGATAATTGAACGTGACAACGTCATAAGAAAATACTGATGGAATGGTTTCTTTTTTCAGATTTTTATAAACATTTGTTTATTCTTTCAAAGTTTAAACATATTTACATTCAAATTTTACTGGACTAACGGAGCTTCGATCATATTTTTTTTGGGTTGAAGAAATAATATAATGCAGATAATATTGCTACTCATTTTCAATTACACCCTGTAAATGTTTCTAAGACATATCAAAACTATCTCCATTTGTCTGTGGCGCGATTTCGTCAGATAATGGTAATGATAAGCATCTCTGCTTTTTGTCTACGTTTTCGTCAGATAGTGAACGCAAATAATCTAAATATTGAATGTTATTGTGTTTCAGATAAACTTGAATAACAGTTAAGAGTGTTTATATAGTTTTGCTTGATTTGAACGTATTATTTATTCAGTAGAAATATTATTAAAGAATGTGCTTTCTTTAAGGTAAATTTATTTTGTTTTAGTTATGAATAGAATTCTCAACGTTTTTATGTCATCATGTGCTTGAATTAGAAAAATGGATTAACTATTTTATGAGATTAGGAAAATGCATGATTATTTTTGGCAAAAAGAAAAAATTAGATAATCTTACCGATAACTTATGCGAATCATTAATTTTAATTGAACTAATTAAAATTATTACAAAGAAATCAATGAAATTCGAAATAATTGTCGTCATTGTCGTGTGTATGCTCTTTTCAATGACACAAAAAAATACAGTCACATACATATTAGGATTGTTATTTATGGATTTGTAATTATAACACACTAAGAATTTATACCAATTTAGGGATTTTTTTATCTATTTTTCAGGGAAAATGTAGTGAAGTTAGATTAACAGCGCATCAGCATCTACCAAATGTGTTACCAAGAAAATGGTTGAAATTGGAGGATTTCCTTGTAAATTGCAAAATTTTGGATAGTCGCAACATATAAAAGATGAGTTGAAATTTTTATTTTTATATCTGATTATGTAGAGGTTGGATGAACGAAGCTGGCGAGCGTCGCGCAGATATTTACCTATTTATGGCTTATTTCACTCGGAACCGATTCACAAATAAGTTTTCAGTTGGCGTAAATTATTATATTAATACAGATAGGACAGTAGAGTACTAGGAAATAATGTAGAAACATAACTTATGAAAAAAGAAAAAGTGGACCCAATGCTTTTGTTTGTTTTGTAGTTATTTTTCACATTCACTGTCTTCATCGGAATTACTATCACTGTCACCGACATCAACAATTAGTTCTTCTGATTGTATGTCTATTACCTGTTCATTATCTAACATAACATTTATATAAATCAAGTTAAACCAAATTATTGCGCCTATTTCTCTTTTTATATAAACTTTAAATATCTACAAGAAAAGTTAATTTTTTAATTTAATTTTGTAAATTGTTCCCCGCTTTTAAATATTTAATCTACGCCCCTGATAGGGATACAGAAGAAAGAGGGCTGTAATTGTTATACCTAAAACTGCTTACTTTTGCCACCGAGCATCCACGACATTTTAAAATTATCGCCAGCTTCGAGCGTCAGGCCTGTATCTATCTGTAAGGTGTAGATAGCCTGCACCTACACAGTTTTTAAATTTAACGATTGAGCGTTCTTAAATATAATTATCATTTTTAGATGAAGGATGCATTAAAATTTACAAAAACTATAAAACAGAAAATTGTAGGGGTCATATATGTATTAATCTAATAAGGATTTAAAGTTTTAATCAAGGCGTTTTATTTTAACAGGGTTGAATACTTCCACACTTTTTTTTATTACGTAGCGTTGTTCGTGGAATTCGTTTAAACTAAGTTTGCAATTACATATTATGTTTTTTTTTTTGTATACCTACAATAGATATTAACAAATCCTTTGCAACGATTTTCCAAAAAAATGTTCTTTAGACTTTATTTTTTATTATTTATTTATTTTTTTTGCGTAAACAAATTATTATTCTAAACTACTCAATTTTTTTAATTGATTTAATTTTATGTAATACTTAAAATAAATTATTTCGGATGTTTCGCATATAAATGCTTGAGACAGTAATACGTTCTATTTAAGTCCCACAGGTATTTGCTTTCAGTGATTTTTTTGAATATCTTCAAATAGGTAAGTGACGTATTTTGAACATATTAACATGCAGGGGTTGTTCCTTTCACGATCTAAAACCGTAGTCCTGTCTAGACCAGCAATGGTCGAGGGAATCTTAATCAAATTAGTACCAATTTTGCATCCCTTGTTGCTGACTTTATGCCAGCTTTGACGTTCCTTTCGCAGAGCTTTAATTTTGGGTTTCCAAAAGCCTAATATTTTTCAGGCAACGTGGGACCAAAGTTTTGACAATTGCATTTGTGTAGAGTTTTTAATTCTATTCATATGCAATTGTTAATCTAGTCATTGCTGTCAGACACACTTTATTGCAGACTTCATGCCAGCTTTGATGTTTTACTTGTCAAAATTTGACCAACCCTTAAGTGTAGGGTTTTAAAAACCTCAAGTACTTATTATTTACGGACTTTAAGTATTATATTATTTTTTAAAGCTGAAAAGGGGTTATAACGTTTGCATGGGCCATTTTTAATATGTGGTCGGGTTTACTTGAAGGTTGCTCTTAATGCTGACTGATACAATTAAACAAATACGTATTTTGGTGATTTTTAATTATAAATCCTTAAAGGGTGAAATGGGGATGCTACTTTTGTATTTGAAATCTAAGGTGGCGATATGACATAAAACTAAACGTCTATAGGAGCGAATTAGGGGGTTAAAAGATTGTTTGGGGAAAGAACATTCATTTCCGTGTAGACATTAAAAGGTTTTTTACTAGTAGAAAAAGCAACTTGAAAATAAAGAATGATTCTGACCTGAATCGAGATATGAATAAATTATTTCACTCATAAGCATCAGGTAGAAATAAGGAAATTAAGTATAATATAANCGAATGGAGGAACGAAGGGTGGTGTGAGTAAATGAATGAACAAAATATTGCAAATACGAAAGAGGGTGTGAGAAAGTAAATCCTACAACTCCACTCATTCATCCACTTACAGAATACCCCCATTTGTAGATGGGGTTATGAGAGAGGTACAAATAGTGATGTGTGTGTGAGAGAGAGGGAGAGAATGGAGGTACAAATGAGGATGTGAGAAAGTATTTTCATAAGTCACTTTCATACCTGCACTCGCAAAATACCCTCATTCGTACATGAGGGTACACTGCGAGTAGAGGAATGAATGGGGGTGTGAGTAAGAAGCGAGAATGGGGTTGAACGAGTGAATAAAGGTACGACTGGGGGTGTGAGATTGTAAATCTCACAATTCCATTCATATCGCCACTCGTAGCGTACCCTGATAGAACGAGGGTATTATCATGTACGAATGAGGCTGACTGACGCTACGTCGCCATTTCATAATTTCCAGCATTACTTGGTTTTGTTAGCTGAAAATTGCGTTTTAATTTTCATGTATTGTTCATTAATATTGCAGCTAATTCGTTTTCTCTTGTTCTGTTTTACAGATTAGCCTGTTATTGAAAGCATACTGAGGTTCCTTGGATATTACTGAGTGTCCCCCTTGTCTTCTTCACATGAAAAAATTTTCTACATATTTAAGGTAAGCATCTGTACCCTAATTAGAATTTTACATTAAAATAAGATGATGGATACTGGTTACCGAGGCTTATTAATATATAAGTTTTTCCGTTTGCAAATTAGAAAACTTTGAAAGAATTTCGATAACGAGTGTAAATGATCAAAAATCGGTTTGTCAATGCATCTGCTGACAATCACTTATTTGCATTGCATTCAGTATTAAGAATATATTTTTTGACAAGATACACTGCCAAAAGAACTTTCAGAAAGGATAATCACTAATTTTCCAAATCTTCAGTATTTTATTTCATTGCTCATTTAAAAATGTGTGCAACCATTTCAAAAATTCAGCAAAAGTTTATTCGTGAAATCAGTCTTGATACCTTCATCGTGTTTTTATTTTTCGTACATTCCAATTAATGTGCCTATATAGTACTTAAAGTAATTTATCATTAGGTAAAATTTATTAATTAATTAGACAACACCTTATTAATTTTATTTTAAATTAGATTTCTTACCGTTACTATTAAATTATNAGTTATAAAAAATAATAATAATAATAGAGCAGATATAACATTAACAAAATATACTATAAGACCAACTGTATATATAGAAAAACCCAATAATGTAAATGAATGGTCAAAGACCATAAACCAGATGGAGGGTTACTGCTTTACCGAAACATCCAGAACTAGTATGCAGTTGTTCAACATGACAGAATGTTTAAAAATGTTAATATCTGTGTACAAGCAGTAATATTTCAAATAACTTATTTTTAGGTTTCAATTGTATATACTATATATATAGAAAAACCCAAAAATGTAAATAAATGGTCAAAGACCATAAACCAGATGGAGGGTTACTGCTTTAACTAAACATTCAGAGCTAGTATGCAGCTGTTCAACATGACAGAAAGTTAATATTTATGTACAAGTAGTAACACTCCAAAAGGTATGTTCTTTGACTATTAATTATATTCCTCATTCTATTCCGTTATTCCTCTACTCTCAGTGTACCCTCATATACGAATGAGGGTATTTTGCGAGTGGAGGTTCGAATGGGGGTGTGAGAAAGAAGTATGAATGGGGTTGAGCGAGTTAGTGGAGGTATAAATGGGGATGTGAGATTGTTCATACCGCCGCTCGTATACAACGAGGGTATTATACGAGTGGCGATATGAATTGAGTTAAATGAGAATAAATTATTCTTTCGATTTTCAATTTTCTTTATTTTGAATTCATTGAGAGTATTAGTACGTATTTTCTCGAGTACAGTTAATAAATACTTGCCTATTGTTAATTTAAAACTACATCCAAATTAAAAGAAAGATACTTTTATTTTTTTGTTTATTTTACATATCATATCTTATAGTAACTAGTTAATTGGCTATTCTTTTTTACGAAATTAATACTTCCAAAATAACTTTGTTAACTATTTCGTTATATTATCAATTTTTAAATAATTTAACAAATAATATTCAATTAATAAATCCAGTTACAATTAATATTTAAGATATTATTTATTTATTGTAATAATTACAATAAGGTATCATTATTATAAATTGATTATTATTTATATAATAATATATTTCTCTAAATTGCATTCATCATAATTATATTTATATTTAGACATGTACTTATATAGATAGACAGAATTACTAACTTAGATTATGGCAGGTAATTAATTGATAACTAATTAGTTTGTAAAATATTTAATGTTATTAGTAAATATTAATATTGCTGTAACAATAAACAATAGGAAATAATGAATTTAATGTGGGATGAAGATGATTATGAGAGTAAGAGTTTGAATGTGGTTGGAACGAAAGTGAGAGTAACTATGAAGGACTGAGGATGAGAAAGGAGTTTTGTCAGGGTTTAAGAGAAAGGGTGGATAAGTAAGAAAAAGAATGTGTGAGATGACTGTGGTGGGTGAAAAGGTAAGAGTGGGAATGAGTATATGTGTATGGAAGGCAGGGGGTGAAAATGAAATGTAAGGGTAAGAGTGAAAGAAAATGGATGTGTAAGGGTACATCTGAGTGAAAGCTAGAGTATAAAATAGAATGTGTATATGCATATAAGAAATGTATGTGTATGAGTGAAAAAGAAGGATTGAACGGGATTGTATGAAAGTCTGAATGGGGTGTTTCGTGTATGAGAACGAAGGTGTGAGAATAGAGTAATGAATAGGGATGCCTTACGAATGGAGGAACGAAGGGTGGTGTGAGTAAATGAATGAACAAAATATTGCAAATACGAAAGAGGGTGTGAGAAAGTAAATCCTACAACTCCACTCATTCATCCACTTACAGAATACCCCCATTTGTAGATGGGGTTATGAGAGAGGTACAAATAGTGATGTGTGTGTGAGAGAGAGGGAGAGAATGGAGGTACAAATGAGGATGTGAGAAAGTATTTTCATAAGTCACTTTCATACCTGCACTCGCAAAATACCCTCATTCGTACATGAGGGTACACTGCGAGTAGAGGAATGAATGGGGGTGTGAGTAAGAAGCGAGAATGGGGTTGAACGAGTGAATAAAGGTACGACTGGGGGTGTGAGATTGTAAATCTCACAATTCCATTCATATCGCCACTCGTAGCGTACCCTGATAGAACGAGGGTATTATCATGTACGAATGAGGCTGACTGACGCTACGTCGCCATTTCATAATTTCCAGCATTACTTGGTTTTGTTAGCTGAAAATTGCGTTTTAATTTTCATGTATTGTTCATTAATATTGCAGCTAATTCGTTTTCTCTTGTTCTGTTTTACAGATTAGCCTGTTATTGAAAGCATACTGAGGTTCCTTGGATATTACTGAGTGTCCCCCTTGTCTTCTTCACATGAAAAAATTTTCTACATATTTAAGGTAAGCATCTGTACCCTAATTAGAATTTTACATTAAAATAAGATGATGGATACTGGTTACCGAGGCTTATTAATATATAAGTTTTTCCGTTTGTACTATTGCTCTAACATTTTGTTATCAAATTGTTTACTAGGGAAACTTGAAACAATTTATTTCACAGGAACATTAACAAAACTCTTGGGATTGCAATGCGATGGCAGAATAAAGTAGCAAAAACTCAGTAAAACATTACATAACATTGTTGATTTACAACTTTTATTTCCTGTTATTTACTTACTACACTTAGTTAATTCGTTTTTTATCTGTTTTTACAGATTATCTTATAAGCATGAAGTTTATTCTACCTTGTCGTATTATTTTTCTTGGACTATGGACATTGACCTGCTGTTAACATCTTCATTTTGCAACATTATGCAATTAATCTTCGACGAATGATTGAGAGAGCACCTTGAAGTTAATTTGGATACCAAATTGTCTGCAGTGGCATCATTCTTCCTGGATTTACATTACTGTTTGCACTTGTTGACTTTGGCACATTGTAGTTAATTAAGGTGAGAATACATAACATAATTAACATTAGTTTCTCATTATTAATCTGTTATCACCCTATCTGTTTCAGATCGCCGGTGGAGAAGATAAAGAAGACCCCCTAGTTAAAATACTTCTCCATTTTGCATGTTTTTTGTAGTTTATTTTATTTGAATTAATTTTTGATTGTAGATGTTATTATTATGTTTTTTAGTAGTAGTGGTAGTAGTAGTTATTACTGTACTAACACATTTATTTTTTTTGATAGTCGTAGTCTAACATGTCTCTTGCTTACCTCTTCGCTTAGCTTACTGCAAATTCTTACTATAAATTGCTTTGCATTTACCCTACGTCTTCTACATGATTCAACGTTTCGTTATCGTGTTTCTTTCTTCTCACCCTTGTGGAACTAGGGAGGGCCTCCCCGAACGACTTCCCTTGGGCTTAGCTTTTTAGTTGATCTTAAAAGTGTCTTATACACTTTTCGCGAGTCTACTCTAGCGTTACTTCCTTTCAGACAGGGTACAGTGGGTTATCTGGAATAGGAGCAATAGGCGACTGCCCAGCTTGCCTTGGCGAAATCTGTCCGATCTTCTCTACCAAAGCTATTAGTATTTGTCGTTAGTCCTTGTAATTGCACTATTCGCTTTCAG
>NW_020438934.1:1007092-1009234 GCF_000699045.2 Agrilus planipennis
GTCTGAAAGGAAGTAACGCTAGAGTAGACTCGCGAAAAGTGTATAAGACACTTTTAAGATCAACTAAATAGCTAAGCCCAAGGGAAGTCGTTCGGGGAGGCCCTCCCTAATTCCACAAGGGTGAGAAGAAACACACACGATAACGAAACGTTGAATCATGTAGAACTCGTAGGGTAAATGCAAAGCAAATTAGGAAGAATATGCAGTAAGCTAAGCGAAGAGGTAAGCAAGAGACATGTTAGACTATACTACAACTACTAAACGTGTTAGAACTACTGCTACACCAATACTACATAGCAAACATAGCAAACTTTCTAGAGGTTTTACAAAATGCCACAATAGACGTTTTAAAATTTAAATGTCAGTTTTCACTTTCAAAAAATGCTTACTTTTACGTTATTCGAATTTTCGAAATGCTAAAAGGAATTGGTTTCGTATCTATTTCAAAATTATCCTCAAAATTGCCTGTTTAAACAAACATTAAAGATCATCAAACAAACCGAACCCTTTAATGAGCTTTACAAAAATCAGTTTTCACAATTGAATAATGCATTCTTCTGCGTTATCTAAAATTTGAATGTTCTAAACGACAATATCTCTATTTCAAAATTATTCTCCGACGTACCTATTCAAACTGTGATTAAATATATTTCCCATAACCAAACATAGTAAATTTTCTAGAGGTTTTACAAAATGTCACAATAAACTTTTCAAATATCTAAAGATCTGTTTTCACTTTAAATAAATCCTTACTTATACGTTATTTGAATTTTTAAAATGCTAAACGGAATTCGTATCTATTTCAAAATTATCCTATTTGAAAATGCTTACCATCATCAAACAAAGCAAATCCTTTAGAGGGCTGTACAAAAGTCAGTTTTCAGGATTAAATAATGCAAAATTTACGTTATTTGAATTTTTAAAATATTAGAGAATTTATAGCTCTATCTTTATTGAAACTGCACCCAAATACTGAAACGTTTGCTTGATTGATGGCAAACATATACCAATTGGGAAAATTGCATCTTGCCTAATGAAACATTAAAATACATTTGTAACAACTAGCACACCTGACTTTTAGGCATAACCGTAGTATCGCAAAATACCAAATTCAAATTTCTTATTACTAAGAGTATTTCTCAATTGTCGGTAATTAGACGTTAATTTGGAAAATTGTAACTTGTTTAATTAAACTCCGACTTAAAATCCATTTTCATTGTGAATAATGTAAGTTTTACGAAACGCCAAAGTAAGATTTCTATTTTAAAATTAGAGGTAATATCTTGAATTGTTCTTAATTAGTGATAAACGTTTTAAAGGCGTTTTGGCAAGATGCAATTTTCTTATTTACACTCAGATTTCTTTTACATTACAAATACTGCCGAAAAAACGAATAGTTCAGTATTAATGACAAACATATTAAACATTCAACATTAAATTAATATCCTCAATGTATCAAACAAAATTTACAATATGTTACAGAAATTCCTGAAGTAGCATTTTAATAAAAAATACGCCCATTCTATGCTGTTGTAGTTTTCTTATTTGGAGTTGAATTTGACCAGTTAGCCCAAACTTTTGAGCATTCTTCCACATCATACGCCTGCTGAACTTGTTCTCCAGGGCTTCTTAGCTTCCGCATCCAAAAAGGGTTCAATTTTAAGATCATCCAGGTCTAAATAATAAGTAAATAGTTTTTATTTCAGTTACTTTACATAAACCAGATAGCTAGTAAAATAATAATAATAATAATAAAATTACCAGGTGATTTGAATAAAAAATACAAATAATACATTTTTAATTTTAAAATTGTATCATATCCAAATAAAAGACGACATATTTTTTTTGAATACGTATATATAAAAAATTTGTAGTTTGTAGATTGACATTAATAATTGATTTAATTTTTATTTACGATTAGTTCTCATACTGGGTAGCTTTTTTATTACCTTCGTTACCTTAAAACGGAGCTGTGGTACCTACCTTGTACCATAGCAAGCATAATGAATATTTTTATTGTACGACCCCAATTTTTAAAATTAAAAAAACAAGTGCAGCCAGATCTACTAACAAGCTTATCTACTTCAATTGGCCATCTTGTGAGCGTGAGACATAGGATAAGCACCTAAACATATTTTTATA
>NW_020438934.1:1009754-1012696 GCF_000699045.2 Agrilus planipennis
TTTGGTAGAGAAGATCGGACAGATTTCGCCAAGGCAAGCTGGGCAGTCGCCTATTGCTCCTATTCCAGATAACCCACTGTACCCTGTCTGAAAGGAAGTAACGCTAGAGTAGACTCGCGAAAAGTGTATAAGACACTTTTAAGATCAACTAAACAGCTAAGCCCAAGGGAAGTCGTTCGGGGAGGCCCTCCCTAGTTCCACAAGGGTGAGAAGAGAAAAGAACACGATAACGAAGCGTTGAATCATGTAGAAAACGTAGGGTAAATGCGAAGCAATTTAGTAAGAATATGCAGTAAGCTAAGCGAAGAGGTAAGCAAGAGACATGTTAGACTATACTACAACTACTAAACGTGTTAGAACTACTGCTACACTAATACTACATAGCGAACATAGCAAACTTTGTAGAGGTTTTACAAAATGTCACAATAAACGTTTGAAATATCTAAAGATCTGTTTTCACTTTAAAAAAATGCCTACTTATAAGTTATTTGAATTTTCGAAATGCTAAAAGAAATTGTCTTCGTATCTATTTCAAAATTATCCTCAAAATTACCTGTTTAAACAAAGATGATTAAAAAAGCTCACCGCAACTGAATAATGCATACTTCTACGTTATCTGAATTTTGAAAGTTTTAAACAAAGTTTTTTATCTATTTCAAAATTATTCTCAGACCTCAATTTAGACTATGATTAAATATATTTCCGATAGTCAAACATACCAATCTTTCTAGAGGTTTTACAAAATGCCACAATAGACGTTTTAAAATTTAAATGTCAGTTTTCACTTTCAAAAAATGCTTACTTTTACGTTATTCGAATTTTCGAAATGCTAAAAGGAATTGGTTTCGTATCTATTTCAAAATTATCCTCAAAATTGCCTGTTTAAACAAACATTAAAGATCATCAAACAAACCGAACCCTTTAATGAGCTTTACAAAAATCAGTTTTCACAATTGAATAATGCATTCTTCTGCGTTATCTAAAATTTGAATGTTCTAAACGACAATATCTCTATTTCAAAATTATTCTCCGACGTACCTATTCAAACTGTGATTAAATATATTTCCCATAACCAAACATAGTAAATTTTCTAGAGGTTTTACAAAATGTCACAATAAACTTTTCAAATATCTAAAGATCTGTTTTCACTTTAAATAAATCCTTACTTATACGTTATTTGAATTTTTAAAATGCTAAACGGAATTCGTATCTATTTCAAAATTATCCTATTTGAAAATGCTTACCATCATCAAACAAAGCAAATCCTTTAGAGGGCTGTACAAAAGTCAGTTTTCAGGATTAAATAATGCAAAATTTACGTTATTTGAATTTTTAAAATATTAGAGAATTTATAGCTCTATCTTTATTGAAACTGCACCCAAATACTGAAACGTTTGCTTGATTGATGGCAAACATATACCAATTGGGAAAATTGCATCTTGCCTAATGAAACATTAAAATACATTTGTAACACCTAGCACAGCTGACTTTTAGGCATAATTGTGGTATCGCAAAATACCAAATTCAAATTTCTTATTCCTAAAAGCTGGCCGTAAAGTTTTGAGTGTTTCTCAATTGTCGGTAATTAGACGTCAATTTGGAAAATTGTAACTTGTTTAATTAAAATCCGACTTAAAATCCATTTTCATCGTGAATAATGTAACTTTTACAAAACGCCAAAATAAGATTTCTATTTTAAAACCAGAGGTAAAATCTTGAATTGTTCTTAATTAGTGATAAACGTTTTAAAGACGTTTTGGCAAGATGCAATTTTCTTATTTACACTCGGATTTCCTTTACATAACAAATACTGCCGAAAAAACGAATAGTTCAGTATTAATGACAAACATTACATTAAATTAATAGGCTCAATGTATCAAACAAAATTTACAATATGTTACAGAAATTCCTGAAGTAACATTTTAATAAAAAATACGCCCATTCTATGCTATTGTAGTTTTCTTATTTGGAGTTGAATTTGACCAGCTAGCCCAAACTTTGAAGCATTCTTCCACATCATACGCCTGGTGAACTTGTTCTCCAGGGTTTCTTAGCTTCCGCATCCAAAAAGGGTTGAATTTTAAGATCATACAAGTCTAAATAATAAGTAAATAGTTTTTATTTCAGTTACTTTACATAAACCAGATAGCTAGTAAAATAATAATAATAATAAAACTACCGGGTGATTTGAATAAAAAATACCAATAATACATTTTTCATTTTAAAATTGTATCATATCCAAATAAATTATTAAATACGTACATATAAATAATATGTAGTTTGTAAAATAATATTAATAATTGATTTAATTTTTATTTACGATTAGTTCTCATACTGGGTAGCTTTTTTATTACCTTCGTTACCTTAAAACGGAGCTGTGGTACCTACCTTGTACCATAGCAAGCATAATGAATATTTTTATTGTACGACCCCAATTTTTAAAATTAAAAAAACAAGTGCAGCCAGATCTACTAACAAGCTTATCTACTTCAATTGGCCATCTTGTGAGCGTGAGACATAGGATAAGCACCTAAACATATTTTTATAGCCCATGAATATGTTTCTAGTAATTAATTAAACAATATCATGAAAACAATGACTATAAACTCTCCTAGATAGTTATTTTTGTTCATACAATAATTAAAGACAAACTGACATTGTTGTGTGAGATTCTACTTTACTAATTTGTAAAAAACCCAGAGTAATTTCTCCCTTGTATCATATATGATTTTTATGTGTAGGAAAGTATTTTCAATCGTTTAAAATACATAGAATATTCATAAAAAAATTAAAATGTAAAATTTAACCAAAAAAGCAAACATTACCTTGCTGCGTTGTGGTTGGTTATCCAAACGTCCTTAAGATTTCCCAAATCGCTTCCGAAAAGTGGCAGGTTTTGGTTTTATTTTCAAACACGACAAATTCATCTAATAAAAGATATA
>NW_020438934.1:1013012-1013665 GCF_000699045.2 Agrilus planipennis
TACCTAATTAAAAATCCTCTTTTAAACTATTTCTTTTAAAATGAAACGGTGTGAGGCAACCACACACTTTAAAATTTCATCAATTTTTTTCTATAAGTCGTAACTAAATAAAAATCGTTTGAAAGTAGTGTTTCAAATTTCAATCTAAACGAAGAGTTTGCAGAGTGATCTGTTTTTTATATCTAATTTCACGTCATATAAAATAAAATAATTTTAATTTAACAGAATCATGAACAAAACATTATTTTTAAAAAACTAACTAAACATCACCTCTTTTTAAATGTAAAATTTTGAATAATTGAGAATATTTATTAGTTCACAATATCTAGAAATAGACTATCGAAGAGAAGGTTACTTTCACTTTTTAGTACTGCATAAATAAAATAATAATAAACTGAACATAAATCTAATTCATAAAAAAATAAATAAACGTTGCATTAGAAAATAATGGCATTAATTATAATCAATGAAAAATGATGAAGTCATAATAATTTAATTGCATATGAGAATTGAATTAAAATTTAGATACTCATTGTAGCATTTCAGAACTTTCCTCGCTTTTTCTTTCAGAATTAAAGGTAGTTCAACCTCAACTTTACCTAATTATTACTATAATCGTTGCTTTATTACTTTATTTCAGATTTCAACTATCC
>NW_020438935.1:0-10797 GCF_000699045.2 Agrilus planipennis
GACAGTGCCCTTGCCTCAAGCTTTATTATTTTCAGAACAGTCAAATTCAAAACTGTCCAAACCCCCTCTACAAGAACACGTTTGGTCAACCCTACAAAGTGGTGGGAATTCAGGAATATAAGATAGAATATAGACAGATAAAAAGAAGAAAAGCGACAGATAAAAGAAATTATAGATTTAGAAACATTTTATAATAAATTCGAATTAAAATCAACATATAAAAATGCACAAAGTTTATCATTTTAGGTTAAGTTAAGTTGCTTAGGATCCAAGATGCTAACATAGTTCTAAGTTTAAGGTAGTTGTAAATGCAGAATCCTCTAAAGTAAATTTTTTTGACTTAAAAGATCTGGACTATTACAAACTGAATTTATTATTGAGAAGACGATCCTCGTTCAGGCCGGCCGACAGAAATCTTGACCGAAAAAAACATTGAACTTGTGAGAAAAGCTATAACTAAAGATAGACGAATCACTTATAAACAATTAGCTGAAACCCTGAAGATCTCCGAAAGATGTGTTGGAAGAATTATATCGAACCATTTAAAAGTTAGAAAACTTTGTACCCTGTGGATACCCCACGAGCTGACCGACGCTCAAAGGGAGGCACGCGTAATTTGGTGCAAACTGGAAAAATGCCACTCATTCTAAAACTGGTTTCCCAAAACACGGAAAATCAATTTCTCATATTCCAACTATGTCGATGTAGCAGGTAAAATTACAAAGAATATCTACATCTAGCAGTGTTGAAACGTTAATAAATAAAAAAGTATTAAAAAAAATATGGGTATTACGTGAAGTCTGTCATTGAAGTAATACAATTTCTAATTGTCACCGAATTAGCTTTACGTGAAAATTATATTTTGGAAGAAAAAGAACAAGGATTATTTCATAATTTATATGAATACACAATNAAAATGCCGACAATCGTTCTCTCTTCCATTAGTCTATAAAAATCTCACTTTTACAGCCTCCTTTAAAAAATATTCCTTCCATCCAATTATAACAACCACAGACTATATTTTTTTCAATTAACAATAACCTTCTATAAAACTTCTCTCGCATCGGCATTTCTGCATGTAATTTGCCTTGAACCGGAGTTATCCAAGCTACAACATCTTCAATTGGGATTAGATCATTTAATTCAAGACAAAAGAACCTTAATCCAAAATTTATGCGAACACTGTCAAGAAATTTTTTTATAAGGAGGGAGACGTATTGACTAATTTACTAATACAATTAAACATAAAATTCCCCTAAATTCTGATGTACCAGTTTTTGTGAAACCATATCGTTTTCCCCTTATGCACAAACAGGAAATTTATAGACAAGTAGAAGAATTACGTAGGCAAAATATTATTACCTAGAGCGAATCACCATACAGCTCTCCGATTTTTCTAGTACCAAAGTTGCCGGATAAAAATGATAATAAGTCATGGCGCATAGTCGTGGACTTTAGAAAGGTAAATTAAAAGACGATCGAAGACAAATATCCGATACCCAACATTACGTCGATTCTAGATTTGCTTGAGGGTTCAAATTATTTTTCGAAATTGGACCTGAAAAGCGGGTATCACCAAATCAAAATTGAACCGGAGGATAGATATAAAATGGTTTACCACCGTTACCATGCGAGGTATTGGATGCTAACCTTATACAATTCAATTTATAATCTATTAATTTAGACCAACTGTCAAAATTGACTCTGACTTGAATGACCCGCTAGCGTACATGAAAGAACCATGGCATGACATTAATAACATACTCTATATTGTCATATTAGGTATTGTAGCGATTTTTATAATATTGTATTGTGTGTGAAAAGCTTTTTGGAATTTTTTGCAAGAAGAGGACTCTGAATGGGGAGAATACTGGCGAATCGGAAGAAATGGCGGGCCAAGAGGCTTTTCCTATTCCTAGAAGACGTGTTTAATTTTTAGTAATAGTTATGTTACGTTTATTATTTTATATTTTGATAATTAATAGTGTTTTGATTGATGTGCAGTTGGTGCGAAACTAATCTCTTTTTATAATTATTATTACTATTTTATTCCGTTATAATTAAGAGCAATTTTCTGGCTTTACCATAAAATTCCTTCTTAACGGGGGAGGAGTTATCCAAGCTAACACATATGTTCCCATAACAAAATCACGCCACGCATCGCAAGATATCACGCCACGCAAGGAATGGCGTGTTTCGCACTTATTGCAGCATCAGCTAGTTTAATTTATAAATACAGGTGCATCTTCACCTTTACTTACTTTTACTTTTAAGACTTTTTATGTTTGATTAGCTGCCGCCCATAGGGTATTGCTAATAAGTAATTGTCCAAAAGTGTTTCTTAAGAATAAAGTTTGTTCAAAAGATTTTCAGTTCTTTTTAAAAAACAAAAGTTCCGAGACGAAACCAAAGCTGGCGCAGTCGTGACGGATCAAAGTTTTTACCTAATTTAGTAACTACCAAAAATTTCGGAAAAATACGGTCCGTGTGGTGAAGGGTGAACTAGATTCTGTCGAACCGGTGCACTCCTAACAGTCTATCAAAATATGGAGAAAAACAATCCGTGATAATGAAGTGCCGCCCAAAAGGGGGCAAAATTGTGAAAAATTTTGTGAAAATTGTGAAAATTGATGTGGATTGCCGTTTCAACCCTACGGATTTTGTATTTGTGAGCGGCGAAGAACAACAGAATCAGAGGACGAACGGGTCCAAACAGCAAACATCACCACAAAACAGCAATTACACGACGACCCCAATCGTCAAGTGACCTGGAGCAACGAAATCACCTCATCGAGAGTCATTGAGTCACGAAGAACAGAGTAAGTCTAAGAATGATGATTTACTTTTTCATGTAGGACGAAACATTTTTGTAAAAGTATTTTAGAGTTTGTGTGTACTTGATTAATTATAAGTTATAGGTAATAGTTCTACAAGATAGTTAGGTTAATGTCAATTAATGAATGTATCAATCGGAAGTGACGATTTAGGAGATTTGAACGCGACTTTTGGTTCATTGAACTTGTCAGGAGAGGAATTTTTAGGTTTCCGACGAAGCGAAATTTTACCAAATTTTATTATGCAGAACGATAATGTTCAGTGGGTTCAGGCGCCACGGCCTAACACAGAACAACTTTTTTCCGCCGCAAAAAATTACGGCGATATTTNGATGTAGCAGGTAAAATTACAAAGAATATCTACATCTAGCAGTGTTGAAACGTTAATAAATAAAAAAGTATTAAAAAAATATAGGAATTACGTGAAGTCTATCATTGAAGTAATACAATTTCTAATTGTCAACGAATTAGCTTTGCGTAGAAATTATATTTTGGAAGAAGAAAAAGAACAAGGATTATTTCAGAATTTATATGGATACACATGAAATATCCACATTTGAACGAGGTTCTCATTCATATACCACAAAACGCAGCATATCGTTCACCTGAAATTCAAAATCAAATAATTCAAGCAATGATTCAAGCAGTACGAAGTTCCATTGTCAAAGATATTAATGAATCTGTCGTGAAATGGTTTACTCTAATGGAAGATGGGACGAGAGATAAAAATAAGCGCGAAAATATTGCATTAGCAATACGTTACGTCAAGGATGGTGTCGTCAATGAGTCGTTGCAGATGGTTAAGACTGCCCGGAAGTCTCAAAAGGACCTTTTATAAATTTTACGTGGCGATATATACCTTTCGGTCTCCCCGCCACGACCCCCATGGGCTCGGGATTAAGATACGCTCAATCAGCGCGTGTAATCTAGTGACTACACTACCAGATTCGTCTACTCAGCTTGCAAGGCCGGTAGACCCCTCTGGTGTGGGCGGGACCTATCTAATCCCTACCAGCTCTGCAGGCTGGTACCCGAGCAGGTTGTGACGCTGCTCACCCGCCGGGGTTTCCCCCTTGCCCAGCTTGCTGGCTCAAACCACTACCACTACGAGTCCAACCCAATTCAGGTCAAGCCGGCCAGTTTCCTGGCCAGGGGCCCCTGACCTCCCGTAGTACCAATCTTCATCATTGGTAGGATGTTCGGAGCAACAATAACAACTCCTCCCAGTTAATATTTCTTGCAATTCTCGGAACTGGTTGACCAGCTCGGGTATGTGGGGTCGCCAAGCCCAAACCGCCGTGGCGGCCCCTGCGTTAAGTCGCATCTTTTTTATTCATCTATTCCTTTTTACCTATTATTCTTTCTTTCGTTAAAGACCCACCCCACATATTCCTTTATACTTCCGTAACTCCTTCTACTCGTCAGTGCCTTGCTTACATCCCATTCTCGTTCTCCCCCCTTCCTTACTTCCCATACGTTCCAGCTTCTCTTATTCTCGTATTTCTCACACTCAAACATAATATGCACCCAGTCTTCTATCCGTCCACACCATTCACAAGCAGCTGTTTCATGCAGGTGTCTATCATATAAGTACTTGTTCATGGACCCATGTCCTGTAACTACGAACCCTAATCCCAAGGTCCATTTCACCCACTCACATCTGTCTCTCCATCTAACATCCTTTAAAAATCCATATGTAATTCTCCCTTTTTCACAATTATCCCACCTTTCCTGCCATAGGTCCCTAACTTTTTCCTTCATAATTATCCCACATCTTCTTATACTAAGTCCTCTCAATTCCCTTTCTCCACATAAGTCCAGTTCATCCATCTGAATTCCCTTCTTTACCTTGTATATTCCAGCCCTCATCTTAGCCAATAAATCCCAGGGAGGTGTACCCATCATCACCTGCATGCTTTCCGTGCTCACTGTTCTACAGATCGGCAGACAGCAATATAAAGCTATTCTCTGACATCCATTTATTCCTTTTATTCCCATTCCATATTTCAAAATATCAATCCAAACACTTTCTCCATACATTCCAATGGCCACTAAAAGTCCTTCATATATCATTCTCAGGCTTCTACCCTTCAGTCCCCAGTCTCTTCTGGTCACCCTTCTTAGGCAACCGACCACATTAGTCATCTTTCTCCTTAAGTGTCTCATGTGTACTTTGTAGTTTAATCTTTCTCCTGTCCATATTCCTAAGTATTTGACTTCCTGGGCGTATGTTATTGTTCTATTGCCCATCTTCACCAATGGTGGTCTGTTTCCACTTAATCTTCCTTTTAACATCATAATGACTGTTTTTCTATCATTTAACCTTACTCCAGCACTCTGTCCCCATTCATCTACCCTTTCTAATCCTTTCGTCATTTTTTCTTCAATCTCTCTCCTACTATTTCCATCAACCATTACTAGCAAATCATCGGCATACGCAACAGCCTTGCATACTCCTTCCAGTTCTTTTAATAAAACATTCATTGCCAGGTTCCACATAAGTGGTCCTGCTATACTGCCTTGTGGGCATCCCCTTTCAATGTCTATTCCTACTTCGTCATATTTTTCCTTTATGTAAGCTTTCCTATTATTAAAATAGTCCATCCATATATTTCTTTCCTCACATCCCAATTCAATTATCCTTTCCTGTAAGTATCTCCAATCTAGCCAGTCAAACGCACTCTTGAAGTCCACAAAGCATGCCAATACATATTTTCGTCGTGAGTTTCTGACCGTTTCTTTTACTTTTATCCAAGCATCCACCGTACTTTTTCCTGTCCTAAATCCGTACTGTTTGTCACTTAGTTCTTCATCGTATTTATTATTTATTCTGTTTACCAGTACCCTTTCTAATACCTTTCCCATGACATTCAGTAAACAAATTGGTCGGTAGGATGCCACATCATCTTTTGGTCTATCTGGTCCCTTTAATAAAACTATCACATTTGCCTTTTTCCAGTCTGTTGGGAATGTGCCCTGTTGTATACACTCGTCAAACAGTTGTATTAGATACTCAGGGGCAGCCCTCTTATTGCCTTTTCTACTTCCTCTTCTGTTACTCCCATACACTGTCCTTCTCTCCACACTCTGTTCATTGCCTCTCCTCTCGGAAAGAATGATCTCAATAAGGAGCCCATCCTCTCCTTCCAGTCACTAATTTCCTCATTTCCAGTTCTTATGCTTCCCATAGTTCCTTTATTCCTTTTCCCAAGGCATATTCTATATACGTCGCTCCACGGGTTCGAGTTCCCGATTGTGTTTACAAATTCCCTCCAGTTGTTTTCTTTGCTTTTGTTTATTTCAGTTTTATATTCTCTCACGATTCTTTTATAATTTTCTTCCAATTCCATTGTTTCCTCATTCCTATTTCCATTTCTCCTCTTCCTTTGTACTAACCTCCTTGCTTTCTTTACCATTTTCTTTCTCCGTGTCAAATCCTCGTTCCACCAGTTCACTGTACATTTACCACTCATCTTTTTCCTTTTTAAAAGTCTTGTGCATACATTTCTTATTTTGTTGTTTAGACATTCCACTTTGTCATTTACAGTCATTTCTCGGAAGACGTCCAAGTCAACTTCTCTAATCTCATTCCTCATTTCGTCTACGAATCCCTTCCAGTCCACATCCTTCAATTTCCATCTGTCAATATCATTTATCCTTCTCAGACCTCCCTGTCTTTCCAATATTATTTCGATTACATTGTGGTCACTTATCCCATACTCTGGGCATACATTCCATTTTATATCCCATCCTCTCCAATTCCCTTTTATCATTGAAACGTCTATATCGCTTTACCCGTTGACCGTAGAAAAAGTATACACCGGGGTATATTCATTTAATACAGTCAAATCTTCTGCCATTATCATTTCTTCAACCTCTCTTCCCCTTATTTCTGTTTCCCGCACTTCTCCTACCGGGATCTTACTATGCCACATGGGCGATACCGCGTTCGCGTCTATTCCCAATAGTACTCTGCTGCCATTGACTTGGGTTAGAGTATTTTTAAGATACCTCAGACTGGTATCTATAGGTTCCCCGTATCTGCAATATGCAGATACTAGGACAACCTCACCAAGCTCTCCATTGATTCTGACGCAGACACCAGTTGTGTTGGTGCAGCCTACGATCACTTTTACTTCTAGATCATGTCTGGTGACTATAGCAGCAGAGCCACCAGACACCGCAGCAACCCGCAGCCCATGTGGCATACCCGGTATACCATCTCCTTTCACATATGGTTCTTGTAACAATAGAACATCGACCCTTTCCTCCAACATAGCCACTCCCAAGTCGCACATTACCCTATATCCCCTCTGTCCATTCACCTGCCATATTTTGTACCTTCCTTTATTCCCCTCCATCACTGTCGCGCATCCTCTCCTTCAGCCAATTCAACCTTATTAAGTACTCTGGGCAATCTTTACTTAGTATATGATGGCTATTATTCCTTCCCTTCGCCTTGCAATTCCTACACCTTATATTCCCGTCCTTGCAATCCGTACTTATGTGCCCTTCACCTCCACATTTTTTACAAACAACAATATTATCTCTACAGTTCTTCATTGTGTGTCCAAACGCAAAGCGTTTGAAACATCTCACCACCGAATCTAGTTTCCTCGTTTTTAATAGATTCCACTCTATGTAGACTTTTCCTCGGTCTGTTACTCTCCTTATAATCTTTTCAGGTAATTCCAATATTACGTTTCCTTTTTCCTTTCCTTTCCCTCCTCTAGCCACAATCCTTGCTCTCTTCATATAATCGACTCTAGTCATTACTTCTTTACAATTTTTTTCATAAAGTTGATTTATTATAACGTCGTCTGTCCATTCACTTAGTGCATCATATATTACTATTTTATTCATTTTTTGTTTTACTTCCTCTATTGTAAGTCCGACTTTTTCTAATTCTTTGCACTCCACTCTACGAATCCTATCCTTTTCAGGTCAAGCCGGCCAGTTTCCTGGCCAGGGGCCCCTGACCTCCAGTAGTACCAATCTTCATCATTGGTAGGATGTTCGGAGCAACAATAACAACTCCTCCCAGTTGAGATTTCTTGCAATTGTCGGTACTGGTGGACCACGACATTCGTACCAGATAAATTTATAACTCCAGCATTTGTTACCGATGCTACTATTATTCTTGACGGAATAAAAGAAGATATCGAAATGAACGTGGCCCAATCAAAAATTATGGATGTTCATGTTCTTATAGGACAAAATTTTACAGAATTGTCCGATGTCGAATATACAAAAAAAGGGAACTTGTTAAAATTTTCATTTGCAAAACCCCTTTTTCAAAATCATGAGAAACGTTATTGTACTCAAATTGACAGGGCTTTATTGAACATTGGAATCGACGATAACAAAATAACACGAGATTTAATAAACTTTCTTAACGAATTCAGGGAATGTATCGCTTTAAATTTGTCCGAATTGGGTATGGTCTCGGTAACTAATATGAAAATAAAACTTACTACAGACTAACCCGTTCAAAGTCATCCTCGCCGTTTAGCAGAAAATGAACGAAATTTAGTTCAGAAAATGGTACAGGAAATGCTTGATAATAACATAATTCGACACTCCCATTCGACTTATACAAGTCCGATTGTTCTAGTAGGAAAGAAAACAGGGGATAAACGTTTATGTATAAATTATAGAGCTCTCAACAAAATTACGGAAAAATTCAAATATCCTCTGCCATTAATAGAAGATTTGATAGATCGTCTTCACGGATACAAATACTTTATTAGTCTTGATTTACACTCCGGTTTCTTCAAGTTCCGCTTTCACCAGAATCCGTACCATATACAGCTTTTGTTACACCCGACGGAATGTATGAATTTCTCCGAATGCCTTTACCTTTACCATTAACCTGATATTTTCTGAATTACGGTTTACCAAAATTCTCATTTATATGGACGATATTTTGATACCAGCCAAAACTATATCAGAGGCCTTGGAAATTCTACGCGACGTTCTGGAATTAATGAGACGACATGGTTTAACTTTAAAACTATCAAAATGTCATTTCTTAAAAACTCAAATAGAATATTTAGGCTACTCAATATCGGAATCACAAGTTAAACCCGGTAATTTCAAAACAGAAGCAGTAGGAAAGTTTCCGTGTCCTAGAGACGCGCATCAGGTGAGACAATTTTTAGGGCTTACAGGCTATTTCAGAAAATTCATCAAAAATTATGCACACCTCACAAAACCGCTAACAACGCTGCTAGGAAAAGGCGTTAATTCGAAATGGGGCGAAGCTGAAAATGAAGCATATCTTAAACTAAAATATTTATTAGTGTCTCAGCCAATTTTAAGAATCTTTAATCCAAACTTGCAATGCGTGTTGTACACTGACGCTAGCCGTAACGGACTGGCTGGCATTCTCACCAAAAACGAAAATAACAAAGAATGGACTATTGCCTATTTTAGTCGTCAAACGCGTCCTTAAGAGAAATTTATCATTCTTTTGAGCTCGAAGCGCTTGCTGTTGTTGAGTCGGTCAAAAGATTTAGACCTTATTTATTAGGGAAAAGTTTTATTATTATAACTGACTGTTCAGCCGTTAAATACCCTTTAGCGAAAAATGAAATCAACATGCGAATAGCTCGCTGGGTAATGACTTTGAACAAATTCTCATTCGAAATAAAACACAAGGCAGGTAGTCAAATGCATCATGTGGATGCGCTTAGTACAGTATATTAGTCTTGGTCATAAGAAAAGACGACTGGATGTTAATAATTCAACAACAAGATAAGAATGTTACTGAAATAAAGAACGTACTTAAATCCGGTGAAGCGGATAAACATCATTCCATATATACGCTCTAAAGGGAGAACTAGTTTATCGAAATACCCCGTATGGACTGCGATGGGTAGTACCTAAAGCGGCCCGGTTCCAGATATGCCGTATGAATCATGACGAAACGGGTCATTTCGCGTTTGACAAAACATACGAAATCATATCATCCAAATACTGGTTTCCCAAAATGCGACGGTTCGTACAAAAGTACATAAACAATTGTTTAGAATGCCTATATTTCAAAACACAAGCTGGAAAGAAATTCTCCACCTCATCCCAAAAATTCCGGTTCCATTCCATACTGTACATGCCGACCACCTTGGCCCGTTTATCAAAACAAAATTCAATAATACACACATATTTGCCGTAATTGACGCATTTACCAAATTTATACTTCTGTACCCAGTAAAAAGTACTAATTCCCATTGTGCGGACGCTGGAACAGCTTTTACCTCTATAAAATTTAGAGAATTCATTGAAAGCATAGGTACGACTCACCATCTAAATGCAATAGCTCTCCCATGAGGCAATGGACATGCCCGGAAGTCCCAAAAGGGCCTTTTATAAATTTTACGTGGCGATATATACCTTTCGGTCTCCCCGCCACGACCCCCATGGGCTCGGGATTGAGATACGCTCAATCAGCGCGTGTAATCTAGTGACTACACTACCAGTTTCGTCTACTCAGCTTGCAAGGCCGGTAGACCCCTCTGGTGTGGGCGGGACCTATCTAATCCCTACCAGCTCTGCAGGCTGGTACCCGAGCAGGTTGTGACGCTGCTCACCCGCCGGGGTTTCCCCCTAGCCCAGCTTGCTGGCTCAAACCACTACCACTACGAGTCCAACCCAATTCAGGTCAAGCCGGCCAGTTTCCTGGCCAGGGGCCCCTGACCTCCCGTAGTACCAATCTTCATCATTGGTAGGATGTTCGGAGCAACAATAACAACTCCTCCCAGTTGAGATTTCTTGCAATTCTCGGTACTGGTTGACCAGCTCGGGTACGTGGGGTCGCCAAGCCCAAACCGCCGTGGCGGCCCCTGCGTTAAGTCGCATCTTTTTTATTCATCTATTCCTTTTTACCTATTATTCTTTCTTTCGTTAAAGACCCACCCCACATATTCCTTTATACTTTCGTAACTCCTTCTACTCGTCAGTGCCT
>NW_020438935.1:13920-19659 GCF_000699045.2 Agrilus planipennis
CATCAGACCAATATTAGTAAATAAAACGAATCTGGGTTCTCTATTAGTAAACAATAAGGAACGACAAGAAAACATTGAGAAAAGTGGTGTATACGATATTAAATGTAAAGATTGTGATTCTATATATGTAGGTCAAACGGGTCGTTCAATAAAAACACGTTTGGTTGAACATCAAAAAACAATAGCACAACACTCAAAAAATACAAATTTAGTGAACCATTTCATACAAAACAATCATATATTAGATATAAATAATTTAAAATTGTTACATACACAAAGTAAAGGAAAAAGATTGGATTTATTAGAAATGCTAGAAATCACAAGAGCAAACAACAATAACAAAACTTTATTGAATGACCAAATAGATTTTGGGGTTTCCCCATTATTAAAAGCTGTTACAGGTAGAAGAGATTCAGAATAATAATATCAATAATATCTAGGTAGTTCGTTCCATTTAAAAGAAGAAATTTACTCATTTAAGTTAGTTTACAGTATAACTCTTTGATAATGGCATAACAGCCGAAACATATGTTAGAGGATTAAATATTATATAAAAAATAGTGAAACAAAACCAAGAGTTGTTATTTCATGAATTATTTTGAAAAATGTTTCACCAAGAGCTAAGCCAACTTACAATTAATATTAAAGAGAAGTGAATAATGAAGGCTATTTCTTAAAAACAACAAGTGCAGGAGATTGTCAGGGAATTAAAAGACGCAGATATAATCAAAGATAGCAGTTCACCCTTCCCCAGTCCAGTGCTCTTGGTGAAGAAAGAGACCGGTGATGTGCGAATGTGTATTGACTATCGTGCCCTAAACAAACAAACCCCTAAAGATCATTACTCGATGCCATTGATTGACGATCAACTGGATCGAATGAACGGCATGAACTATTTTACTAGTTTAGATCTGCGGAGCAGCTATTATCAAATGCCAGTGAAGGAAGCGTCCAGGGATAAGACAGCCTTTATCACTCCGGGTGGACACTTTCATTTCAAACGAATGCTTTTCGGACTCCATCGGTGTTTCAGCGGTTAATTAATCTGGTTCTGGGAAATTTGCGATACGATGTGGCAATGGCCTACCTTGATGATATCATAATACCGAGTACAACAGTTCGGGATGCAACTGAAAAGTTACGCTAAGTGTTTCGAGCGTTAATAGTCGCGGGACTGACATTGAACTTTAAAAGGTGCTATTTTTTCATGAACAAAATCGAATATTTGGGATTCGAAATATACAGTTCGGGAATTGCACCGGGAACTGGTAAGTTGCGAAGCATAGAACAGTATCCAGTTATTACGGAAAATGCGAAGTTTAAATGGGAAAGTGAACAACATGACGCGTTCGAGAAAATCAAAGACTGCTTGTTAAGTAAACCTGTTTTGTCAGTGTATAATCCGAGTGCGAAAACCGAGGTACATACGGACGCTTGTGCAATCGGTTTGGGTAATTTCCTACTTCAGGAGCAGTCTAATGGAAAAATTCATCCTATATCCTTCTTTAGTCGAAAAACAACAAAAGACGAATCAAAATATTACGCGTACGAACTGGAAGCTCTCGCGATCGTGTGTGCGTTAGAACGCTTCCGCGTTTACCTGTTAGGAATACAGTTTGTTATTCGCACAGACTGCAATAGTTTGAAGATGCTCGCGAATAAAAGAGACTTAAGTGCGCGTATAGGTCGATGGTTCCTCCGATTTTGATTATATCATCGAGTATCACATAGGTGTCAGCAACGTTGTGGCTGATGGACTGAGTCGTAATCCCGTGGACAAAGCGGAAGAAGTACGATTGGTGGGACTACCTGTTATGAGAATTACCATTTATACTGATTGGGTGGCGGCTCTACAACGAAATGATGAAGAAATTTTTACCATAAGAAATAAATTGGAGAGGGGCGATGTAAATAAATCTAACAAGCGATAAACCTGTTACCTATTCATACACTTCGACAATTCTCAGATTACGAGCGAGAGCAAATTAGAAATTCGCCATACGCAAGTCGAGTTCTTCTCGTTTCTAAAAAAAATTGGGAAAAACGTTTGTGTGTAGATTACCGCGATCTCAACAAAATAACGGTTAATGATCGATATCCTCTACCAACAATAGAGGAACAATTAAGACGGTTATCGGGCGTGAAATTTTTTACGAGTCTTGATCCTTTTTCTGGATATTACCGTATTCCTATGGAACCTGAGTCGATATCTTTGACTGCTTTTATGACTCAAGATGGTCATTGGGAATTTTTAAGGGTACCTTTTGGACCCACTTGCGCTTTCGCAGTATTCCAACGTGTTTTGAATTCAGTTTTGGGACAATTAAGATTCAATAAGGTACTAGTCTATTTAGATGATATTCTAATCCCATCTACCACAATTGATGAATCATTAGAAATCCTCAGGGATGTTCTAAATTTGTTGAAAAGGAATGGCCTTACATTAAATCTAAAAAATGTTATTTTCTAAAAACAATAATTGAGCATCGTACTACAGGTGGCGCTCACCACGCCATTTGTAGTATTTTCTAAAACGCGCTGTTAAGACAGCAGGTAAAGGTTGGTCTGTGTTCTGTCAAAGCTGCCTGCGACGCGCTGATGAGATCCAAAGAGATCGAAATCGCGATCCGCGTCTGGCAGTTTCGACAGAACACAAGACCACTTCAAATTATTGTGTTCGGGAGCAAGGAGTTTGCACAGTTAAATGTAAAATATGCCCAGAGCATAAAGTGTGAACCAAGGCATATAATGTAACGATGGTTATCATTGAAGAAGAAAGTGAAATTATAAGCTGTCAGTTCCATGACTGTGTTGCTTCAGCTGGAGGATGCAAACATGTAGTTGCTTTTTTGCTGTGGGTCCATCGCCGCAGTGAGGAACCTGCATGTACTTCTGTAGAGTGCTACTGGAAAAAGCCTATGCAGATGTCTAAAAAGGCAGTCCCTCACAGACCAATTTCGTCTAAACTATATAATGAATTCATTTCTAAGGCCAAATTGAGAAATATAAGCAATTGTGAATGAATAAAGGAAAAGAAAGGAAAAGATGTTTCAACAAAACTGTTTATTCCTCGACAATTGTTTCGACCTCTAAAAGGGATGAGATGTTCTAACCATTCAGGTAGTTTGACCATCCGATCTTCCAAGAATTTATAGTACTAGTAGTCGTTGTCACCCTATTGCACTATCTTCGTAGCTCGTCGCCTGAGGCGGAGAAATTTTCAGTTGTCTAAGGTCAATACAATCTTTCAATTGTAACGACCGTACCACCACCCCCCAACATCCCTACAATTGCATCTGTTGTTAAAACCAAGGCAGTCACGTTCATTCGGTCAAAATTAAAACACACACCTTCTTATCTTTTTCTTATTGTCGCCTAAAATTTCTGTTATTTGTGTGAAGTTCTGTATTTTTTGATTAAATAAACTTTTCTGTGTTACGAAAACTCTTTGTTCGTTCGCTCTACGTATAATTGGACTTCGCCGAATTAATTTTCCGCGAAGAGTGATTAAGTGCTCCTTAATCTCACTTAGGCCAGCAGTACTTATCACGATTCAACATTGGTCCTTCGAGCCGGATCTATTAGTTCCTAGTAATTATCGATCCACATCAAAAACTCTCATCAGCGGACGACCCACGGATTCAACTTTGGAATATTCAACATCGCATTATCCGAGTCACCAGTAAGTCGTTAAATATCACTAATCCTTCCTTTATCTCATTTACCTTGTTTATTGCTTCTATTCACAATGTCTCAAACCGAAAATACTATTAAAACCCTAAACAGAAAGCGAGGCGTTTTGAAATCAAAATTAACAAATTTTACAACCTTTGTAAACTCTATCTGAAGACATCGATTTAGTCCACTTAAACAATAGAATAGATAAATTCGTAGAAGATACATCACCTTTTCAAACAATTCAATCTGAAATCGAACTTATAGTTTCGGACGAAACCTTCAAAAAAGAGTTAACGGAAAGATCAAGCTTTGAAGAATTTTACTTAAGCATAGACGCTAAAGCAAAAAAAATATTACGCGACAACACACTTTCAAATCATACGCATATACCTAACGCATCGATTCCGATCATAACAACACAATCAAGCTCATCATCACACACGTCTGGAACTAATGATGTTCAAGATTCGCTACCAGAACAACTTACTCTATTCAATCCAGCAACCCTTTCTTCGGAAATCTCGTCAAATAATCAAATCATTCCAATAGAAACACATGTAAAACTTCCAACAATGGATTTACCGAAGTTTAGTGGTTCTTATGAAACCTGGCCCGGCTTTTCAGATGCATTTAAATCAGCGGTACACGATAACCCTAACTTTCGCGACGCACAAAAACTCATGTATCTTAGATCTTGTCTAATAGGAAAAGCGGCAGAAAAAATTGAATCGTTGGAAACAACAGCAGTAAATTATAGTGTAGCCTGGTCAATTCTAGAAAAATACTACGACGATCCAGTTACTATCATCAAAAATAGAGTAAGGGCTTTTTTCGAATTAAATTTCTGTTCCAAAAACAATGTAAACTCTTTAGGAGATTTAATCGACAACGCCACAAAACACTATCGCGCTCTAAAGGCTCTCAATAAACCATGTTTAGAGGCCTTTCCAGCAATTACGTCGAAATTAGACGAATAGACACGTTTAAAAAATCACTTACTCGCATACTAAAATTGACACAACACGAGGGATTCGCAAAGGATCTAAAACGAAGTAAACTTTAAATTATCGGTAAATTTGCTTAATTAGTTTTGTGTACAAATACTTGCAGTTAATATTTTTTAGGCACAAGAAATTGCAAGAATTGGCGGACATACACCCTACGAATTTGTAAAGAGGGTGTTTACAAAAATTTTGTCGGACGATATTTCCGTAAGATATAGTTGGTTAGGTGCCAAAAAGAAGGAAGCATTTTTTGTCATCTCCATCTATATAGACTGATAATAAGTAAGTTACTAATTAATAAAATAAGATGAAGTTTTCATTAAGTAAATTTAGATAGGTATGATTAATCATAAGTTACATACTAATATTTTTTTAAAAACTATTAATATGTTTCTTTTCTATTCCACAGATGCTGCTGGATTAAATCAGGCAACATCTAGTTGTTCAAGCAAGGATCTAGAAGAAGCGATTAAAAATTATTTACGAAGAGCAAAAGAACGATTAATCACAAAAAATAAAGGAAATTCCTTATTGTAATGCCTTGTATTTATTCATAATGTTCAAATAAGATATTGTTTTGTTTGTATGCAATAAAGTTAGGTTGAGATTTATATGCGTTTGTATAAAGAGACAGCCTATTCCATCAAAAAATATGATAACAAATATATATATACATTATATACAATACATATATATCATTCCTAAAATGTCCTATAAATGTCCCGTTCGTATGTTTTTCAAACGTCCTTTGTGGATGTTTTATGAATATACGAAACTGTGACATTCGTCTATCCATACTACATCCTGAAGACGTCCGCCGAACATGAAACGGATTTGTATAAGATATCCTTAAAATCCAAGATGGATGTTTTTTTAACATCCTATGGATATTCATGTGCTGTATGGGAAGGTAAGTAAGATAACTAAGTTCACTTCAGTCTCTGAACTTAGTTCACTCCAGTCCCTGAAGAAAGTAACCTTGTTACCGAAAAGTGCTTCGGACAACTAGTGTCGTGTTTTGGTGTTCGGGTTTGAGCTATTTTGTTTGTTCTATCAT
>NW_020438935.1:23062-72288 GCF_000699045.2 Agrilus planipennis
GTGTAGTATCTATAAGTTATAATAGTTATAGATAGAGGGATATAGCAATTTCCTCCTCCCTTAACGCGAGCCTTCAGTTTCCGCCTGTGGCATACGGTAATGTACGAGCCTACAATAAAGAGCTACGGTGTTGACTTAAAATTATTATTGTCTTTTATTCACATACCTGCCCTCAAACATTACAATTGGCGACGAGGTGGATTAAAACTCTTATTGTGAGGTAACAGTGACTTGATTAGTGATAAGAAGTTCATTTTCGAGAGAAATAGCAATGAATCCTGGACGAGGAAATAGAACGGCTCAAGTCGTAACGGCAAGAATCGGTCAATTGAACGAGTTTGAAATGGATGACGATTGGAAAATGTGGGTGGAGAGATTTGGCCATTATGTGATAGTCAATGATATTCCAGAAGAGAAACATAAATCGCTATTTTTTACATTAATTGGTGCGAAAGCATACGCATTGTTAAGAAATTTGTGTACACCTTACCTTCCGACAGAGAAAACTCTAGAAGAGCTACAAGCGATAATGGAAAATCACCTACAGCCTGCGCCTAGTGTGATAACGGAACGTTATAAGTTTAAAGAATGTCGTCAAGAAAGTGGACAAAACATTCAACAGTATCTAGCAAAGTTAAAGAAATTGTCTATGAAGTGTGACTTTGGTGAAAATCTGCAGTCAAATATTAGGGATCAGTTCGTTTGGGGGCTGAATAGTGACTCCATTAAGAGTAGACTTTTGGGTGAAGCAAAACTGACATACCAGAGAGCAGTTGAGTTAGCAACAGCCTTGGAATCGGCAAATCGAGATGTCCTTCAAATGGGTAATTCATCGGCAGAGCAACAGTTGAACAGCGTAATCAGCCGAGGATTCAAGAAGGGGAGGCGTGACAGCAGCAGATCGTCTTCATCTTCAGTTCAATGTTTTTGCTGTGGAAAACCGAACCATCGAGCTAACCAATGTAGATTTAGACACTTGGAATGTAATATTTGCGGTCGAAAGGGACATTTAGAACGAGTGTGTCGTAATAAGGTAAGCAAAAATAATGGGAATGGAACAATGAGCGATCATAATAGAGAGAGAAGGAATAACTATTCTAAGGAAAATAAAAACGTAAACAAAGGTAATAACAAGCAAAAAGGGAGTTCTCAAAATTTTATAGAATGTTTTGAAAATAGAGATCTTGAAGGCGATTTAGAGAAACTTTTTCATGTGAATGATGAAATTAAAAACGTTGGAAATAAAAATAATATTGAACCATCCACTGTCGATGTCATCAGCATTGGAATCACTCGTTAATGGCATCTTCATATACAAACAAAAACCAATACATTCGATAACACTGAAGTTCATACAGCTACACCTTTTTGCTGAGTACCCCACACCTGAGAATTATTAAACTCTTTTTTTTTACTCAGCTAATTAATAATTAATAATAACATTCGATAATTAACTCGCAAGAAGTACATGTGTATCAGTTACAGAAAAATTGTATAATATGTTTAATAATATAGAAAGTGAAATAAACGTTAACAAAAAAAAGATAAATTTCCTCTTCTATTACCCGACTATGAGCTAATGAGGGGCACGCCGATATAGGGATTTCCCTGTGTATTCCTCATGAAAATCCCACCAAAAAAAATGTTGATACTGAAATGAGGATTGCCTTATAAGTTTTCCATAAGGGCCTTAACGAGCAACCCTAACACATGTATAAACTTATTAAATTTATCTTAGGGGGGCAAACATTTTAGGGAAAATTGTAGGAAAATTATCAGTACAAGGCCGATTGAGCGAAGCCTTATCTTCAATCCGTTGTTGGTAAGAGGTAACGCGAGCATTAGACAACATTATTTATTAAAATCTCTTTTTATTTATGTATTTGTAAGAAGTGAGAAAGTTGATATAATATATTATTACACTCTTTTTTTTACTCAGCTTTCCTAATTATCACTATTGATGAAAAGTCAGGTTGATTGAATTAATATATATTGATTGTCTCAAAAGTACAACAAGAAATGACATTCTACACGTAGTTAGAAGTTTTTATTCTTTTACCCTCTTTGCCGCACCCAGGCCCCGCCTTCAGTCATCGGAGCATGTTCCACATTTTTCTTCGTCAAATTCAACAATCGTCACATTCATACGTTTATATCTAACAATAACCTCAATGTAATTCTCACTGATGACCCAAGGCCTTCGCGAAGCCCGGCGACTAAGAAACTCCAATAAACGTACTTAACTAATGAGTATTTTATTAAAGAAGGAAAAAAGTTATCAGGAGTGGGACATTACCACTGGATCGCCCTAGGAATGCTGGGTCACAAATTGTTCGAATTTTTGGATTTCTGGGAGAAATCGAAGAACGATGGATACTGGTGGAGGTCTGTTAGGCTTTGAAGGAGGCCGAGTCGTCGAAGAAGCTCAGTTGGCACGGGGTGGTGAAGGAGTTGAAGATAAGAATCCGCACGTGGAGGAAGTTTAAACGAAAGTTCGGAAATTCCTATGATGGAATGAAGTTATAATGTCATGCTGGATTTAACGAAGGGGTTAAATATGTTTGACGGAAAAGGACGATTTATGGAAGCGGAACGATGGTTAACTGATGTGAAAGCTATTGGTGGTAGACAATTTTGAGGCGATTCAATCATGCTGGAAATGGCACGGCAACATCTGAAAGGAAGCGCATTGAGTTGGTACCGCTATCGTCAGATTGTAAAAATTATAATAAAATAAAAAAACAGATTATATTACATTTGGAGCCTGAGTTAACTTCTGTCTATTCTGATGTTGTTTGTATTGGTGACTGATTAATGTTTCCTGTAACGGCTAATATTGTTTAGTTAAGTTTGTTTATCATTCTTTTGTTACTGATCGGCTCACGGAGGTACCCGTGTGACCGTGATTCATAGCTACTTGTAACTTGTTCTCTGATTTTCTTTATGTTTAATCTTGGCAAAAATTCGACAGTTGCTGTTTGACTTTGTAACAGTAAACTCTTATTAATAAATATACATCGCCTCCATCTTTTCATTCGTCCTGATTACAACAATTTCAGAAGGGGGATTTTACAAAACCTTGCCCGCAACGGATTAGTGAAGTAAAAGTGTTGCGAAGCTGTTCTTTTGTATCGTTCTGTCGCGTGGTTTTTCAATTGTTTTGTTGGTCGAATTTCGGTGTTTGTCTGGAGGTTGAGAATACAACTTAGACTGAAGATACCGGGAAATTTGCAATGAACGAAACTTGTCGAATAATAACGCGCCAGAAAACGTGTCGGCGGGAATGGAAGTGACGGACGAAGGAGATCGTGAAGTGACGAGCGAAGGGGACCGCAGTGGTCTTAAACATTTTCCTAATCAACATCAGTTTCTACCTGGGTTTGATCCAGTTAAAGAAGTTCTAATTATAGAAGAATGGATCGCCAAAATTGAAGAATATGGAGAAATATACGATTAGGACGAGATCGCTATAAAGTATTATAGACTGTCAAAATTGTCAGGGGTAGTAAAAACATGCGGCCGGATGCGAAAAGAAGCTGGCAGGGATGGACTGTGTTACTAAAAGAAACGTTTGGTACAACAGAGAGCGCAATAACAAGACGTCTAGATGCTGAAAATTATCGATGGAATAGCAATCAAAATATAACGGAATATTTTTTTGAAAAACTGGCCCTGTGTAACAAGTGCGAGATGAGCTTACCGGAAACGATTGTCCACCATCCAGGACGGATTAAATAACAACGGATTTCGCGAGTATTTGGGACCTCTTCGCAAATATTCCACGACAAGTCAATTACTACAGACATAACAGCTGGTTCTAAACACATTGGTAGAACTCCGGCTGTTTCATTCAGACATCCATCATCGGAGAATCGAAGAAGTTCTGACAGCGCAGAAGTTACAAGAGATCCTATGGGAAACAAAAGTTGTATTATAAAATGCTTCAAGTGTTGCCAAGTAGAACATTTTGCAAGAAAATGCCAGGGAAAGAAGGTACCCAAGCAAACACAACGGGTGGGTAGTTCCAACTCACAGGCGAACGTAATGAAAATTGAAGAAAACTCATTCCAAATATTTCAAAAAGGCAATTGTCAATAAAAAACCAACCCAGTGTTACGTAGACTTGAGCAGTAGTTGCGTAACGATGGGTGAAAGTGACGCTCATGATCATGGATTCTCTTACTATGAATGTGAGTCGCAACCTTTAGTTGGGTATGGTAAGGGTATTGTTAAACCGTTGGGTTTTTTCACTAAAGATTCACGTGGTCCTGGCGATTCACAAAAAATTCCAATGATTGTAGGACATCCTTATACAGAGCAAGATCAAGTAGTGATAGTGAGTAAAGCTGACGAACTGATAATTTAGGGTAACGGTTGCTCGATGACAAATGAACCATATAGTGTAGATTTTCGGATTGTCGAGAAACAAAAATTCCAAGTAATTATGTCGGTAGAATTAAAATCCAGTGACATAACCAACCACGAGCTTTGCATAGGGGGCGGTATGAGAGAATGTTGATTTATGATTCCTCGATGGATTGTGAAGACCGATCACTAAGGTGAGTCAGTAATTGAAGAAATCATATCGTAGGAAATAAAGAGCGCGAAGTAAATACCGCAGAAAAAAACGAAAAACGAAGTTGTAACCGATTTAGGTGGTGAACACGCAGAAAAACTTTGAACTCGTAAATGAACACAAAGACGTAGTTGCGCGGAATATGCATCAATTGGGTGTCACCGATAAGACGGAAACAAAGATTGAAGTGTTAAGTGACGCGCCGGTAGTGTACAAACCGTATCGTTTATCTTTCGGGAAAGAGTGCGCGAAATTGTTGACGAATTGAAGGAAGCTGACATTGTTGAAGATTCTAGTTCACCTTTTGCAAGTCCGTGCCTTCTAGTGAAAAAAAAGACGGGACACTACAGCTTATGCGTATTATCGGGCCCTGAATCGCATCACCAGGAAGGACCATTATCCACTTCCTCGCATTGACGATCAACTGGACCTGTTGCATAATAAACGGTATTTTACCAGTTTATAATTTACGCAGTGGATACTATCAGATCCCGATGGAGAGGAATTCAAAAACAAGAACAGCTTTTGTAACACCTGACGTGGGCATTATCAACGCGAGACTGTCTCGCGTTGATAATGCCCACGTATGAAGTGGGCGAAACACGTGTCCACTCAAATAAAATTATTTGTGGTAATTAGGGGTGAGTATTCCTTTTAATTTTTAATTAATATTTACCACAGTATCCTCTTTCTAATTTAAATAATTATTGTTTTGAAAAAATATCAAAATTGACAGAACTAGGTATAAACATACCCGAGGAATTTATTGTAAACAGCGTTATCGAAGGCATTAATGATAAGAACGTGCAATTATCCGCAAGGGCAATACGTTTTCGTTGTATTGGACCACTTCTTACATATTTAAATCATGTTAGTAATCAACGTAACTCGACAGCGGAATGTGCAAACAACAAAAATGTACGACACGATCAGCGTTTCTTACAAAGGTCGCGAAATGAGTCATTGAGTCGACCTCCCAATACACATATCAACAATAATCATCGACAGAAGAATGTGAACAAACATACAAATCCACTAGTGTGTTATAATTGCGGGGGCAACCACAGAGTCAGATCATGTTCCAAACCCATACTGAAATGTTAAACTTGCAATTTATTTGGTCACACCAAAGGAGGATATAACAATAGTCAAAAGAAACGAAATCGTTCTGTCGACAAAAATTAATTTAATTTTATTCTTTCCGATAATAAAAAAAACATTTATATTAAAAAGGCAATTATCAACAATACGAAGATAAAATGCTTAATTGATACGGGGTTAAAACATATAGAGGTCCTGACATAATTGTTAAAGGTTTTGCGGGAAACACTGTCATAACAAATATAACGACAAAGATAATCGTACGTTTAGAAGAAGCTACAGCCGCGGTTGATATAGTTATATTGGATGATCAATATTCAACATATGATCTCATTGTCGGCACTACCTGGCTAAACCAACAGGATATAGTGCTTTTAAAACGTCATGACAAACTTATTCTAAAAATGGTTCCACCATTATCCGATTTTAGGTCCTATTTAAGTTGTCGTTTTGTTAATAAAGAAACAGTTGATGATGTTGATTGTGATAATCTGATTAAATCGCAAAAATGCAAATTAATAAATTTATTTAATGAATACAAGGATTGTATCGCTTTGTGGCGATATCCACCACATGTTTGAAAATTGTTTCATTTTGTTTACATATTGTAAATACATTTCTAAAATATTTCTTTTCTATTTTCGATTAGTGTCCATAAAAATTCCTTCCTTTTGTAAATAATCTATTGTATCTTGCTTATCTATTTAAATAACTCTATTACTGTACTTTCCTATAATCCCTGTAACATTTGATCTTTTGTGTGTTAACCGCATGACGTCTGTACCTTTCATTCCTTCCTAATTACATTTTTACAATCGGTTTCTTCGGTGGTTGACCGGCCATCAATTTCTTGGTATTTCTAATCTTAAAGTTTCCATATTTTAATGCTTCCCTACTCGTATCTACTACCCTCTCCATTCCTTCCTTGTAGAACAGTTTTTCATTTTTCATAAAATACCAAATCAGTTCGTCTTACGCCTTCAGCAGAACAAGTCTCTTCTCTTCTCCATTCGTTTCGCCAGTTGTTGTTAAGTTGTAAATATATGTTGTTGTTGTCTAGTTTTAATTATTCGTTTTCTAAGTCCTCCTCAAAACCTTCTATAACAAAGTGACCCAAACAAACATACGAAAGCTTTTTCCATGAAAGACTTGGGAAGAACAACTGCAGTACAAATGCACATAAAATGCGTAACAAATGACCCAGTAGTTTATCGTCCTTACCGTATGCCGATAATAGAAGAGGGCATTCTTGCAGAAATAATTAAAGAATTGCTTGACAACAAAATAATAAAACAATCTAGTTCCCCTTATGCCAGTCCCATACTCCTTGTAAAGAAGAAAACTGGCGACTACAGGATGTGTGTAGACTATCGAAACTTGAATGCCATTACGGTAAAGGACAAGTATGCGTTGCCCTTGATAGAGGACCAGCTGAATTGACTAGGAAACAATAGATACTTCATAAATTTGGATCTAGCGTTGGGATTCTACCAAGTCCCCATGGCGGCGGATTCTATCGAAAAGACGGCTTCCGTAACGCCGGATTCCCATTACGAATTTTTGAGAATGCCGTTTGACTTAGCAAATTAGTCCTGCGGTATTCCAAAAATTAATAAATACCATCCTTGGTGATCTAAAACCACACTGTACGTTGACGAGATTCTAATACCATGTAAAGACTTCGAGGGAGGTCTTCACGTATTTGTTTGGAATCCCCTTTCGAAAAATAACAGTTCGAGGTACTGCGTTTACAGCAACCAGTTTTAAAAATTTTTGCGACAACTATGGAATAAAACATGTATTAAACGCCGTATCTAATCCACGAAGCAATGGCCGGTGCGAAAGGTATAATAGGACCATTTTAAATGCTTTGGCCACAACAGCTGCAGACAAACCTGAAGCTAAATGGGACACTTGCGTTAGAAAGGTTCAAAGTGCTATTAACTGCACATTTATTAAATCGATAGGGATGACATCAATTGAAGTTTTGGCAGGCTAAAAGTCCAAGCATGTTTCCGAAGCTAGAATTTTAAGCGAGGTTCAAGTAGACTTAGATCGACTTGATCTACCAAAATTACGATCAAAAGTTCTTAGTCGTATAAACGAAAGACAGAAACAACGGTAGTTGCCGTTGATAAAATAAAGCCCTGGATTGTATTAAAAGGTACGTTAATATTAAAGAGTGAGATGGAGATAACATTTCGGAAGTCAGACTCTCCGAAATTTGAGTGAGACGGTTATTGCATTCTGATGTGTTAGGCTCACCAAGACAAATGATAAATGAATAGAGTGAGATGGTAATTGCACTTCAATGTGCCAGACTCACCTATAAGCAGATTTAGTGAGAGCGATAGTATTTCTATATGTCAGACTCACCGAGATAAGAATGAGGTGGTGATTGCATTTGGGATACCAGGCTTACTAACAAAATAATTGATGTTTTGGAATACTAGGCTCATCGGGATCGAATGAGACGGTTATAGTATTTCACAGCGTCAGTTTAGGGTTGACTGGCTGCTCTGATTAAAATATTGATAACATAAAAGACTATATATAATATATTGTAGCGACCACGAGCGTCATTCTGTGCGATCGGGCATACTAGTGTGTGAGCGGCTTATCCATTCGCCGACTAGCCACCGGCGCTTTTCTTTTCTTCATGTGCGCCGTATCTGTAAACGTGTGTGTCGTACCTGCGTTCCGGGAAAGCAATTAAACTGTTCAAAGAAAACGACACTTCTCTGGACGGCAGGAGAACGTTCCCGAAAGGAGGCAAGGGAGTATAAAAAGGAAGAGACGATTGCCGAAGTGGAGTAGAAATAAACTGACTGTTGTAGAAGTGAAAGAGTAGAAATAAATAGACCGTTGCAGAGGTGAATCAAGAGATAAATAGACAGTGATATAAGTGAAATAAATAGAACAGTGAATAGTAACAGTAGTGTAAATAAATAGAATAATTACCTAAGTTAGTAATAAGTTAATAGTACTTTTAAGTCCTTCAATAATAATTAGTGTAAATAAATAGTTTTCTTTTTAAAAGTTAATTTGTTAAATCCACGAATATTACAACTGGTGTCAGGTGTGGGGTTGATTAAAAGACATTNTTCAATAATAATTAGTGTAAATAAATAGTTTTCTTTTTAAAAGTTAATTTGTTAAATCCACGAATATTACAACTGGTGTCAGGTGTGGGGTTGATTAAAAGACATTACAATGGCAAAGAAGTTGTACGAATTAAAAGTAGCCGAGTTAAGAAGAGAATTGGAAGAACAGGATGAAGCGACAAGCGGCAACAAAGCGGAACTTCAGTGGCGGATCGCGGAGGCGTTGAAAAAGGGTGGCCATGATCCTAATAGGTTCCTATTCGAAGACGAATTGTCGCAAATGACGAAAATTTAGGAAAATAAATTGGAAGAAAATAGTAAATGTTTGGAAAATAAATTGGTAGAAAACAGTAAAAGTTTCGAAAATAAATTGGAAGAAAACAGTAAAAGTCTGAAACGTGAATTGGGAGAAAACAGTAAAAGATTGGAAAATAGATTAGAAGAAAAATTGGAAGAAAATGGTAAAAGTTTGAAACGTGAATTGGAGGAAAACAGTAAAAGTTTGGAAAGTTTGAGTAAAACCACCAACGTTTGATGGAAAGTCCTCATGGGCCACATACCACAAGCAATTCGTGGCGGCTACTTAGGCGAATAACTGGGCGCCTGAAGAAAAAGCCACTGCGTTGACCGTTGCGCTTCGTGGAGATGCATGTGACATTTTGAACACCCTTTCCGCGGAAGAGTTGGCGGATTATGAACAGTTGGTAAAACGGTTGGAGTTGCGCTACGGCGAGTATCATTTAACAGCGGTATATCACATCCAACTGAAAACCCGTCAGCAGAAACCAACAGAATCCCTACAAGAATTCGAGGCCGATATTGCGAGACTGTCCCGACTGGCCTATCCTAATACTCTAGAAGAATTGATGGAAAGGTTGGCAGTGGAGGCATTTACTGATGGACTTCGGGACAGTGATACCCAACAACGAATACGCCTTGACCGACCTAAGACGCTAGCTGATGCATTGGCTCGTGCATTGGAGTACGAAACTGTTAAACGGGCCTATAGCAGACAGGGAAGGGTTCGGCCACTGTGTGAAGAAACGGATTCGTCAGACTCTAGAAGAAACCGTCTGCCGAATCATCTCCAAGTTCGACAAAGCAACCCGAAAGTTAAGATGTTGGAATTGCGGCAAACTAGATCATACGAGGAGGCAGTGTAGGAGAAGTACTCCTTTCCCAAGTACTCGACGTCAAATCGACTGCAGGCAGTATGATCGAAAGGAAAAGAACGAAGAGGCAATTCGACGCGTCACGGTAATCGATGATGAATGGTTACCTGACAATATAAAACACGACCAAGAAAACGACCCGGACTTGAAGAAGATAATGGAATGGAAAAAATACGGAAAGCGGCCAACGTGGCACCAAGTTTCTTCCTGTATCCAAGTACTAAAATCGTTATGGGCTCAATGGGACTCAATGGTTTTGGAGGATGGCATCTTGAAGCGTTTTGTTGAAAGTCCAGATGGAGAGGAAGATAGAAAGCAACTGGTTATTCCTCGAAACATGGTTAGAGAAGTGTTGCAGTATTTTCATGACGGCTCATCTGGTGGCCATTTTGGAGTGAATAAGACGCTTGGAAAAGTTCGAGAGCGATTTTAATGGGTCAACTGTAAGGAAGATGTCAAGGATTGGTGTAAGAAGTGTACCACCTGTGCTGCGAGTAATGGACCACAGAAAAGGCCAAGGGCGCCAATGCGTCAATACAATGTCGGTGGCCCCTTCGAACGAATCGCAATCGATGTGGCGGGTCCAGTCCGAGAAAGGTAACAAGTACATCGTGGTCGTTATGGACTATTTTACCAAGTGGGTTGAACCCTATGCCCTTCCGAGCCAAAAGTCGGAAACCATAGTGGATGAGCTGGTGAAAGAGTTGATTAGTCGTTTTGGGGTGCCCTTGGAGTTGCACTCAGACCAAGGGAGGAATTTCGAATCGGCTATATTCCGTGGAATATGGGAGCTCCTAGGAAAAAAGAAAACTCGAACCACTCCACTCCATCCACAATCGGACGGCATGGTTGAACGAATGAACCGGACCTTGATTAAATATCTCTCCAAGGTAGTGTCTGACCACCAAAGGGACTGGGACCGCTATTTACTTTTATTCTTAATGGCATACCGTTCATCTATCCACGAAACGACTGGCCAAACACCTGCCAGTGTCCTTTTTGGAAGGGAGTTACAACTACCTTGTGACCTCAAATTCGGCTGTAAACCAGGAGATAACTTGGCTGGAGAAGATTATGTTACTAACCTTCGAAGAAAGCTTAACGATATCCACCAGTCGGTTCGTCTGCATACACAGATTGCTAGTGACAGGATTAAAGAAAACTACGATATCAAGGCTACAGCAGGTGGTTGCCAAACTGGAGATCTTGTTTTGTTGTATGATCCTTGTCGTCGCCATGGATTATCACCTAAGTTCCAACAGAATTGGGAAGGACCCTATGAGATAGTGAAGAGGATTAACGACGTGATCTACCGAATTAAAAAAACTCAAAATGGGAAGCCGAAGGTAGTCCATTTTAATCGCTTGTCTCCATTCGCCCGTGCAAATGAAGAGGAGGCGTGGGCCAGATTATTAAGAACTATTCCTTCCGAGCCCACATTCGAAGAGAGAATCATGAGAAGACCATGGACTGTTACTTCTGTTCTCGGAGCGGGTGTCGTGAAGGCGAGAACTGCAGATTCCGGCATGATCCTGCGAAACGGAAAGTGAAAATGTTTCGGGACGAAACATCCTTAAGGAGGGGGCAGTGTAGCGAGCACGAGCGTGTTTTTGTGCGATCGTGCATACGTGTGTGTGATCTGCTTATCGATTCGCCGACTAGCCGCGGGCGCCTTCCTTCGTGTGCGCCGTATTTGTAAATGTGTGTGTCATACCTGCGTTCTAAAAAAGCAGTTAAACAGTTCAAGGAAAAACAAAACGATCTGGACGTTTCGAGAAGGCTTCCGAAAGTAAACTAGAGTATTTAAAGGAAAAGACGATCGCTAAAAAGGGAGAAATAAATTGACCGTTGCAGAAGCGAATTTAGAAATAAATTGACAGCGCAGTGAATAGTGATATATCAACAGTTCTGTATTGTATTGTACCTAGTTGGCACCCTTCGAAACTTTGCATTTATTTTAGTTACACCCTGTATATATTACAATCCCTCCAAAAAACTAGCAAAGGTAGCAATTTTTTGCTTCTGCACACAACTGTCATTAGTGTTGACCAAATTAATCAAAATAAAGTCATGGTTACGCCGTACTTCACGCGGTCAATATGAGTAGACAATAGAATATAGGCATGAGATACCACCATTTCACTGACAGCCTCAATCCCTCTAATTTACATTCCATCTTTACATAATTCAGTAGTCCATGAGAGCGAGTCGGTGATTTAGACCTTAATAAATAGAGGACTATCACAGGTTTATTCATGAAGTGCGGGATTTTAAGCATTCAAAATTACCTTGTTAAACCTGTAATTGCAAGTACGTAGGTGTAATAGTTTCTGAGTTATGAGAAGTCGAAAGTAGCTGGAAATGGTTAGTGTAATGTGCGCATCACCGACGTCGACCTTGTCTCTTTTCCGACGTTGGCTCACACTTTCAGAGGAATCGTGTTATCCTGCTAATGATTCACAGAAAGTTCACCAGCCCCATTTAGTGGGCATTACGTTTTAACAGAAAAGCGTTACTGACTCATTTTGTACATAGTACTGTGGTGGAGAATTGCGTATACCTACAGANTTGTAATTTGATACGTCTTTCCGACGCCAGTAGTACGTCATTTCCCATTGACAAGACAAGACAATACAAGACAATACAAGACCTTGGTGATTCATTTTTGGGATTTGCCAAAGGAGATATAAAAGCCAAAGTCATTTTGAACAATTTGGATGCGATCTATGAAACTTGCTTTAAGAAAACAACTATTACGTTTAAAACTGCAAGGGGACACAAGTTTGCTACAACATTTCGTAAAATTCGACGACATTATAACCGAACTAATTTCTGTGGGTGCGAAATTAGAAGAAACCGATAAAGTATCCCATCTTTTGCTGACAATGTCTTCGACTTATGACGGTGTAATTACTGCATTGGAAACACTGCCTGAGGACAACTTAACACATGCTTTTACCAAAACACGTTCACTGGATCATGAAGTGAAGATAAAAAACGAATCCGGCAATACAAGTGCAAAAGTTCTATTTACTAAAAAATACGTCCTGGAATATAACAAATAAACTAAATAAAAATAATTGGTCAACGAAATGGAACAAAGGACGTCGTCAACAAGGAAGAAGCAACAGTTCTCAACAGGACACACGCAATTTCCACAATACAAAATTTAAAGGTGACAAATTGAACAAATTATCAAATAATAAATATTTTAATAAAAAATGTGATCATTGTGATACTGGAATCTGAAACTAGTGATCACGTTGTGAACCATATAGATATCTTCACAGAAATTATGGACCTTCAAGTATCTATTAAACTTTCAATTGCAAATATTGACTAGTCACTCACTGCCACCAAACAAGGAACTATCAAAGTCTAGACCAACCTTGTAGTGCATGGAACCCTGGAGGAAGTTTTATATGTACCAGAAGTGCCCTACAATCTGCTGCCAGTACGGTGAATACATGAGCCAGGTATGACAGTCATTTTTGACAAAAATGATGTACATGTAAATAAGTCATTTTTGACAAAAATGATGTACATGTAAAAAAAGGCGGAAAAGAAATTCTTACAGGTAAACGTTTGAATGACTTATATGCTATATACCTATTTTAAAATAGTAATTAATGGAGATTTTGTTTGGTTGTATAATCCTCGTCGTCACCGTGGACTATCACCTAAATTCCAACAGAACTGGGAAGGACCCTATGAGGTAGTGAAGAAGATTAACGACGTGATCTACCTAATTAAGAAAACTCCAAATGGGAAGCCGAAGGTAGTCCATTTTAATCGCTTGGCTCCATTCGCCGGTACAAATGAGGAGGAGGCGCGAGCCAGATTGTTAAGAACTATTCCTTCCGAGCCCACATTCGAAGAGTTCATGAAGGAAGGCCCCCATGTTCACATGAGATTTGGAGTGACGCAAGAAATCCGACGAGATCTCTTTGCTGTATCCCAAGAATATTCTCTGGCCCATTGCGTTTCAAAGAATCTCAGAATGAGTCGTGGTATCGCGTTCGAGTTCAAACGCAGATTTGGCGGTTTGGAACATCTTGAAGACCAAGTACAGAAGGGAAAAAGACCTAGATTGGAGGATCGTAAGGAACATGACCGAAGTCCTGTTCCGCCGTACTGGAATAGACATTTTGGTCTGCAGTAATGACCGTAATCGGACCAATCATGAGAAGACCGTGGACTGTTACTTCTATTCCCGAAGTGGATGTCGTGAAGGCGAGAATTGCAGATTCCGGCATGATCCTGCGAAACGGAAAGTAAAAATGTTTCGGGACGAAACATCCTTAAGGAGGGGACAGTGTAGCGACCACGAGCGTGATTGTGTGCGATCGGTCATACGTGTGTGTGAGCGGCTTATCGATTCGCCAACTAGCCGCGGGCGCTTTTCTTCATGTGCGCCGTATCTGTAAACGTGTGTGTCGTACCTGCGTTCCGGGGAAAGCAATTAAACCGTTCAAAGAAAACGAGACTTCTCTGGACGGCAGGAGAACGTTCCCGAAAGGAGGCAAGGGAGTATAAAAAGGAAGAGACGATCGCCGAAGTGGGGTAGAAATAAATTGACTGTTGTAGAAGTGAAAGGGTAGAAATAAATGGACCGTTGCAGAGGTGAATCAAGAGATAAATAGACAGTGATATAAGTGGAATAAATAGAACTGTGAATAGTAACAGTAGTGTAAATAAATAGAATAATTACCTAGGTTAGTAATAAGTTAATAGTGCTTTTAAGTCCTTCAATAATAATTAGTGTAAATAAATAGTTTTCTTTTTAAAAGTTAATTTGTTAAACCCACGAACATTACAATATGCATACACATGTTACACTGTGCATGTATATACGTTCTCGGTGTCAGATTTCAATGGAATTCAGTTTGTCGATTATCATCGGAAGACAACACAGTGGCGACCACATCAACCACTGACACCCAAATAAAAGATCTAATGAATGTATTCCAAAATATGGTTGGCGTTATGGAAACGCAATTGAACATTTCTGCCAATAAAATACTATCACCCAAAAATATTATGGTACCAGATTTTAACCCAAAAGACGAAAATCAGTCTATAATTCGATAGTGTCAACGTGTAGACGAATTAAAGGAACTGTGCAACTGGAGCGAAGAAGCAACTGTCTTTAATGCCATATCCAAGCTTAGTGGCCTTGCTAAAACTTGATACCGTAGTCTACCAACCGTTCAACACAACTGGCAAGAATGGAAGCAGGTACTTATAAACGCTTTCCCACTAAAAATGGACTACTTCAAAACTCTCCAAATTTTATGCATAGAACAAAGAAACGGGATGTATCATTTATTGTGTATTTTTATGAGAAATCTGCTCTGCTCAAAGAGTCTTCAAGTCCGGCAACCGCAAGTGAAGATACGAAATAATAAGAATCTTTATACCCGTAGAAACATTGAACGACGTAATCAAATAAATTGCTATAACTGCAAGAAGACAGGACATAAAGCATCCGAGTGCACCTTCATGTGCCAAATGCAAACGATGGGGCCACAAAACCGAAGATTGCCGAAGTATCGGAAAACAAAATAAAACCTCCACGTCCAACAAACTTGAAAATGTATTATGACTAGTAACTAGGATATCAAAGTAGCTGGAAAAATAATGCATCCATTCATAGACTTTGATGCTACTTGTAATTTGATACGTCTTTCCGACGCCAGTAGTACGTCATTTCCCATTGACAAGACAAGACAATACAAGACAATACAAGACCTTGGTGATTCATTTTTGGGATTTGCCAAAGGAGATATAAAAGCCAAAGTCATTTTGAACAATTTGGATGCGATCTATGAAACTTGCTTTAAGAAAACAACTATTACGTTTAAAACTGCAAGGGGACACAAGTTTGCTACAACATTTCGTAAAATTCGACGACATTATAACCGAACTAATTTCTGTGGGTGCGAAATTAGAAGAAACCGATAAAGTATCCCATCTTTTGCTGACAATGTCTTCGACTTATGACGGTGTAATTACTGCATTGGAAACACTGCCTGAGGACAACTTAACACATGCTTTTACCAAAACACGTTCACTGGATCATGAAGTGAAGATAAAAAACGAATCCGGCAATACAAGTGCAAAAGTTCTATTTACTAAAAAATACGTCCTGGAATATAACAAATAAACTAAATAAAAATAATTGGTCAACGAAATGGAACAAAGGACGTCGTCAACAAGGAAGAAGCAACAGTTCTCAACAGGACACACGCAATTTCCACAATACAAAATTTAAAGGTGACAAATTGAACAAATTATCAAATAATAAATATTTTAATAAAAAATGTGATCATTGTGATACTGGAATCTGAAACTAGTGATCACGTTGTGAACCATATAGATATCTTCACAGAAATTATGGACCTTCAAGTATCTATTAAACTTTCAATTGCAAATATTGACTAGTCACTCACTGCCACCAAACAAGGAACTATCAAAGTCTAGACCAACCTTGTAGTGCATGGAACCCTGGAGGAAGTTTTATATGTACCAGAAGTGCCCTACAATCTGCTGCCAGTACGGTGAATACATGAGCCAGGTATGACAGTCATTTTTGACAAAAATGATGTACATGTAAATAAGTCATTTTTGACAAAAATGATGTACATGTAAAAAAAGGCGGAAAAGAAATTCTTACAGGTAAACGTTTGAATGACTTATATGCTATATACCTATTTTAAAATAGTAATTAATACTAAAAGTTATGTATTAAAAACATATAAAAGAAATAGTTATAAAATATGGCACGAACGATTAGGACATATTAGCAAAGCTAAATTTTCAGTTCTACAAAATAAAAGCATGATTGAAGATACAAATTCTACTTTGCAAATTAACCCTACAAATGATTTATGTGAAGCCTGTATAAAAGGCAAACAAACAAAATTACCGTTAGCGAAATCTAAAAATAAAAGCCATATTAAAAGACCATTGTATGTCATCCATACGGATGTATGTGGACTTATATCTCCTCCTGATATTAGTAACCGAAATTATTTTGTTGTATTTATCGATGGATATACCCGCTATCCCACCACATATTTGCTTGCCTATAAGTCCGAAGTATTTAATTCTTTTAAAGACTTTGTATCGAAAAGTAAGGCTAAATTCAATTCAAAAGTAGTGTATCTCTATTGTGACAATGGTTGAGAATACCTATCAAATGATTTTAAATCTTACTGTAAAAAAAGGTATAACCTACCGTCTAATCGTATCTCACACACCTAACCAAAACGGAGTAGCCGAACGAATGATGCGCACAATAACAGAAAGAGCTCCTTCAATGATCATAGGTGCAGACTTGAATAAACGCTTTTGGGGTGAGGCTGTAATTACGGCAACTTACCTTATAAATTTAACACCAACTAAAGCTGTAAAGTTGGATAAAACCTCTTACGAAATGTGACATAATCGCAAACCACATATACATCATTTAAGGGTTTTTGGTTCTACTGTATATATCCATAACAAAACTAGAAAAACTAAATTTGATTCAAAGTCATTCAAAGGAATTCTACTAGGTTATGAAATGAATGGTTATAAGATTTGGGATAGAGAAGCCGAAAAGTGTATAGTCGCACGTGACGTCATTTTTGACGAAACAAATTTCTAAACAAAATTCTAGATCAAACGAGCCTATAAAATGTGAGAATTCTCAACAACTCACAATAAACTTACCAAAATTTGATACAATAAAATCAAATAAAGTATTAAAATCTGATAATACAAAGTCAGATGAGGCAAACAAATATGAAACAGCAAATTTAGACAAAATGCAAACCACAACATCTAATTCTGATATTAAATCAGACAATACTACAAATAATAAGTCAAAAATCCAAAATACTTCTTCTTCCAGTTTAAGAAGAAGTGAAAGACTTAAAAATTGTTCTATCAATTATAATGAGAATGTTGAGGAAAGTTATCTGTTATGTGCGCAAACACTGTCGCATAACATTCCTAAATCCTATGATGAAATCGCCGAAAGAAATGATAAAGTGCAGTGGGAGCAGGCCATTAAGGAAGAGATAAACTCTCTTTTAATCAATAAAACATGGTCATTTGTACCAAAACCTGCAGATAAAAACATTATCGATTGTAAGTGGGTATTCACTTTAAAGACTGATAAATTTGGACATCAAAACAAATACAAGGCGCGGTTGGTTGCACGGGGTTTCAAGCAACAGTATCTCTTTGATTACGATGAAACTTATGCCCCGGTCGCGCGTATAGCGACATTTCGTTTACTATTGGCATTCGCTTCCCAATTTGATTTAATGGTCCATCAAATGGACGTGAAAACTGCATTCTTGAACGGTGATTTAAAGGAAGTCATATACATGTGGGCTCCTGCCGGAATAAAAGCCCCTAAAGGTCATGTTTGTAAGTTACATAAAGCTCTATATGGGCTTAAACAATCCGCTCGATGTTGGTATGAAAAATTCGATAAGGTCCTACAGGTATTGGATTTCAAAACATATCCAGAAGATCCCTGCTTATATATATTAAATAAAGGCGATATTACCAAAAACATTTATGTAATTTTATACGTTGATGATCTAATGATTGTCACACAAAACTGTTCAACAATGACTAATTTTAAACAATATCTAAAGAAACAGTTTTCGATGGTTGATATTGGTGAAATAAAATTATTTTTAGGTATTCACATTGAGCGAACAAAAGACTCTATTANACTTTAAACAATATCTAAAGAAACAGTTTTCGATGGCTGTTATGTTTAAAGAAACTAAAATTAGATCGAATGAAAATCTTTTCTTGTTAGCTCCTGCAAAATCAATTATTACAAATTAAAACTTTGATCGATACAGACCATTGTGTTTCATTTTCATAAAAATCTCCCTTTCGTTATCGTCCGTATAGAATGTCGGATTCTGAGAAAAATAAAGTAAGAACTATAATTGCGGAGTTATTGAGCGCCAAAATAATTCGTGAATCCGACTCTCCATATGCGTCATCAATACTTTAAGTTAAAAAAAATGAACGGAGAAGATCGAATGTGTATCTATTATAGAAAACTCAATCCGAAGACAATCAAATGTAGGTATCCACTACTCATTATTGATGAACAATTTGATCGACTGTGGAACTGCAATATCTTTTTAACTCTGGATCGCAGCAGTGGTTATCATCAAATTCGTGTCGCTGAGATCACTATACCACTAACAGCAGTTGTAACAGCGGACGGGCAATACGAATATAACCGTATCCAATAAAACAATTCGAAGTGGTCTGTATTCTGTCGAAACTGCCAGACGCGGATCGCGATTTCGATCTTCTTGGATCTCATCAGCGCGTCGCAGGCAGCCCCGACAGAACCCAGACCAACTTTTACCTGCTGTCTTAACAGTGCGATTTAGAAAATACTACAAATGGCGCGGTAAACGCCATCTGTAGCACGATGCTACATTTTAGGATTACGTATTTTTCAACAAGGTCCACTTGTGTGGATATCTACTTGCTGAACCGTATGCCTTTCGGCCTTTGTAATGCGCCCGCTGTCTTCCAGCGACTAATGAATAAAATATTAGACCCATACAAGAAAATAGCGAATGCATAAGACTTAAGAAGAAAACATCCAAAATCTCTCCACTATTCTACAGACCATCCGAAATGAAGGTCTTACACTTAACTTGAAGAAGTGTTATTTTCTGTATACATCAATTAATTATTTGGGTTTCGAGATTGACGAGAAAGGTATACGTCCAGGTTTATTCAAAACCGAAGCCATCAAACTTTTTCCGACTTCATACAAAATTATGCATCCGTAGTCAAACCACTAACTGTCCTTACCTGAAAGAATAACACTTGGTAATGGGGAGATATAGAAAATGCCGCGTTTAACGAATTAAAAGAACGCCTGATTAAAAGACCAATTCAATACTCGTATGTAATCCTGATGCATCAACTGAAGTTCACACGGATGCGAGCCAAGAAGGCATTGCAGGAATGTTATTACAGAAATGTGGAGAACAACTTCTACCGGTAGCATATTATAGTAGACATACGAATAAAGCAGAAAGTAAATACCATAGTTATGAGTTAGAAACACTAGAGGTCGTAGAAATCTTACTAAAATTCAGAATTTACTTATTAGGAAAAAACTTCAGGATAGTAACAGATTGTAATGCACTAAGAACAGCTTAAACAAAAAGCGACCTAATACGCAGAATAGCAAGGTGGTGGCTACAACTTTTGGAGTATATGTTCACAGTAGAACATAGACCTGGTAAACAGATGCATCATGTGGATACTCTAAGTCGGCATTCCACAAGCAAATCATCAGAAGAGTTTATTTTAAATATAACCGAATCAGACTGGATATTATCAGCTCAACTATCGGATGAGAAGATTAAATTGATACACGAGACCCTATCAAAACCACCCACCAACGATTATGAGAGGGGGATTAATAAAAATTATGCGCTCCGAAATAATCGTATATATAGAATCACACCCAGGGGTAATCAGTGGTTAGTGCCCAAGCGATTCAGAAATCAAGTCGTACAATGGGGACACGATGAAAAAGGACATTTTGCCTGTGAGAAGACGCTCGACACCCTCTGCACTAAATATTGGTTTCCATGTATGAGAGAATATGTACAAAAATATATCGCAACTGCATTCCTTGTCTTTACCGCAAAATATCTGCCGGACGTCGTGATGGTTACTTACACCCAATAGCAAAGACACCACTACCATTTCATACAGTCCACATTGATCACCTGGGACCATTTCAGAAAATATCCTCTAGATATCAATATCTCATAGCACTGGTTGATGCCTTTACGAAGTATGTTCATCTAAAGGCAACCAGAAACACCAAATCCGGCGCAGTAATCAAGTTTTTGGAAAATATCTTCACCACTTTTGGCGTGCCAAACCGCATCAAAAAAGACGCAGAGCGTGATAAACATGACAAAAAGCCATCAACGAATTCAACGCAAGCATTTGTTGGAGTATCAACTGTGACAAAATGCACAAATTTCAATGCTTTGGTTGGGCAGTATCAAAAACGAATGGTGGTTAGACAGTGGAGCCACTGATTGCAAGTGTTCCAAAGTTTTTTGAATTGACAGAATTAGAATATAACAGGCAAGTGAAAGTAGGAAATGGGTCACTATTGACAGTGAGAGGCATAGGTAAAGTAAAGGTAGACGCTTGGAATGGAAAAGAATGGCTTAAAACAGATTTAAATAATGCATTGTTTGTCCCAGATCTAGATGTGAATCTTTTTTCTTTGAGCAAAGCATTAAATAAAGGATTTGAAATGCACTCCAATAAAGAAAGGTGTTGGTTTTTAGAGAAAAGTGGAATGATAATGGCAATAGCAAACAAAGAAGGGAGACTATTTAAGATGAATTTTAAAAATTTTGAAATACTACAGTGAAACATAGCAGAAACTTGAACAGTATGGCGCAGAAGGTTTGCTCATGTAAATTTTGATCATGCAATGTAAGTTATAAAGAAGAAAAAAAATATTTCTGTGAGGATTGCCTAGCAGGGAAACAACACAGACTACCGTTCTCATCAAGAAAATCAAGGGCAAAGAAAACAGGCGAATTAATACATAGTGATCTGTGTGTTCCGTTTGAAGTGCCATCCTTAGGAGAGGCAAAATATTTTCTTAAGGATGATTTTTCTGGCTACAGATTTGTTTATTTTATAAAGAATAAATCGGAGACAAAACAAAAGATAGAATTTTATTTAACTGGTGAAAAATCAAACTGGGAACAAAGTATTAATTTTACGTACTGATAACGGATTAGAGTTTATAAATAAGGAACTGACAGCCATGACAGAACGAAAAGGGATACGCCATGAAACATTGTGTATTTTTACTCCTGAACAGAATGGAAGATCAGAAAGGGAGATGAGGACATTAGTGGAGGCAGCTAGAACACTTTTATTTAGTAAACATTTGAATAAAATCCTATGGGCTGAAGTTGTTAATTCAGCTGTCTTCATTTTAAACAGAATTGGCAGCTGTTCTCAAAAAGATCAAACTCCATATAAACTTTGGTACGGAAAAGAGTGCAAAATATATTTTTTTAAAGAATTTGGGCGAAAGGTATTTGTACATGTACCAAAGGAAAAAGATCTTGATCCAAAAAAATCAAATTGGATTATTTGTCGGTTACAATGAGACTGTGAAAGGATATAATACTTATTTTCCTAATAAAAATAGCGTAGAAATACATAGGTAGATTTTTATACCTGAAGAATCAATACTGAAAAATGATGACAATATAGAAGAAAAAGAACAAATAGTTTCGTTAGACTTAGAGAGAGAAGAGAAAGAACAAGAACAAGATAATTTAGAGGTGTCAGTTGAGATGAGAAATCATGCATATAATATAAGCAACGTATCGAATGGAGATGATAATGATATAGAAGAAAATCGACAGATAGAAAGAAGTAGAAGAGAAACAAGAAGACCGATTTGGACAAAAGATTACATAATGAATACAGATATGAGTTTCCTTAACTGACACCGAAATATGGAGGACCAATGGTTGTAAAACAGAGGTTACCCAATGATAGGTACAAAGTGAAAGACATGCCCAGATCTAATCGAAGTTCCACTGTCAAATATGACAATGTAGTAGCCATCGATCGAATGAGGCCTTGGATCCCTGTTGGGGGAGTATCTGACACGACAGACAGTGATAGTGGGGAAGATGGAGTCTCACTGCAAGAAGTCTCTAGCAGTGATTCCGATGCTAATAATTAGTGTCGCGAGGACGCGACTCGTTGTAGGATGGCCGAAGGTAAAATAAATTTTTGTGTATATTGTTTTTTTTTATATATATTCATTCTATTACGATTTTTACTCTCTAAAATCTCTTTAACATTCTTTTTTATCTCTACATTCTATTTATTGTTTGGAAAGGCTGCTGGTTTCGAATGAATGAAGTTATTTGTTTATTGTTTGGGTAGACCCATAAGTAATACATAATGAGACTGTAAGCAAATAATCTGAGAATAAGACATACATAGGCAGTCTGTGTTGGTTTCGCCTCGTGAGCGAACGAAGTGTGTCTGTATCGAGAATAATACAGAAATAATTAAGAATAGCATGCCTTCACCCCTGGTGCACTGTTGCTCGACCAAAATACCCGTGGTTCCTTCGAGTGGGGTTACTCGCAATTGGGGTGTTGCGAGCTACTCGACTGACATGATTCTGACGGCGAAGGTAGCTTCATATAAGTGCCCCACAGCCGGTCATTGAGATTCTAGTCCCTAAAGGATCTGGGCGTCTGGGGAAGCCTTACTTATTTTAGGGAGACTCTATAGCTAGTTGTCGAAGAATAGAAAGACGTATATACAAAACTGAAATATATTAGTTTTTTTTTTGTTCAGATTATACTCGAGGAGGGGAAATCTTCAAAAGTCACCCCCTGAAGGGAGGTAGTGTCAGATTCTTACCGACTAAAACCCTTCCTTGAGCTGGGAGATAAACCCTGTCGGTTGCTCATCCCCGGGGAGATTGGAAGGCCGAGTATTGGGGAGGAAAACAAAGTAGGTGGTCCACCTCTGAAGTGCGGGACGGACACTCGCGCTAAAAAGCGAAGCTAGGAGATAGAAGTGAGCGGAAGGGAGCGGCTCATTGTAGAAGATGACAGGCCCTTCGGAAACGGTCGTTGGGTTTCGGTGCGAAGTTGGAGAGTGCCGAGATGGTGGGGTTTGGGTGGCCTGACACGGAGGCCCGGAGATTTGCCGCGAATGCGATTGCAGCCTCGGAGAGAGAAGGTAAACCGGTTTCAATCAGAATTTGGGTGTTTCTGATGAACCAGGGGTAGTTAAGTGCGGAGCGAAGAATCCGCATGTATGTACTTTGCAAACATTTCAGGCGGTGGAAAAGGGCGCAGGCCCACACGGGAATGGCATAGAAGCAAATGCTCCAGATAATTGCGTTAAAAGCTCGGATTTTGGTCTGTTAGGAGATGGTGTTATTACGAAAGAAAGGTTTAAGAGTGATGGATGCACCCAGAGCCTTGTTACGGGTCGCTTTGATGTGGAACCGCCAATTTAGGCATATGTCTAAGACGACGCAAAGGTAGGTGACAGAACTGCTCCAATTAATGGGACGATTGTTGACAACGATGGAGGGAGGTTTTCGTAGCCTACGAGAAAAGAAGATTGCCTCCGATTCGGTCTCGTTAATGAAAAGTTTCCATTTCCGATACCAGTTTAGGAGCTGGGGCAGAAACCTATTGATTCTTGCTGTGCATTGGAGAATGGTACTTGAAGAGTTTATTATAGCAATGTTGTCAGCGTACATGGCAGTCACAATTGAAGTGAACCAGGTTGAACAGAATAGGGGATAGTTTGGAGCCTTGTGGGACACCGGCTGTGACAGGTTTACTGGCAGGAAGAGCAGAGCCAACTCGGACCCGAAGGCTTCTGTCTGTGAGGAAGGACCTGATAACCCCAACTGGAAAGTGTGAGATGTTAAGAGCGACGAGTTTGGAAATAAGGCCTTCGTGCCAGACTCGGTCGAAGGCTTGTTGGACGTTAAGAAGAAGCATGGAAGTGTGACGCCGCTTGTTAAGGTTGTCGGAGATGTGTTCCAACTGGAAAGTGTGAGATGTTAAGGGCGATGAGTTTGGAAATAAGGCCTTCGTGCCAGACTCGGTCGAAGGCTTGTTGGACGTTAAGAAGAAGCATGGAAGTGTGACGCCGCTTGTTAAGGTTGTCGGAGATGTGTTCAGTAACACGAAGAAGTTGGTGTCCGGTGCCGTTTTGCCTGCGGAAACCGTGGTGAAAATCAGGGAGTAGGTTGTTTTGCTCCACGTGGTCTAAGAGCCGATCGAGAAGGAAGGATTCGACTACTTTGCTCAACGAACTGAGCAGGCTGATGGGTCTGTAGCTTGAGGGAGAGCTGAGCGGCTTCCCTTTTTTGGGGAGACAAATGACAGTGGCTTCTTTCCAGACCAAAGGGAAGTGGTGGAGCCGCATGATGGCGTTTGTGATGTTGCTGTTATATGCTTTGGTGGCAGGACTTTAAGGACTCCGTTAGCAATTCCGTCAGCGACAGGGTCTCTTCTCTTTTTCAAAGATCGGATAATGAGAAAGATTTCGCGTGGGGACGTGTGTTTGAAGTCGTCAAGTTCCGCTGTTGTGCGAATTGGAGTGTACTTGAGTGAAGATGTTCAAGGGTGTAACGACGGTGAAGCCAATCTAGTGACGTGGTTGAGTTTGGGGGGTTAAGTATTGGTCGGCCGACTTCAATAAGGGCTGGAAGGTGGTCCGAACTTAATGCGTCTATGACGATAGAATCGGCGGAAAGTGTAACATTTTTCGTGACGAAAATGTCAAGAATCTCAGGGAATTGATGGTGGGGGGCGGGGAAGAATGTGGGGTCAGAAGGTGCTTCAACTATGTGGTTGAAATCAAGAATTTTGACAAGAAGGAGGGTACCGTTACTGTTGGTTTGTCGACAGCCCCAAGAGACGTGTCTGGTGTTGAAATCGTCTGCGACGATAGTTGGAACACCTGGGGGGAGTAGAAGGGGGAGCTCAGAAAGGTCTCTCTCCGAAGGGGGGGAGTAGAGAAATAATCCTAAGAGGGCCGGATGCCGACCGTTTCTAATGAGTTTGTGGCCAAAGAGATAGGCCTGTTCTTTAGAGAATTCTTAACCAGAATGGCGACACAGTCGGCGCTGCCGTTTTCACGGTCCCTTCTGTAGGATGAGAAGTTTGAGACGAAAAGTTTGATTCTTTCGGATAGGTGAGTTTCGGTGATGCAAGCAACACCGATTGACTTATCCTCGAGGAAGTGCTCGAGTTCAGTCAATTTACCTCTAATGCTTTGCGCATTCTCGGTAACTATGATTGTCTGGCTGGGCGGTGTTAGACATTGGTGGTTTGTTGTAAGGCGGCGTCAATGCTGGCGACCATGGTTTAAACAACGGCTTGAAGTTTTTGTTCCAAACTTGGGATTGCAACTACAGCTGGTGGAGTGCTTGCGTTACGTTTTCGGGTGGGGGGAGGAGGGCGGTTCTTACTGCCTTTTGGGGGGTACTACCAAAGTGATAGCCGGAGGATGGGGGTAGTACTTGGGCCTTGAAAAGCAACAGGAATGACGATTTTCTTGGGGGGTGAAGGGAAGGTCTTTTTGGGAACCTTGGGGCAGTCGCGGTAGGTGGCGCGGTGATTCCTTTTGCGGTTGGCACAAGTTGAAGTGGCATCCTTCTTGTCCTTGGATTTGCACTCACAGTGATGTGGTTGCGGCTGCAGAAGGCGCAGACCCAGGCTGCGTGGTAGTAGTTGGCTGTATGGAAGAATTTCATAAAGCGGCGGCATTGAGGAACATCCTTTGTTGCTTTTTCTGGCTCAACTTTGATGTTGAGGCCACAGAGTTTACCAAGATCGAAAATTGTCTTGGAATTTGAAGAGGTCTTATCAAGACGGACGGAGACAAGGGGCCAGATTTTATTACCTGTTGACATACGATGGATGCCTTTGATAATAAAGCCTTTGTGGCTAAGTTCGGACTCGATGTCCTCTGTTCGAATTATATATTAAATATATTTAATAGATAAACGAAAATATTCGGTCAATGCTATAGGTTTATAGGAATCGCGTAGTAGCGTAACTAACTAGGATTTTAAATGTGGCGATATTTCTAAAGCGGAAAAAAATAAATTAAAACAACTATTTCAGACGTACACGGATCGATTTTGTTTCAAGGCAAGTGAATTAATGAAAACTGATACAATTAATCCAAAAATAGAATGTATTACCGACAAACCAATCGTTTATCGCCCATATCGCTTATCATTAACGGAAAGACAAGAAGTGAAAACTTTCATTTTTGACTTGTTGCAAAATGAAATAATTAGACCGTCAAATTCACCTTATGCGAGCCCTATTGTTTTAGTATCAAAAAAGGATGACACGAAACGCATGTGTTAAATAAAATAACAACAAAAGATTAATTTCCTATTCTATTACCCGACTAGAATTTATAGGGGCATGCCCTATGTAGCGTGGGGGCTTCATGTGGCTAATGAGGGGCATGTCGATATAGGGATTTCCCAGTATTATTCCTCATGAAAATTCCACCAAACAAAAGTGGTGGTACTAAAATGAGGATTGCCTTATGAGTTTTCCATAAGGGACTTAAGGGGCAACCCTAACACATGTATAAACTTATTAAATCTACCTTATGGTGGCAAACATCTTAGGGAAAATTGTGGGAAAATTATCAGTACAAATTCTAGTGTCATTAATGACTACCTTATTGAGTTTTCCTTGCGAAAACTTCATATTTAGAATCAATTGCGTGAAGTTATATCGTTGAGACCAACCGAATCTCTGGGTTCCATGATTCTTGATCCTCCGACAAAATATCCCTGACAGAATATCCCCAGACAAAATACCTTAAGACAAAAAACCTAACCTAACTTAACCTAAGACTGATAAAGCGGAATTTATTAGTCACTAATGTATAAAGGCACAGTTTGCCTTATTATTGCTTATTTCATATATATATATATATATATACCTAATAACCGTACAATAACGTCACTAGCTCCAGTCTGTAATAATTCTACCTACACATTACATTATATAAAAAACGATTGGCGTCACACAAACATTCATTTTAGTCGGCAAAAAACAAATATAATAAAAGTACACAATTTCGGTCAACATAAAGCGATTTGAAGGATTAATTGTCCGGAATTTTTTGCCCTGGGAATATTTTGTCGGAGGATATTTTCTCCGGGNGGCTCAGCTGGTGTAAAACAATAATTTTTACTCTTGAGATCATGCATCATGCGTCCGTTGCTTGGAGTGAGCACGATTGCTAACAATCAAGCATAGTTTACGGGATGAACATCGAAGCGCGCGAAACAACAAACAGCACACAGCGCCCGCGGTACTTTCCCTATTCTCTATTGAATTGCAAAATCAATAAAGCGCACGTTATAAGAAAACCGTTTCTCGTTTGTTGCTGCGGATTATGAATCCGCGCGTATTGTTCGTTGCCTCCGAAGTCGTGATGGGAGGCGTTGGACAGATGCGAGAACGGCCAACTAATAATATAATAATAACCCTCGCAACAGTCGGTCGACAAGCGAGCAACAAAAATCTCCCATGTATATATATATGTAATAATGAACACGTTCTTTGGATCGGAGGTGGCTGTGGAGGGCAACGACGACGAAGTATGTGCAAACCCGAGCAGGCAAACATACCTATGTATATCGGTCTGGATCGGGAAATCACTCGGTAACTGTACTTGATCACGCGAGAAGGGCACGCCACACTAATTAACTCGCCTTTTTCGAATTTGCAAGCAAGGCAAGCGAACGAACATACATACACATGTGTGCATGTATAATGAAACAAAGCGAACCAGTGCGAGAGAGCTTCTCCCGAGGAGAGTCCTGACATCATCCAACAAGATCGGATAATGAACGTAATCTGCTTGCGGACGGTGTCAGATGAAGTGAAAAGTACAGAGTAGGTACGAACTCGATAACAACTGCATCCATCGTGGAATTTAATAAGAAAGTACATGCATAGATATATATATATATATATATATACCTAATAACCGTACAATAACGTCACTAGCTCCAGTCTGTAATAATTCTACCTACACATTACATTATATAAAAAAACACGATTGGCGTCACATAAACATTCATTTTAGGCGGCAAAAAACAAATATAATAAAAATACACAATTTCGGTCAATATAAAGCGATTCGATGGATGATTTGTCCGGATTTTTGCCTTGGGGATATTTTGTCGCAGGATATTTTCTCCGGGTATATTTTATCCGGAGATATTTTGTCGGAGGATGAAGACGCCTGATACCAAATCTGTTACACCTACGAAAACCACTCCCGAACCCAGACGCTTCACTAGGATCGAGGACACTATCAGGTTTAAATACCTATGTATGACCTCACTACATCCGAACGAACACTTCGTCGAAAGCGTAGTCGCCCGTCAAGCCGCTCAGTTTTTCAGGCGCAAAGTCTCCTACGTTTACCGAGGTAATAACGTATACCTATCCATAACACCAATCACCTCACCTCCAAGATACTCCCACGCCTAAATCCTAAACCACGCCAACCGATGGTTCATCTTCCCCTTTAATTAACATTCGCGGACCTTAAAATTTGTACAATAAACACAAACGGATGGAAGAGAAAAAAGAATAACATAATACCCACACTAAATAATGATTCTATACACATTCTTGCACTACAATAAACACTATCTACACGCAAAGAACGGCAATAGATAACACAGTACAACATCTACTGAAACGACAAACTACTCCACAAAAAAGGGACGACGCTAATCTTACACAATTCCATTGCGTCTAACCGATTTTTCTTATCACTTCAATTCCAAGAGCTTGACTGCTGCGCAGCTACGCTGCTTATCTTTTCGTTTTGCAACAAACCTTCTACCAGGCTACCAGTCGAGTTCTTATCCTACGTATCAACCATTCCTAGTGTTTGTCGTGTTTCCACGAGCAGTATTTTCTCAGAATGTTTTCGGATAAATGACCAAAGTGAATAAAATTCCAGTGTAAAACAAAACTATGTACACACTTTATTTACAACACTTAAACATATTCAGAACATGAAGACAATGTAAAAACGGAAGACAAATTTAGCGACAAAAAATAGATCTGGTTAAGCTGAACGACAAAACTTAACTTTTTGAACTGAACTAAGCTACTGCTAAAAATGGAATAAAATCAAACTATAATATTACCACCACCAGTACCTGCGAGAACAAAGCTATAGAAAAGTATAGGAAAAGACCCAAAAATACATAGACAACATTACAGCGTAGTGCAATTAAATAAGGGTAGCTGACCGACGAAGCCTTCGCAGAATTTATCTATTGGGACCAAATGTTTTGAGAGGCCCCAACAGGGTGATATTTGTAATAATGTACATTTATACACTATAGCAGCCAATGCAGTAACTTATATAAATATTAAAAATTACACCATGCTAAATATTGTATAATTATCCCTAATACTAATAAATACAACTAAAATTACACTGTAACATATTCCGCCCGCCTTGAAAGGCCCTGGGCTTTCAACATATCAAGGCACTGACGCACTACACCTATGCATGAATGTATTCACTCACTGCCGGAGCACAATGGGATAACAGCAAGCTTGTTTGCTGCTCGTTTAACTTCACAGGATTGAGTCTTTACCAGAGCTGCTCGAACGACGTTGTCCTTGCCTGGGAAAACCTCCTTTATTCGGCCCATTTTCCATTTCAATGGATGCAAGTTGTCCTCCTGGAGCAAGACCAGTTGACCGTTCTGAAGTCGTGGTCCCTTGTCCCTGCGCCATTTGTTTCTGCCTTGAAGTTGTCCCAAGTACTCCTTCGACCAGCGTGCCCAAAAATGTTGTTTTAGCTGACAAATGCGTTGCCATCGATGAAGCCTCGACGTCCTTTCATCTGCTAGATTTACCTCCGGGATTGAACTTAGTGTGTCGCCAATAAGAAAATGACCAGGAGATAGATAGGACAAATCGTTGGGTTCATTGGGTATCGGGGTTATTGGGCGTGAGTTCAAAATGGCTTCAATCTCGGTTAACAATGTGGTTAACTCTTCGTAGGTTAAAGACGCATTTCCGGCTATACGTTTGATATGAAATTTGACCGATTTGACGGTGGCCTCCCACAAGCCGCCGAAATGTGGGGAGCGACTAGGTGAGACCCTATCAGCTGGTAGGTCGCCCATCATTGGCTGTGATAAGACTGGTTTTACTCGAAAACACCGAACGCAATTTTTAATGATTTTTCTAATAGTATTTCTTGCCGAAATAGGCCAATATTCTTGACGCACCGCTGCAAGGGTTCCCTCATTACCAGCGTGTAGCTGTTGTTTGTGAATATGATTGATTAACAACTCAGTGAATTTATGTTTCGACGGTAGTAATATTGGATGTTTTGAGGAATATGCCAATTGTGAATTTTTCAGCCTACCACCTACCCTTATTATGTCGTTAGAATCAACAAAAGGGTTTAATGCTAAGATCCTGCTAGCCTTTTTAACAGAACCGTTTCTTTTTAATTCGTCTAGTTCATCTTTAAATGCCGCTTCCTGTACGTTTTTAATTAGACGTATTCTCGCCCTATCAATTTCGTCAACAGACAGAGGACCAGAAAATTTTGTAATAGACCGCGAGTTAAGAGCAAATCTCAAACAGTAAGCGGCTACTCGTACGAGTTTCATAAACGATGAAAATGCAAGAAATATGTGAAATACTTCATCCGCGGCATTGATTTGAACGACGGCTGTCTTTTTAATTTCAAGTAAACTTTTATCAAACTTGTTCTTTGAATGCGATATAGGCCAATGATCTTCATATTGTAATAGCCACTGGGGCCCGTGCCACCATAAAGAGTTTTCGATTATTTCCTTGGGTGCCACGCCTCTGGATAACAAGTCCGCGGGATTGTCAAACGTGCTAACGTGGCGCCAATTGCTTATTTCGGTTTGCTCATGTATTTCACTAATCCTATTTGCCACGAATGTATTATAAAGACGGGAAGTGGATTTTATCCAGGCCAAAACGATGGATGAATCGGTCCACAGTACCATACGATTTTCGCGAAGGTTTAGCGTTGTCGCTATCTTTTTTACCAACCGAGCTAACAGAACCGCGGCGCAGAGTTCTAACCTAGGGATGCTTAGAGCCTTTAATGGACTAACTCTAGATTTAGCACATAATATGTTGCAATGATAACGGTTTTCCTTATCTAACATCCTAATGTAAACGCATGCGCCATAAGCGAGCTCACTCGCATCGCAGAAACCGTGGAGCTCAACAAACTGCGAATGGCTAAAGGATACCACGTTTCTTGGAATTCTAAGCCTGTTGAGATATTCTAACGACTGCCTGTAACGAAACCAGGTGGTATGTATATCTAAGGGAACCGTTTCATCCCAATCTAATTTTAGTTGCCAGAGTCTTTGCAACAATAATTTTCCTGTGACTGTGACAGCGCTGAGAAGACCTAGAGGGTCGAAAATTTGGGCAACGTCCGACAAAATCGACCTTTTCGTAACCTTTTGAGGTGGGTCATAAGCCTTTATAGAAAATTGAAAGGAATCGTTTACTGAATTCCACTGTAAGCCTAAAGTTTTCAGATTGACGTCCTTATCGACGGTGAGAATTGCGTTCTCCGCAGATCCGTCAATCCCGTGCAATAATTTAGGTTCGTTAGAGATCCATTTGCGCAATTCGAAATTGCCCTTTTTGAGAATGAGTATGATCTCATCACGAATCGCGAGAAGATTATCAATATTACTACTACCTGTTAAAAGGTCGTCTACATAAAAGTTTTCCAAAATTGCCTTAGCGCCTAAGGGACAAACGGCCTGGTTTTCGCGGGCTAATTGATGTAGGCATCGAATTGCTAAGAACGCGGCCGAAGACGTACCGTATGTCACGGTGTTTAACTGATAGGTCAATATTTCGTTTGTTGTTTTCGATCGCCACAGGATTCGTTGTAAGGGTCTATCTTCAGTCGCAACGAGTACTTGCCTATACATCTTCGTTATGTCGGCTGAAAGAACGTACTTATGAATACGAAACGTAATTAAGACAGAAAATAGGTCCGGTTGGATTGTAGGGCCGACCATCAAGGTATCGTTCAAAGAAAGACCAGTTGAAGTTTTAGCGGAGGCATCAAAAACTACGCGGAGTTTGGTTGTTATACTGCTCTCCTTTAACACTGCATGATGCGGCATGTAATATGTTATACCCGGGAATGGTTTTTTGTCATCAACAAGCGACATATGCCCTAACTGAACATATTCCTGTATAANTATAAATATTAAAAATTACACCATGCTAAATATTGTATAATTATCCCTAATACTAATAAATACAACTAAAATTACACTGTAACACCTAGAGCCATAGTTTTACAAACGCCAAAGGGCGAATACTCGCAAACGCGCTTCTCACATTCAATTTATTCCGCATAAGAAACACTGATTTCCCTTCTTTAAGCCATCAAGGCTCGTCCATTCCAGATCACATACTCTGTACCGACAGAGTCGCACCACTTTTTTCCGACGAATGTGAAATAGGAACTCTGATAACCAGCGACCACATACCACTATCTGCCACACTTATATCCGATCATGTAAAATTGCACCTAATTCGTATAAAGAAATACGCGACTACAACTCTAACCTCCTCTCACCGACAGTAAACACTCAGGAAGAAATCGACTCCGCGATAGATAATTACAACACATGTAATAAAATAATTCGAAGTGGTCTGTATTCTGTCGAAACTTCCAGACGCGGGTCGCGATTTCGATCTTTTTGGATCTCATCAGCGCATCGCAGGCAGCTCCGACAGAACACAGACCAACTTTTACCTGCTGTCTTAACAGCGCGTTTTAGAAAATACCACAAATGGCGCGGTAAACGCCATCTGTAGTACGATGCTACATTTTAGGATTACGTAAGCTCCAACATGGTCCATTTAAATATATGGATATCTACCTGCTGAAACGAATCCCGGTTCGAATTATTTTATTCGATTATGGTAACGTGCCTATCACGTTGAGGTTAGCTACGCCGGGATTCGTTTTAGCAAGTAGATATCCATATATTTAAATGGACCTTGTTGGAGCATACGTAATCCTAAACTGAAGCATCGTACTACAGATGGCGTTTACCGCGCCATTTGTGGTGTTTTCTACAACATATGTGTACAAAACGCGATACACGAAACTGCGCCAGTCAAAATAATCTATATAGGCCGAAAACCTCTCCCGGGTGAGATAACTGAATTAATCAAAAGAAAACGCGCATTGTATAGACAATTTACGAGAACTCACGATCCACTCGCTAAAACAGAATGGAACAGGTTAAACGGGTTAGTTCGACTTAACACAAACAAACATTAAGAGAAACGTTCGCACGAAACCTGCTCAAAACTTAATTTTCACGATGGTCCCAAATTTTGGAATAAGTTCAAAACAATCACTGGTCAAAAACAATCTACAATTACCCATTTAGTAATCAACAATCAGATCTAAAATACAGCGGAAGAGAAATCTAATGCGTTCGCCGACACATTGCAAAATTTGCAAGTTCCCTACACGGGCCCACACCACGACGCGATACACGCCGCGAGATTAGGTCATAACGTCACAAACGTAATATAAACTGCACAACACGATGAAAATCATATTTTACGCGAAATAATACAGGACGATATCACAAACACATTCAGTAAACTAAAAAACAATTCACCTGGTGAAGACGGAATCACCAATAGTATCATTAAAAACCTACCTCCCTCCGCTACTGACTACCTTATCACCAATTTCTTTAGTAAATAACACTGGCAAAATCTTCGAAAGAATACTCGCGACACGCCTTTCAGACTACTGCAGGTACAACCAACAACATCATCTCAGACACCCAAGCCGGGTTACGTAAGGGACTAAACTCCCTTGACCCGGTACTCAAATTACAAACAGAGGCAATATCAGCCATGAATTCGGGCGGTTGTACCCTGGCAGTAGCACTCGACTTCGAAAGAGCGTTTGACGCAGTTTGGCATAACGGGCTACTATACAAACTATTACAAATTAACCTTTCCCCTTTCTTCGTAAAATCAATTCACTCTTTCTTAACGGATAGACCGTCAAAAATCAAAATAGGGAACACGTTATGACACACATTCACGCTATCCGCAGGTGTACCCCAAGGCACGGTTCTTGCGCCACTATTATATAACATATTTTCTGACGACATTCCACAGCGCCTCGATAATTCAATAAGTCTGGCTCAGTACGCAGACGACACCGCCTATTGGGCATACGGTATAAACACCAATTCATGTAACTCGAAAATTAATCTTCAAATCAATCAACTCGAACTATGGCTCAGTAAATGACGTATAAAGCCTAATCCAAACAAAACCTGACATCCTAATCTCGTCACCAAAAAATCCCTTTCAACGCGCGACATAAATGTTACACTACACACTCGACTGACACTGAAAACAGAAATAAAATACTTAGGAATCACACTAACACACACAATGAATCCACACATAGACATCACAAACACACTGGATAGATTATGAAAACGCGCTAACTTAATCTCTCTAATAAACGGTCGAATAAAAACGTGTAATACAAAAACACTTCTCCACACATACAAAACATTTGTAAGACCTCTTATAGATTATCGCGCAGTATCACTAACCACAGCCACACCATCGCACACACACAAAATACTCACAACCGAGAGACTAAATAGATTCTTTCATACCCCGAAGAATCACACAAAAACCGAAAAACAAAATCCCCTTCAACCCTGCCAAATTATTGACAACCACTCCCGACCTCCCTCACGAATACCTCAGTTACCTGGAAACCTTCCCAACTCCTTAAAATAACACCCCCCCCCCACACACACACAGACACACACATACACATCTTCCTCGGGAATCCGACACTACCCAGTCGTACGGATGGCTGGGTGTCTTTTGAAGATTTCCTCTCTTCCACGAAAACATAGAGATTATCATACTACATCGACCTTTCCAGCCGAGCGGACGTCAACGGCAGACTAGCAGCTATATACACCAACAATCAACTAGCAGCCAAGAAGTAGTCAGCAAGCGAAAAACGAGCGGACCAGAATCGTTCGATAGCTTCAGCATTTCAACTTTTCAGCGTTCCTCCAGATAAGTGAGCAGCATCAGACAATAAAGTCCAGCAGAAAAAGCGGTAAGCAATTTATAATTTATCACTAACCTACAGATCACTAGGGACCGAGTACGCAACGTCCCTGTGACTTAACACAAACTCCCTTACTGTACTAAAAAATCTAACAACCTACTCACACACACAAACGCGCTCAGTCCCGCAAACACAAACAACCCGACCCTCAGCCGCTTTAGTGGCTCAAATGCTTCGCATTTGGTCACAACACTTCTTCCTGCCACCAGAAACCGCTCTGTTACCGCTGCGATTTAAAGCACGATCTTTCCACGTGCACGTCCCCTCCTTCATGCACCAAGTGTAAAGGCAAGCACCTTGCCTTTGAAAGCAAACGTCCTAAAAGACCTGATCCGAAAACTCTCACTCCTTCAAAGACTGCACCTGTAAAGTGCGTCGACCCTCCCGCCGAAGAGTTATTAGACAACGACGATGACTCTACTCCCGAACTTTCATCCATTCCTGAAGCCGAGCGCTTCACCAGAATCGAAGACGTGATTCGATTCACATATCTATGTATGTCTTCCCTTCACCCTAACTCCAGATTAGTCGAAGACGTAGTAGCCCGACACGCCGCTCAATTCTTCAGGCGGAAAGTGTCATACTCATAAATCCCTACCAATCTTATCGGTAGCTCACCATCCCCGTTAACCAAAATTCACAGACCTGATAATTTCGACGGTCAACACGTGCGGATGGAAACGTGAAAAGAACAACATCACTCATATTTTACTCACCGACAAAATACACGTTCTCGCTTTACAAGAAAAACTGTCCTCGCGTAAAGAAAAAAATCACGTGACTAACCACAATACCTACAGAAACGACAAGCTGCTCCTTTTTAAGTTACACTGGATCGTAAATATTTGACCATATACTCTGGACGGACAAAGTCGCGGCTTTCTTTTCGGACAACTGCGAAATAGGCACACCTATAACCAGCGACCACTTACCACTATCCGCCACAATCAACATTCAGACGCATAGCCTAACTCAATCCGCGTACAAACAAATCCGTGATTACAAAAACATAAATTTCGACAGACTTCGCGACCATATTACAAATGGGAACTTAACTCATCCCTCAATTAACAATCTAGAAGATATAGACACCTATAATGCATGAATACAAAACGCGATTAACGCAACGGCACCCTTGAGGAACATCAGCTTAGGTAGAAAACCCCTACCTCGCGAAATTATCGACCTAATCAAAAGGAAACGCGAACTATACAGACTCTTTCCAGAGCCAGACACGCACTCATTAAAACCGAATGGAACAGGCTAAATGCACAAGTACGTTTGAAAATAAAGAAACATCAAGAAGACCGATGACACGCTACATGTTTGAAACTTAACCACCATAACGGCACGGAATTCTGGAAAAAAAAATTAAAATCATCACCGGTCAAAAACAAACACTAAAAAGTCACTTAATCATTAACGACACAATACAAAACACACCCGAAGAAAAAGCTAACGCGTTCGCCGACACAATCGTCAAATAACACGTAACACACACTGGCCCTAATATCGACGCGGCACACACTACACGAATAAACAATCACACTAGGTTCACGCTACAGCATACTAGATACACACAAAACGATATTTTACGCGAAATCTCCCAAAACGACATAACTGACACCTTTGCTAAATTAAAAAACAATTCCCCTGGTGAAGACGGAATCACCAACAGCATAATTAAAAATTTGCCTCCTTGCGCGATAGACTTTCTAACAAACATATTCAACGCTATTTTAAAAACGGGATATTATCCAACAAACTGGAAAAGCGCGAACGTTATTGTGATTCCGAAACCCCAAAAAGACTTCACCGACCCCAATTTCATTAGTCAACAACACCGGCAAATATTCGAACGAATTATCGCTACTCTGTCGGACTACTGTAGGGACAATAATATCATCTCGGATACATACCACGGGTTCCGAAAGGTACTCGGCCACCTCGACCCGGACTGAAGCTACAAACCGAAGCCATTTCCTCAATGAACGCGGGCGGCTGTACCTTAGCAGTCGCACTTGACTTTGAACGGGCTTTCGACACAATTTGGCATAACGGGCTATTATACAAACTTCTAAAAATTAACCTTCCACCGTACTTCGTTAAAATAATACAATCATTTATAACAAACAGACCATCTAAAGTAAAAATCGGGAACCCATTATCTCGCACATTCGCTCTATCCGCGGGTGTGCCCCAAGGCACTGTACTAGCGCCACTTCTCTATAACATCTATTACTACGACCGCTTGAAAACACTATCAGTCTTGCTCAATATGCAGATGACATACTGCTTATTGGGCAACCTGTAGCAATTCAAAAGCATGCAACAACAAAATCAACCGACAAATTCAAACACCGGAACTATGGCTAAGTAAATGGCGCATAAAACCTAACCCTAACAAAGCACAACTGATACTATTCAGACACCCCAACTTACAACGAAGACACATTTTCACCGCGGACGATGTTAATGTTAAACTATTAAATGTTCAACTTATGTTACAAAAAGAAATAAAGTATCTCGGAATCATCTTTACACACACAATGAACTCGCATGCAGACATTAAACACACATTGGGCAAAATACGGAAACGCGCTAACCTAATTTCGTTAATAAACGAGCGTATAAAAACTTGTAAAATAGATACACTCCTTCATACATACAAAACCTTCATTCGACCGCTAATTGATTATAGGGCAGCTACACTTACCACAACGTCGCGTAACTTGTCCCACAGGATTCTCGCAACCGAGCGACGTATTTTACGCAAAGTCGCGAGATTAGACCTACACTTTCCATCCGACACACTTTACAACAACATTCCAATTACCCCAATCCCTACACGAATCAATAACCTACAATCCAAATTCACTAAAAGAGCTATCGATAACAACAACCCTACCTCAACAAAAACCCTAACCCACACTCCTCAACCAATAACACGAAAACCAAAGAACAAGCTCCCTTTCCCTCCTGCCAAACTTCTGGTGATCACTCCAGACCTACCCGAAGAATACATAGACTACTACGAAACATTCCCTAACCCCCTAAAATAAAAAACATCCACTCACACTCACGCAAATCCACAAACGCACATACACACACACATACACACTCACAAAAAATCACATAATATAAAAACCACAATCACATAATACAGTACCGACACTCTCCGACTTTCCACCGACCCACGGCAAGGAAGGGGGCGAACAGTCATCTCTACGTCATGACAGATTTCCTACCTTTTGCCTCTGAAAGTATATTAGCCAGCCCTCTAGCACTTGGTCTATTCGACCTCGACGCACAAACCGAACTTCACACAGATGCAAGCAAACATGGATTAGCCGTTATACCTTAACAAAAGAACGCGGATGGACGCTTGCACCCCATTTATAGTCGCCAAACATTAGACACCGAACAGAAATATCATTCGCTCGAGTAAGAAAATAATTTACTTTTGACATTGACGGATGGCACATATAGATGCACTAAGTGGCAATCCAACTACCGACGTTGATACTGATGAGTTTGAGGTAGTAATGCATATAGGAACAGCAGACTGAAAAAATTTACAAGGATTACTGCTTAAGAAATGGGTGCATATACCGAATTACAGCTAAGGGTATACTGTGGGTTGTTCCAAGGAGGAAGAGGCAACGCGTCGTAAAAGATGCACATGAGGAGTTGAACGAACGCTGCATCGGCTATGTGAAAGCTACTGGTTCCTGCGAATGCGGAAATATGTCGAGCAATACATCGCATGCTGTATCCAATGCTCGTATACAAAGAGAAACAGAGAAAAAAATAATACCTAAAGGAGAAACCCCATTAAAGACGATTCATGTAGATCATCTGGGTCCTTTCACAAAATCGAAAAGGAATATGCAATACCTGATAGTAGGAGTTGATGCTTTCACGAAATTTACCTTCCTGCGAGCGGCTAAGAGCACAAAAACAAAGTATGTTATTGACTACTTTAAAGATATTTTTGCTACATATGCAGTCCCCGAAGTTGTAGTAGTTGTAGGGAAGTGCTTTCACATCCAATCGCTTTCAGTCTTTCTGTCGACAAAACAATATTCGGCATATTATTAATGCAAACCACTCCACGGGCTAATGGGTAAGTGGAGCACCTTAACAATACCATACTAGCAGTCCTTCTTCCTTCAATAGCTGATGAAGAATTATGGGACGAACAGGTTCGCTTTGTACAGTTCGCAATTAATAATGTAACAAACAAAAGTACTAGTAAAACACCTTCACAACTCATGTTTGGGTTCACTCCACGAACTAGCTCATCGGACACTCTCCTTAAGGATGAAATAGTTATCAGTTCAACTTTGATTGAAAACTACAAGAGCGGAAGCTGCAAATAAAATTAGAACTGGGCAGACTATGTAAACAACCTATTATGACAGGAAACGTAAGAAACCTTAGAACTATAAAGAGGGAGATTTGGTTGTTATTCTGAAACAGGTTCCATCGACAGGGTCTGTCCTGTAACTGTCCTACCAAATGATCACTATATCGTCACGGATATGGATCATTCATACAGAAACCGGAGGTCATCAAAGTACGTAAAGGCAATCGCTGTGGATCGGATGCGACCTTGGTGTCCACCCGGAGGGGTATCGGATTCCACAGACCAACTTTAGAATGCCCAAATGTATATCGGGACGAGGTATCTACAGGATGGCCGACTGTAAGTGAATCTAAAAGTTTATTCATAGAATATCTCGCATATCATCCTCCAGTGTATCTGATTTAACCAATTCAACATCACCGACTCTGACATCATGCCCGTCGACGAGTAAAACAAAACAATACGAAGGTGCTCAACTTGGTAGGTATTAAAAAAAATTTGAACGATTTAATCCAAGTTATTAATATTTGTAAAATAATTAATGTTACGGTAATAATTTACAGAAAAACTACACCGTGTGATTCATACTAGATTCCAAAGTATTTTTAGTGAAATATCAGATAAATTTGCTAAACTGAATACTCAGTATAATTCGTTGTCATGTTACATATTGGACAACGGAGTCTAAAAATCATTGAAGTTCAACATCAATTCAATCATATAAATACACAGAAATACAAATCGATAGTGAAGGTAAAGATTCTGAAATTAAACTTGTCTTGTAAAGCGATGATCGATTTTGTCCAATTTGACAAAAAACTTGAAAAAGATAACTCATTCCAGCAAAAAATTGTGAGTACTATATTTTTAAATGTTTTTATAATCATCGATTCTAAATACTAAATACAAAATCATACTTTCAGGCATAAAAATTGTTTCTGAAGATAACCAAAGGTGTACCCATAACCAGAAATTTTGACGAATTATTAAGATACTGTACATCTCGTGAAGTAGGTCTCATGTTTGCTCCACTGAAAGCTTCGAAAACAAAAAAACATATTTATAGAAACGACTCTTTATAAAATTATATTGGGTAATAAAAATTAATTTCATTATAAACACCCACAAGAGGTGTGTGGCTAGCCTCATAGGGACCCTACCTGCACCACCTCAAAATTCTAGTCGGGTAATAGAGGATGAGACAGATAGGTTAGGTGGACATAAATACTTTATAACTCTTGACTTATCTCAGGTTTTTTATCAAATTCCCATGAAAGAATCTTCCATTGCAAAAACGGCCTTTTGCACTTTGAATTTGTAAGATTACCATTCGGATTAGTAAATGTGCCTAGCAATTATCAGCGTCTGATGACCTTAGTGTTAGATGACTATTTAAATACTATCGCTCAAGTTTACATTAACTGCTCAAAAGATGCGGACGAGGGTTTAAATAGGTTATAGTTAGTACTGCAGAGATTACGAGAACATAATTTGAACTTGATACTATTGAAGTGTTCATTTTTCGTGAGGAAGGTTGAATATTTAGGAAGAGAAATTTCGGAAGACGCTATTAGACCGGGTTTGCAAAAGACGATTGTAGTACAAAATATGCCTATACCGCAAACCGTCAAACAATTGCGCCAATTTCTAGGTTTGGCGGGGTATGTTCGCCGATTTATTGAAAATTTCGCTCCAATTGTCGAACCTCTCGCGTGTTCTCAAGAAAAACGCACAGTGGAAATTCGAAAAAGACCAAATCAAAGCTATTAATGAATTTAAGAAATCATTAGTGAATAGACCAATCCTTAAAACAATCGATCCGGAATTAAAAACTGAAGTCCACACGGATGCGAGCAGAGTAGGTGTTTTACTTCAAATTGACAGAGAAACAGGTAAACAACACGCAGTAGCACGTTTTAGCAGCCAAACCACCCCAATAGAAAGGAATTATCACTCTTATAAACTGGAAACTTTAGCTGTACGAGACTATTTCCGTCAATTTCGCGTATACTTGGTCGGTATACAATTTACCTTGTAACAGATTGTAACGCTATTAAAAGTACAGTTTAAAAGAAGGATATACGGTGGTAGCTTGTACACCAAGACTACAACTTTAAGGTTAAATATCGTCCAGGCACAAAAATAAACCAAGTTCACTGCCTTAGTCGCAATCCACCAAAAGTATTATTAACCATTGTAAATATAACGGAGGATGAATGGCTATTGCCAGCACCATTACACGACGAAAGAATTTGTGAAATACGAAAGATTTTGGTGAGCAGAGACAAGTATCCGGCTAACAAACACTATTTTAAATTGTATACAATAAAAGACAATTAAATATACCGAAAATCAGAAAACGGGTTAAAAAAGTGGTTAGTCTCCCGGAAAAATCGTTGGTAGATTTGCAAACTCTGTCATGATGACAGCTCATTTCGGGGTGGACAGAACATTAGGAAAAATCAAGGAAAATTATTATTTCCCGAGGATGAGACGTTATGTAAAAATGTCCAGGCATGTTTGAGCTGTTTATATTATAAATCACCAGCTGGTAAGGGATGGAAGCTTTATCCCATTGATAAGACACCGGTGTCTTTCCACACCCTACACATAGATCACGTGGGCTAGTTTGTAAAAAGCAAAAGGGGAAATACACAGTTACTAATCATCGTGGACGGATTTACAAAATTTTGTTTAATAGAAGGGGTGAAGAACACAAAAATAAAATATGTCATTAAGATATGTCATGCTTTGAACCATCTGACTGACATATTCGGGGTGCCAGCGCGTGTCATATTGGACCGAGGTACTGTCTTCACGTCAACAAAGTTTAAGAACTACTCTTTGCTCGTGGAATTAAGCACATTTTGAATGCCGTCGCCACCCCACGTGCTAATGGCCAATAGAACCATATTAAGCTCTCTTGTAGCCCTCAATGGAGGAAGCGAAAATGATTCCTGGGACAACCAAATCAAAACGGTGCAGAGAGGCCTAAATAGTACTTTGAATCGAACCGTTGACATGACACCATCCGAATTATTTTTTGGAACTACATATCGTTCCCTGTGTGAGTGTCAACTCCTCGGTACTATAGCAACTGATGTAGATCGGCTGGACCTGACTGAAGTACGACAGAGGGTAAAAGCAAAAGTTCATGAGGGTCAACACAGACAAAAACAAAAATTCGACAGTAAAAGACTAAAGGCTCTTAAATATGAAACTGGCACGTTAGTATTGGTGAAGGTCACCAGTATTCCGTCAATTGGAGACAGAAAAGCTGTTTGCAAAATACAAAGGCCCTTTTAGAATCGCAGCAACCTTGCCAAACGATCATTACGAGGTAGAAGATCTGAAGGGTAAAATGCGGCGGCGCATAGTAGTGGCCGTTGATAATATAAAACCATGGATAACTTTTATCGAAAATGACTAAGTAAAATTGCGTCGAAATCATGTACGGTGGGAAGGGCATGCATACGATAAAGTGCATATCACACACCCGAAACATGTTACACGCAAGAAATATCATGAGTACACTGTTGACGGCACATGACAACGTAACAGTCATAATATGCTACGCACTCCAAGCTTACAAAAGATAAAATATACAGTGTCGACAGCATATTATGACGAAACTGTCACGGTATGCTACATACTCGATACACATGAACAAAGCTTAAACGTAATTGTATATGAGATGTATTCAAATCTAGATCCATATGTACACTAAACAACTGTTACCACCATTCCGAGCCACCCATGAATCGTTGAGCAAAATCCCTGGTTTTGTGGACTACGACGGGACGTGGGATGAAAGGGGCTCTGACCCTGATTCGCTAATTAACTTGCAAAAAGTACATGTGTGTCAGTTGCAGACAAATTGTATAGTTTGTGTAAAATATAGAAAGTAAAATAACCGTTAATTTGAGGAGTGGATCCACCCCACAGAGACAACAGTGTGTTTTAAAAACAAAGTGAACTGTAAAAAAGAATTAAATTAAAAATTTACTGTGTCGAAAAAGTCGGGAAGAAAACATCGTCGAAGAGACTCCGTGGACCGCCGATCTGAACGAACAGCCACCAGAAGTCGCAGTCATTCGAGCCGGCGGTAATTGTGACGAAGCCGGAAAAATAAAGAGGCTCAAAGTTCTGAAGATAAACCTCACCAACAAGAAGGAAGTCCGGAACTAAGAAGGAAGTCTGCTTTGGTGGAAAGGTCACGGAGAAGCGAATCAGCATCTCTGATAAGTAATGCCATTGCAGAGGGATTTCCGATAAAATTATTCATGAATTTAATCCGATTCATCAAAATGTTAATGAGTGGTTGGTATCTGTTGATGAGTTTGCTGAAATATACGGGTGGAACGATAAAACAACGTGTTATTTGGCTTTAAGTAAATTGAGAGGTCCGGCGGAAGTCTGGTATCAAGGGCTTCCCTCTCGAATTTTTACGTGGGGCGAATGGAAAGAGATGCTTATTCAAAATTTTGTGCCGAAACGAAGTTTACATCCGTTATTAAAAGAAATGATGGCATGCGTACCCAAACCTAATCAAACCCTCTACGAATATTTATTTGAAAAATTGGCCCTCATTAATAAATTAAAAATTTCACTTGGCGCCGCAGATAAAGTCAATTTAATAATGGGTGGAATTGACGATGGCCAAATCAAATTTTCGGTAGAAACAGCCGGAATTACAGATCCAAGTGTATTAGCTAGCCACTTAAAAACATTAGATGAACGAAATATGTTAATTAACACGTATAAAGTACGTGACAACCAACAAAAAGTAGACGATAAAAATAATAATTATTCGCGTTGTCACGGGGTCATTTTAAACGCGAATGCCAGCAAATTTCTCACCAAAGAACAAAATATAAGCATGTTAATTTTCTTGCGACAAAAACGAATGAAAAATCCTTTAAAATAATATGCATCAATGGTACGCAAATAAAATGTTTCATCGATTTTGGAAGTGAATGTTCACTCATTACGCAAAACGCCGCTGAAAATCTCAAACTTGAAATTCGACCATTAGATAGTGACATTGTTTTGTCTACGCTAAGCGGAGCACATATCAAGCCAAAATTGTTTACTCGAGCTGGAACCAGTATTGACTCCATAGAAAAACATGTAGAATTATGTATTATAAACAAGCCTGTTACGGGTGTTGAGGTTTTATTAGGACAAAACTTTACAGAACTCCATGATGTGCAATACGTAAAAATGGGTGACTCATTAATGTTCACACAAAGCGAAACTACGATTTAGTAAAACACTGTTACGTAAATGTCGGAATTGATGACCAACGCGCCATTCAATCACTGATAGCGGTTCTTGGTGAATATACCAGGTGTATCGCGAATGATCTTCCGGAAATAGGAGTTACCCCTGGAGTAAAAGTGAAAATAAATTTAAAGGCGATAAACCTATCATTCTTAGACCTCGACAATTCTGAGATTACGAGCGAGAGCAAATTAGAAAAATTACTGACGACCTTAAAAGAAATAACAATATCCGGGATTCAAATTCGCCATACGCAAGTCGAGTTCTTCTCGTTTCTAAAAAAAATGGGGAAAAACGTTTGTGTGTAGATTACCGCGATCTCAACAAAATTACGGTTAATGATCGATATCTCCTACCACAAATAGAGGAATAATTAGGACGGTTATCGGGTGCGAAATACTTTACGAGTCTTGATCTCTTCTCTGGATATTACCATATTCTTATGGAACCTGGGTCGATACCTTTGACTGCCTTTGTGACTCAAGATGGTCCTTGGGAATTTTTAAGGGTACCTTTTGGACTCACTTGCGCTCCCGCAGTATTCCAACGTGTTTTGAATTCAATTTTGGGACAACTAAGATTCAATAAAGCACTAGTCTATTTAGATGATACTCTAAGCCCATCTACCACAATCCATGAATCATTACAAATCCTTAGGGTAGTTCTAAATTTGATCAAAAGGAATGACCTTACATTGAATCCAAAACAATGTTATTTTCTAAAAACAAAAATTGAGTATCTTGAATACGAAATCGGTGAGGGTCAAATTCAAGCAAGTCAAAAGAAAATTGAGTCTGTGGTACAATTTCTTACCCCCTCCAATATCCATCAAGTCAGGCAATTTCTGGGCTTGACGGGCTACTTTCGTTAATTCATTACGCCATTTTGTCTCGCCCCATCAGTCGTCTGTTACTGAAGGACGTCCCATGGAATTGGAGAACAGAACAGGAGAAAGCTTTTCAAGCTTTGAAAAAACACTTAATATCTGCACCAGTCCTAACATTATTCGACCCAGGAAAGAAAATCAGATTATACGCCGATGTTAGTCGGTTGGGTTTAGCTGGGAACTTGGTGCAGGTACATGATAGGAAAGAAAAGGTTGTTTCATATTTCAGTTGACAGGCTACTCGTGTTGAACAAAAACCGATTGTGCTGCAGTCAAAAGCACTTTTTCGAAAGGGGAAGTAAATGCGCGCATTGGCAGATGGGTATTAGCACTTAACGAATATCAGTACAAAATGGTTCATAGGCATGGTAATCAAATGTTACATGTGGATGCCTTGAGCAGAAATCCATCGTCAAATGAACGAGGCGTATACGTAATAAGTTTAACTGAGGAAAATTGGTTATTAGCGGCGCAACAAAATGATAAACAAATTCAAGACATCAAAAAAATTCTTAAAACAGGGGAAGCACACCTTAATGGACAAACATATGCAGAATATGTTTTAAAGGAAGGAAAAGTATACAAAATCACTAGTCACGGGTTGAGGCGGATAGTACCCAAAAATGCACGATTCCAAATTTTACGAATGAGTCACGACGATTCCGGCCATTTCGCATTTGATAAAACTTATGAATTAATAGCGGGAAAATACTGGTTCAACATGCGCCGTTTTATAATGAAATTTGTGTAAAATACAGAAAGTAAAATACACGTTAACATAACAACCTTAACTAATCATGCAATATCTGTATTTACAGAGTAGATTGGGGACACTCCGCAAAGTAGTGTGGCCGAATCTGTAAGCAACCTGGCGGGGCTCGGCGCCTTTAGCTGCGAGATATCGCAAAATTCACTGCCAGCGATATGATTCCACGAAGGACCAAGCTATAACTTTTATAAGTTATTATGTTTATATTCTAACATACATAGATGGCGCCGGGAGATAAGGAATCTCCCGACGTCAGTCCTGGTTTTTATTATAAATGTCACCCGAAAACAAAAGTTTCAACTGTGGTTTGCTTGATCGCTGAAAATGTTTATCATCGCAGTGATTTTGAAAATTTAAAAAATACAAAAAGAATCAGCAATGTTTTTGTAATCTGTCCAGAACATCAAAACTTTGACCTAAGCTGTAAAAAAGGTGAGTTGACACTTAACACGACTGCGTTTTAGCTCAGATAAAACTAAAACAAGAGGAAAACATTAATAATACTAGAAATGTGGATCTCAACTCAACATGTGAAACCGAAATGAAAAAATTACTGATCGAAAATTCAATACTTAAACAATTAGTTGTGGAATTAAAAGATAAAAATAATTTATTAAACAAGATTGCTAGCAATAACTTGAATAAGGCTGACGACAAGATAGATAGACCAGAATATGCCAAAGTGTTGGTTACTGAAAAAGAAAACACAAAAAAGATTCCAAAGAAAACTATACAAACCAAAAAAATTCATTTTTTAAATGACAACGAAGTTCATAGAAACTGTATGAATGAACAAAGTAAGTAATACTGATGCAGAAAAGATTTAAAAAAAAATTATCAACTATATGCAAAATTGAGACAGAAGAGATTAAAAAGCCAAGGATGAAAATTGTTGGAGTAGATAATTTTGAAACAATAGGCCAAAAAGCTCTAAAACGAAAGAAATTTCAAAAATCTAACATCTGACTGTATTGTACTTCATCATTTCATAAACAATAAAAGCAAGCAAACTAGCATCATAATCGAAGTGTCCTCTGAAATCTACAAACACATAAGATCTAATAAAAATACAGTTTTTGTGGGTTATCAAAACTGTAAGGTTTATGATGATATAAACGTTAAACTGTGTTTTAATTATGGCACATACGGTCGTAGTGGCAGTAAATGCAAAAATGATAAAACGTGCTTAAAGTGCTCTGGTCCCAATAATTCATCTAACTGCAAATCAACTACATTACGTTGTGTTTATCGCGATGACAAATTCAAAACCAACTACGAAACGCAACACGTGGCAAACGATATGAATGTTGTCACGTATTAAAGAACAAGATTAAAAGATACGTAAATAATACAGATTATCCACTGAACCCATCTCTTTAAAGGTTTATCGGCAACGTGGACTCGCATCAACGCCAACTCAAAGGGTAACTACAATAAGAAGTAAATCAATCTCGATGCTCTCATTACATCCAACAGTCCAACAGCTACTTCTTCAAAATAATGGCTAGCAGCACGGAAGTAATTCTTGAACTGCAAAATGATCTTATAAAAAGAGAATATATATTTACAAACGTGTGAATGCTTGTGGCACAAATTACTTCAGACTGCCGAAGATATTAATTAAAGTAAAATATATTTATCAAAAAAAAGAAAAAAAACAATATACAGGAACTATATTACAAAGTAAAACTAAAACTGATAGTGAAATGGAAGATGCCTCAGTACAAGGTGACACGACGTGCGAAATACCTGGAACAAAACAAAAGTATGAGCGACCAGTTCGCCTAAATGCCATTTGTTTTATATACTTTCATCAAAGTAAGCTTCTCTCTTGTAAAACTACAATTTACTGAGCACATCGTGTCTGTCACCCACGAGTGCTAAACAACAACAAAAGGTACCTTTCAGTGCAACGGGATCAATGGTAAAAACAAAGTAACGGGTGAAAGGAATTTAACACGCTGTGTGGCTCAAACACTCCACAACAGCAACCTGTACGGCTCAAACACTCCGTCAGGTAATTAATAATTAAAGGATTGTAACACTGTGTGGCTCAAACACTCCACAACAGCATCCTGTACGGCTCAAACACTCCGTCAGGTAATTAATAATTAAAGGATT
>NW_020438935.1:73414-127751 GCF_000699045.2 Agrilus planipennis
AGGAAATCAAAACTTACACCCAGACATGTGTGGATAACTGAATCGATTATCAACTCTTGTAATACTAAAGAAAATTTGTACAAAATTTGGAAAATGCAACCTAACAATAGTAGCGCTAAATTAGAATACAAGAATTACGAGAAAATTTTAAATAGAGTTATTAAAGTCGCCAAACAAATGTACGATCGCCAACATATTTTAATAATAGTCATAATCCAAAGAATCTTTGGAATGTTATCAATCAAAAGTTGGAAAGATAAAAAACAAAACCGCCCCATTACGAAAATTTTTGATAAGAATAAACAGTTAATAATTGATCATAAAGCTATAGCAGATATAATGAACGATTACTTCTGCAACATTGGATCTGAACTAAGTAATTGTTACTAATTTTAAAGTCTATATGTAAAGTATTAATTTAGATTTAATTTAGTTTTAAGTTATTATCTTGTTCTTTTACGAGTCCCACCAACAAATAATAATATTTATCTCTGTGGGGGTACATGGGTACTTTGTAATCTATGTATTTTATATTTGCTGGTTCAATAAATAAAGAACCGTTCTCAAAATACTATGTATGTGTAATATGCTTTTATGTAGTGATACATTGGCACCTATGTATTTTAATTAGTAACACCGAGGTATTGAAATATTTTAGAAATTAATTAATTCTTTGTGAAACCTCGCTAATACAATTTTTTTATTAGCCATTTGTAGCTGCTGCGGATAGAGTCTGCTTTACGAAAAAACCAAGAAAATCGTTGGCACGAAACTTGCTCAAAACTTAATTTTCACGATGGCTCCAAATTCTGGAATAAATTCAAAACAATCACCGGTCAAAAACAAACTACAATTAGCCACTTATCAAATCAGATTTACAATACAGCGGAAAAAAACTAATACATTCGCCGACACTTTACAAAATTTGCATGTCCCTTACACGGGCCCGCATGACGACGCTATACATGCCGCAATTCTTAAAACGGGATACTATCCGACAAACAGGAAAACCGCGAACGTTGTTATGATTTCAAAACCAGACATAGATCACACGGAGTCCTACCGATCAATTTCTTTTGTAAATAACATACGCAAAATTTTAGAAAGAATACTCGTCTTTCAGACTAACAATATCTTTCCAGACACCCAGGCCAGGTTCCGTAAGGGACTAAACTCCCTTAACCCAGTACTCAAATTACAAACAGTGGCAATATCAGCCATGAACTCAGGAGGTTTTACACTAGCAGTAGCACTCGACTTTGAAAGAGAATTCGACACAGTTTGGCATAACGGGCCAATTTACAAATTAACCTTCCCTCCTTTTTCGTATGATTAATTCACTCTTTCTTCGAATCCCAAACAAAACCCAACTTATACTACTCAGACACTCAAATCTCGGCACCACAAAGTCTCTTTTAAAGCGAGACATAAACGTTAAACACTCCACTAACATTTAAAAGAGATATAAAGTACTTAGGAATCACACTAACACATATAATGAATACACGTCACAAACACATTGGATAGGGAACGAAAACGCGCCAACTTAATCTCTCCAATATACGACAACATTGAAATCATACCAATTCCCACATGCATAAACACCTTACAAACGAACTTTACTAAAAGAACCATCGATAACATCAACCCCATCACAACAAAAACACTATCCCACATACCCCGCAGAATCACCCATAAACCCAAGAATAAAATCCCCTTCCCCCTTCCACCACCCTAATGAATTCCTCGACTTCCTGGACACACACACCCACACACACAACAACAACAACAACAACAACAACAACAACATCTTTATCTAACCTCAATTAGTGATGATGTGTCATTGCATAAAGCTGCGAAATGCACAATTGTATAAAATAAAGCAAAATCAGTTGGAAAGTGTTAAAGCGAATGATTTAAATGGTATAACAACTGCGATCTCGATAAAACATGTTCATCAGAAATTCAAATATTGAAAGTTGAGATACACTTAAAACATTTATTAAAAAAAAAAGAAAATATTAAAAATACCTTATTAAGTAACGAAATAAAAACCAAATCTTGTATTGATAGTGCCACCACAAAACTATCATATACACAAGCTCTTAGTAAAATTAAAACAAAACCGAAAAGAATTCCAAAAATTACAATTAAAAAGAAAAAAGGGGAGTGTTCTATTTTGGTGTAGACTATTTAAGTCCTGGGCCGCAGATAGAGATTACAACACATATCTCGAGACGCCGAGCTTCTCTACGTACTTGCGATTAGCAACACTCTTTACCGTCTTCTTACCAACTACCGCAGCCGACGAACCAGGTGGTTTAATATTTATCAATATCTACAAGTTTTCAACAATTGCCTAGCCGTTTTTTTTAGGTAAGTTTAACCAATTTAAATTATTACTAACCAACAGTTCTTTGGGACGGAGTGAATCCCTTTGAATTCCCTTAACCCCCCACCAATTAAACTAACAATAAAAACCTTACAGTTTCTTACTTTGTACCATATACAATACGTCCCACAGGAGTAGGTAAATTTCTTTAGCCAGCCATTTCGAAATGGCTACCCCCAAGAGCCTTGCACTCTTGGAGGGACTTTCCATTGCGGAAATTATGTCCTTGGCGAGCGAGCTGCAGTCAAAGCTCGCCATAATCAACGAATTCTTGCGACAACACTCCGAGAGTTCCCCATCTTCCCCAATGTGCGAGGACGTCGTTCCTTCTTCTGCTACCCTGGCTGAATTATCCGATTCATACTCTCCCCCCACTGTCCAACGGTGGAAAAATCTGGCCCTTAGTGTCCGTTCGTCTGGACAGATCATCTCCGAAGTCCAAGTCTATCTTCGAACTTGGCAAGGTCTGTGGGTTCAGCGTAAAACTTGAGCCAAAAAGGGCAACAAAAGACATCCCCCAATGCCGCCGTTGTTTGAAGGTCATCCACACGGCGAACAATTGTCACGCCGCCTGGGTCTGTTCCTTCTGTGGCCGCAACCATATCACTGCCGAATGTAAGGCAAAAGACAAGAAAGATGCTACTCCTTCCTGCGCTAATTACAAAGGAAGTCACCACGCCACATATCGCGGCTGCCCAAGGTTCCAAAGAGGACCGTGCCCCCCCCCAAATCTATAGTGCCCCCCAGCACACAAAAATCAGTGCAACCAGCGCCCCGTCCAACAGCCATTCCCGGAAGAGCGCTTCCCCAAAAATCTTACGCCAGGGCAGTGACAGCAGCTCCCCCCTTCCTCCATAAAAATGCAATGCGTCCCCAAACACCCTTGCAGCTTCTTCTCTTGAACAGTGGATCCAGGCCATCGTTCAAACGATGGTAGCAAGTCTGGTCACCGTCCTTCAAACAACCACCAATGAGTAATACAGCCCACTCAGACAATCTTCGCAGAGTTACCTGGAATGCGCAAAGCGGTAGAGGTAAATTGACTGAATTCGACCACTTCCTCTAGGATAAGTCAATCGGTGTTGCCTGCATCACCGAAACTCACCTGTCCGAAAAAATCAAATTTTCGTCCCAAACTTCTCATCCTACAGAAGGGATCGTGAAAACCGCAGTGCCTGCGGTGTCGCCATTCTTGTTAGGAATTCTTTACAGCACAGGCCTATCCCTTTGGCCATAAACTCGTTAGAAACAGTCGGCATCGAAGTTTCGCTAACTTCCGGTCCTCTTAGGATTATTTCTCTCTATTCCCCCCCTTCGGTCAGAGACCTCTCTGAATTCCCCCTTATGCTCCCCCAGGCGTTACAACTACCGCCGCTGGCGATTTTAACGCTAAACACGTCTCTTGGAGCTGTCGACAAACCAATAGTAAAGGCACCTCCCTTCTTGTCAAAATTCTTGACTTCAACCTTACAGTTTTAGCACCCCCTGACCCCTCGTTCCTCCCCACCCCTCACAATCAATTCCCTGACATCCTTGATATTTGTGTCACAAAAAATGTTACACTTTCCACCGATCCTATCGTCATTGACGCACTAAGTTTGGACCACCTTCCAGCCCTGATTGAAGTTGGCCGCCCAATCAACAACCCCCCAAACCCAATCACGTCACTACATTGGCTACACCTCCGTTACACCCTCGAAACATCTTCATTTAAGTGCACTCCAATTCGCACAATAGCGGAACTTGACGAAGCTGTGAATCTCCTTTCAAAAGGGATTACCAGCGCTATGGAGCTATCTACTACCTCCCGCCCCACGCCCACCAAAGACAGAACCCTCCCAGCAGATATTCTTGACCTCCTTAAGAGGAAAAACAAGGCCCGACGTCTGTGGAATAATAGACACCGCATACCCGCACACCGTGCAGAAGTAAACGCCCTTCAACGAGAATTAAAAACTCGTCTCACTGAATTACGCAGCGCTTCCTTCGATGGTTATATCGCTCAGGCAGAAGCACTTGGAAAGTGATCCGTTCTCTTCGTAACAGAGCTCCCCATCTTCCGCCACTAAAACAGAACGGCTATACCTATTCTTCAGACGCAGAAAAAGCTGCAATTTTCGCAGACTCATTATGTCTCCAGTGCTCTCCGCTACCAAGTCCAGCGAACCTTGCCGAATTTCACGAGCGTACCAAAGCCGTATCCCAGAACTTCGTTCCCCTAAATTCCGACTTCAGACACACTACACCCCATGAAATCTGCCTTACTATCCGTTCTTTGGAAAAGAGGAAAGCACCTGGCGCTGATGGAATTCAAAACGGAGTCCTCAAAGTCCTGCCGCCAAAGCACATAACCGCACTGTGCAACATCACAAACGCCATCATGCGGCTCCACCACTTCCCTTTGGTCTGGAAAGAAATCACTGTCATCTGTCTCCCCAAAAAAGGAAATCCCGCAGCTCTCCCTCAAGCTACAGGCCCATCAGCCTGCTCAGTTCGTTGAGCAAAGTAGTTGAATCAATCCTTCTCGATCGGCTCTTAGACCACGTGGAGCAAAACAACCTTCTCCCCGATCATCAACACGGCTCGCAGGCATCACTGCACCGGCCACCAACTTCTTTGCGTATCTGAATACATTTCCGACAATCTTAATAAGCGGCGTCACATCTCCATGCTTCTTCTTGACGTCCAGCATACGTTCGACCGACTCTAGCACGAAGGCCTCATCTCAAAACTCATCGCCCTTAACATTCCACAATTTCTAGTTGGGGTTATCAGGTCCTTTCTCACAGGCAGAAGCCTTCGGGTCCGCGTCGGCTCTGTTCTCTCTGCCAGTAAACCCGTCACTGCCGATGTCCCACAAGGTTCCAAATTATCACCTATTTTATTTAACCTGTTCTGTGCGGACATGCCCTCCGACACTTCTATTTTGACACCTCTCTACGCGGACGACATTGCCCTCATAAACTCCGCCCAAACCGTTCTCCAATGCACAGGGAGAATTAATAAGTTTCTGCCTCTGCTCCTAAACTGGTACCGAAAATGGAAACTTTCCATTAACGAAACCAAATCGGAAGCAATTTTCTTCTCTCGTAGGTCCGGAAAACCTCCCTCCATCTTAGTAAACAACCGTCCCGTCAAGTGTCACCTACCTAGGCGTCGTTTTCGACAGGACTCTGAACTGGCGGCCCCACATCGCAACTACCCGTAACAAGGCAATGGGTGCATTCATCGCACTTAAGGCTTTCTTTCGAAACCACTCCATCGCCCAGCATACGAAAATCCGTGCGTTTAACGCAATAATCAGGAGCATTTGCTCCTACGCCATTCCCACCTGGGGCTGTGCCCTTCCTTACCGCCTGAAACCTCTTCAAGGCACCTACATGCGGATCCTTCGTTCCGCACGAAACTATCTGTGGTTCGTTAGAAACACCCAAATTCTAAAAGAAATCGGTTTTCCTTCTCTTCCTGAGGCTGCAATCTCATTCGCAGCGAATCTCCGGGCCTCAGTGGCAGGCCACGCAAACCCCACAATTTCGACACTTTCCAACTTCGCCCCGAAGCCAAACGACCGAAGGCCCTGTCACCTTCTATAATGAGCCACTCCCTCTCACTCCGGCAGTTCTTCCCCCCCCCCCCCCCCCCCCCNGAAGCATTGACCAAGGGGTCTGTTTTACTTGAGGGCGTGTTTTATTTTGGTGTAGACTATTTAAGTTATCGAGCAAAGATAGAAATTATTCATATTCAAACAAATTCAATTCAATATTACAAATCCATTCTCTTATTACAATTACAAATTACAATTTATATTCAAGTCACATTCAAATTCAACGTATTCAATCAAATTCAAATCAATTCAATTCATATCCAAATCAATTTATATACCAATTCAAGTCAATTTTATCCAACTGAAGCAATTGTTGTAAAAAGAAAAGCAGTATTTTAATTCGAAGTGAATAACCAAAAGAGCCTTCGACGAGATACCGCCCCATACATCAAACCACAACCAAACAAACACATTGGTCCTTCGGGCCGGATATTGTTCCGATAAAAAACCTACATCAAGTTCCACCAACCAAGGATTGAGACAATGGCACACATAAGTAGTAAGTGGATTTAAATATTCCTTTCTTTTCATTCCTCTAACCGATATGTCTTTTGCATAGCAAGTATACATTTCTTTTTGTTTAATATATTAAAATGACTGATACAAGTGCATTAATATTCAAAAGAGGGATTATCAAATCGAGGATAACACAAGAATCTACTTATTTAGACCCTTTGAAAGACAATATGTACAATAAAGTCGACTTAATAGAGCGTGTACAAAAAAATTTGAAACCATTACTTAATGAATTTGAATGTATTCAATTAGAGTTAGAATTAATAGTGGGTGAAGAAGATTCTCACGAATGTAATAATGTAGAAACCAATTATTATAAAGTAATTAGCCACTTCGAAACTACAATTCAATCTTTTAACGATAACACTGTACATTATTATTGAATTTCCATATCAACATCTTAATAATCGAGATAACCATATTCAACTACCTCTCATAGAATTACCTCGTTTTAACGGAAACTATGACGAATGGCTTTCCTTTTATGATCTATTTGATTCAGTACCACATCCAAATCAAAACTTAAATAATATAGAAAAATTCCATTACTTGAAAATGTGTTTAACGTCCGAAGCAGCTAATGTTAACCGCTTCTTCTGATAATTACCTCAATGCATGGCAATTATTGAAAGAGCGTTACCAGCATAAACGTATTATTGTTCAAACTCACATTAAAGCATTGTTTAATCTTCCTACTGTGCAAAAGGATTCTGCTGGTTTTCTACGTAGCCTATTAGATAAATTCAATACCCATTCTAGGTCATTAAAAAGTTTAAAACTGCCCACGGATCATTGGGATGATCTATTAATTCATTTATCAGGAGATAAACTAGATTTTGTAGCACAAAAAGACCCCGAATTGCCAGTACTAGATGATTTCATTAAATTCTTAAACTCGAGGTGTCAATTATTAGAAACGTTAGAACAAAACAAAAGACCAAGTTTTATATTGAAAACAATATCAACAAACAAAAAAAATTCATTCAAAAAGATCATCTATCCAATACAAGGTTAGGGAATACTTTTGCCAACACAAGAAAGGTCGTTTGTCCTGTTTGCAAATCCAATCATTATATAAATCAATGTAACACTTTCCTTAAAATATCTATTAATGACAGAATCAAGTGTGTTCAAAACCACAATATGTGTACCAATTGCTTTAGAAGAAATTATAAGTCACGCGATTGTTTTGGTAGTACATACAAAAAATGTAATAAACTTCGTAATACTTTATTGCATTTGGAAAAACCATGTAAATATGAATCGCAAGAACAAATTCAAGGTGAGAATAACCCACAGCCTTCCACATCATCTATTATAAGTCACTCTGTTCAGAAACAATTTTCAAACAAACAAATTTTACTATCTACCGTTAACTTATATGTATACAACAATAAGGGTGAACCAATATTATGCAGAGCCCTGTTAGATGCAGGCTCACAACTTAACCTAGTTAGTAGCAATTTCTCTAAAAAATTGAATTAACCTTCAACAAACGTTAATTTTAGCATAGGTGGTATAAATAATAATTGTTGTCAGTCATCAAAACAAACCTCCTTTAAAATTAAATCAAAATTTACTGCATTTAGCAAAACCATATCGTGTTTAATAGTGCCCAAATTAATTGATTATCTACCTTTAATAACATTTTCGACTTTAAACATAAATATTCCAACTAATATCAACTTAGCAGATCCAGATTTTAATTTATCACGAGAAATCGACTTATTAATTGGTGCTGAAATATTCTGGGAACTACTAGGTATTTGTTGGTAGAATGAAAATCAATGATGGGTTAATTTTATAGAAAACTCATTTCGGTTGGGTTGTAGGCGGCTCATTTTGTAACATACCTAAACCAATAGCAAACAATATTAATAAATTAGCATGTAACTTTGTACAATTAGACAAACAACTTGACAAATTTTGGGAGATCGAAACAATTTCTTGTAAAACCAATTTATACACAACCGAAGAAAGAGAATGCGAAGATCATTTTGTTCGAACATTTAAACATGACGAAAACAATCGATTTTACATTAAACTACCCTTAAAAGGCAACCACCAGTTATGGTAGCACGGTCCAAGTTACTTAGTACAACCTGTCACAGACTGGCCAATTAAACAAAAAACGATATTCCAGAAAGGCGTACATGTACTACAACGACTGCAAAATCGAAAATCAATATAATTGACTTACATAAATACTCATTATTTTTGAAATTATTACGCGTAGTAGCATATGCCTTAGGTTTTATAAAAAAACTGTAAAAATCCAAAAAACAAATCCACTAAGTATCTTTCGACAACAGAATTAAATTTATCACAAGTAATTATAATTAGACAAGTTCAAAATGAGGTTTTTTCAGATGAAATAAACAAAATTCACCAAACAGAACAAGCTAATTTATAGAGTTCTTTATTATCTCTTAAACCTTTTTTACATAACGACAATGTATTGCGAGTAGTTGGTAGATTAAATAATGCAAATATACCATATAATAAAAAGCACCCAATTATTCTTCCAAACCATTTTTTAAGAGGCGTTATCAGAAAATGCGTTCAATGCTTTAATGCTAATCCTATTAACCTCAATCCAATTATATCCGATCTACCCACTAATCGCGTAGAGGCAGCTAGGCCTCTTATAAAGGTGGGGTAGATTACGCTGAGGCTATTTTACTAAGGAAAAATTATCAAATGTATATTCAGACAATGATTCAAATTTTATAGGCGCTAACTGGAAATTAAAGGAACTATACAAACTCATTAACTCTAATAGGTTTCAAAATAATGTAAACAATTATTGTCTTTCAAGCGGGAATATAACGTGGTATTTCCTACTACCCAAAGCTCCACATTTTGGAGAACTTTGGAATGCGGTTATAAAGTCCATCAAATTTTATATGAAACGAGTTATTAGTAACACGCATTTGACATATGATGAAATGTATACATTGCTAACTCAAATTGAGACTATCCTCAATTCCCGTCCTCTCATTCCGATTCCAAATTCTCCTGATGACCTGGACATATTAACTCCAGGTCATTTCCTTATTGGAACGCCACTTACTGCCGTTGTAGATCAAGATGTTAGCAACATGTCATATAACCGATTGGACAGATGGCAGAGAATTCAACAAATATCTCAGCATTTTTGGAAGAGATGGAGAATGAAGTATCTATTATCGCGTCAGCAAAAAACGAAGTGGAACCAAATATCCTTCTGGACCAAATTACAAATATTAGTTGACATTTAACCACTTATGATAGTCTGTGTAGAAACTTGAAAACTTGATTGCTACAAGTATTTTTCTTTAAAAGGCTACAAGATATATTACAATAATAGCAAAATAAACAAGTCAGATGGAGTCGTGGTCTAATTTATGTTGTTACTGTTTAATATTGTAATGTTAGTGAGTTTAACAAAATTAACTTCTACTACTGATAACGACAAAAACTATTTTATTGAAGAACTTAAAAACACTATAAAATTATTACCAAACTTGGGTTACGAATTATTCTACTTATTTACACTACTGTTGATATATCACTATTCACTGCGCTATTTATTTCACTGCTATCACTGTCAATTTATTTCTGGAGTCACTTCTGCAAAGATCAATTTCTTTCTCCTTCTCTTGGCGATCGTATCTTCCTTTAAATACTCTTTTGTTTCCTTTCTGGAACCCTCTAGAAACATCCCGATCATTGTCTTTTTCTTTGAACTGTTTAACTGCTTTCCCAGAACGCAGGTACGACACACACATTTACAAATACAGCACACATGAAGAAAGGCGCCCGCGACTAGTCGGCGAATCGATAAGCCGTTCACGCACATAAACACACTCGTGCTCGCTATACTGTCCCCTCCTTAAGGATGTTTCCTCCAGAAACGTTTTCACTTTCCGTTTCGCAGGATCTTGATCGAAATCTGCAGTTCGCGCCTTCACGACATCCGCTCCGGGAATAGAAGTAACAGTCCACAGTCTTCTCATGATTGGTCCGATTCGGATTATTATTGCAATCCAAAATGTCCATTCCAGTATGGCGGAACAAGACTTCGATCATGTTCCGTACAATCTTCCAGTCTAGGTTGTCCAGTCCACAACCAAGCTTCGAAATCGCCAGCTTCTGTAGGTTATTATCCAGAAGATGTCCCCGGAGTTCTATTACTGCGTCCCAAAGTTGGTTTATCAGAGCATCTTCCTTTAGTTACTAGGGAATAGATATTGCGTCGTCCGTCAGGCAGGCACAACAGTCTTTTTCCCTTCTGTACTTCGTCTTCCAGATGTTCCAAACCGCCAAATTGCGTTTGAACTCGGACGCGATACCACGGCTCATTCTGAAATCCTTTGAAACGCAATGGGCTAGAGAATATTCCTTCGATATAACAAAGAGGTCACGTCGGATTTCTTGCGTCACTCCAAATCTCCTGTTAACATGGGGGTCTTCCTTCATGAACTCTTCGAATGTGGGCTTGGAAGGAATAGTTCTTAATAATCAGGCCCGCGCCTCCTCTTCATTTGCACCGGCGAATGGAGCCAAGCGATTAGACTAGACTACCTTCGACTTTCCATTTGGAGTTTTCTTAATTCGGTAGATCATGTCATTAATTCTCTTCACTATCTCATAGGGTCCTTCCCAATTCTGGTTGAACTTAGGTGATAGTCCACGGCGACGACTAGGATTATACAACCAAATATGATCTCCAGTTTGGTAACCACCTGCTGTAGCCTTGATATCGTAGTTTTCTTTAATCCTGTCACTAGCAATCTGCGTATGGATACGAACCGACTCGTGGATATCGTTAAACTTTCTTCGAAGGTTGGCAACATAATCTTCTCCAGCTAAGTCATCTCCTGGTTTACAGCCGAATTTGAGGTCACAATACAAGGTAGTCGTAACTCTCTTCCAAAAAGGACACTGGCAGGTGTTTGGCCAGTCGTTTTGTGGACGGATGAACGGTATGCCATTAAAAATAAAGACAAATAGCGGTCCCAGTCCCTTTGGTGATCAGACACTACCTTGGAGATATATTTAATCAAGGTCCGATTCATTCGCTCAACCATGCCGTCCGATTGTGGATGGTGTGGAGTGGTTAGGGTTTTCTTTATTCCTAGGAGCTCGCATATTCCACGGAATATAGCCGATTCGAAATTCCTCCCTTAGTCTCAGTGCAATTCCAAGGGCACCCCAAAACGACTGATCAACTCTTTCACCAGCTCGTCAACTATGGTATCCGACTTCTGCTTCGGAAGGGCATAGGCTTCAATCCACTTGGCAAAATAGTCATAACGACCACGATGTACTTATTACCTTTGTCGGACTCTGCGAATGGACCTGCCACATCCATTACGATTCGTTCAAAGGGACCACCGACATTGTATTGACGCATTGGCGTCCCTGGCCTTTTCTGTGGTCCATTACTCGCGGCACAGGTGGTACACTTCTTACACCAATTCTTGACATCTTCCTTACAATTCACCCAATAAAATCACTCTCGAACTTTTCCAAGCGTCTTATTCACTCCAAAATGGCCACCAGAAGATCCATCAGGAAAATACTGCAACACCTCTCTAACCTTGTTTCGAGGAATAACCAGTTGCTTCCTATCTTCCTCTCCATTTGAACGTTTAACAACACGCTTCACGATGCCATCCTCCAAAATCAGTCCCACTGAGTCCATAACGATTTTAGTACTTGGGTACAGGAAGAAATTTGCTGCCACGTTGGTCGTTTTCCGTCTCTTTTCCATTCCATCAACTTCTTCAAGTCCGGGTCGTTTTCTTGGTCGTGTTTAATATTTTCAGGTAACCACTCGTAATCAATTACAGTGACGCGACGAATTTCCTCTTCATTCTTTTCCATTTCATCACACTGCTTGCAGTCTGTTTGACAAGATGTTTTGGAAAGTGTATCGGCATTCTTGTGTCCGGTTCCAGGCCGGTGCTCTACGTCAAAATCATATTCTTGTAGCTTCTCAATCCATCGAGCTACCTGGCCCTCCGGATTCTTGAAATTCAGAAGCCACTTTAAAGCTGCATGATCGGTGCGTAGGGTGAATTTTCGTCTGTATAGGTATTTATAAAAATCTTCTACACCTTTGACTACAGCCAGCACCTCTCGCCTAGTGACACAGTACTTTCTTTCGGCATTTGATATGGTCTTGCTAAAATAGCCGATTACCTTTCCTTGGCCATCTTGTAACTGCGAAAGAACGGCTCCCATTCTTTTATTGCTGGCGTCGGTGTCCAAAATGAACATTCTATTAGGTCTAGGATATACCAGTACGGGGGGCTGTCATTAAAGCCTGCCTCAAAGTCTCAAATGCCGTTCCCAATGAAATTTGCGGTCACTTAAGGTTAAACCTGTCAAAGGTTTGGCGATATTGGCGAATCCATTAACATAGCGACGATAATACGTGCACAATCCCAAGAAGCTTCTTATGTCGTGGACATTTTCAAGCACTGGTCATTCCTTCACGGCCTTTATCTTCTCTGGATCCACGGTCATGCCATTCGACGATACAACATGTCGCAAGTAAGAACCTCTTCGCGGAAAAGGTGGCACTTTTTCGGACTGAGTTTCAAATTGGCCTCACGTAACCGCTGGAATACCGCTTGTAAATTCTGCAGGTGTTCATTAAGGGTGCTTCCAATCACTATGATGTCATGCAAGTATACCAAGCAGGTCTTTCCAATTTGATTACTCAAGATTTTCTCCATCAACCTTTCGAACGTCGCCGGGTCATTGCATAACCCGAAAGGCATAACTGTAAACTGCCATAAGTCCGTGCCGATCAAGAATGTAGTCTTTTTCTTGTCAGCAGAATCTAAAGCAACTTGCCAGCGGACTCTTCAAATCGAGTGTGGAAAACATTTTCTAGCCAGAAAGAATGTCCAAGGTGTCATCAATCCGTGGTAGTGGATAACTTTCTTGCTTGGTTACGTTGTTGAGCTGTCCGTAATCCACACAAAAACGGGTTGTCCCATCCTTCTTCTTTACCAGTACTACTGGTGATGTCCATGGACTTGAGGATGGCTCAATCATGCCAAACAAAAAATGTTCACGTTCCTATTTGCGGAATTAGCCAATCAATGTCTTTTTTAAACAAAGCTGTTAACATAAACATAAATTATACATTTAATTCATTCAGTGCTATAATATCTTATTTAATTTTACCCAAAATTACCGAAAATTTACCGCAGCACTTTATACCACAAACATCATTCTACATACTCGATTCTATTAAATTAGCAATTCCAAATTTTAACACTCCAGCACCAATAGATCTATTAATTGGAGCAGAACTTTTTTGGAATATTTGGAAAATTAAACAACCCGGACACCCATTTTTACAAAAGACCCAATTTGGATGGAACTTAGGTGGTCCTTATCATCACAATAATTTTCAGCAAAAGACAGTTAATTGTAGTATTGCACTTCAATCAGACATAGATATTACATTAAGAAAATTTCGGGAAATTGAAGAGCTTTAACCAACCAATAATTTTACTATTGAAGAAAATAAATGCGAAGAGTTTTTTAAGAAAAATTTTAGCCGAAATTCTGAAGGCAGATTTGTAGTTAAACTTCCCTTCAAAGACAACTATAAACAATTAGGTTCATCAGCAGAATTAGCATTAAAACGATTTTACACATTACAACATAAATCGAACAAGAATCAGCAGTTAAAAAAGCAATATTCTGAATTTATTCAGGAATATTTCCAATTAGGTTATATGGAGCGCATACCCGATACCGATTTAAATAAAACAGAAAACACTTTATTGCTTTCCTCACCATGCCGTATTAAAAGTATCTAGCATAACAACAAAATTGAGAGTTGTCTTTGACGGCTCCGCAAAGACAACATCCAACGTAAACCTAAATGATAATTTAACGGTAAGTCCAACCTTGCAACAAGAGCACTTTGACATTTTAATTCGATTTCGTACACATTTATTTGCTTTTAGTGCTGACATAACCAAAATGTACAGACAAATTCTAATGCATCCCGATCACCGTGATTTTATCAACGTATTTTTTTTGCGGTCAAATTCAAATGAACAAGTTCAGTGCTTTAGACTTACTACGATCACTTGCGGTACTGCTTCAGCTCCTTAGTTAGCAAGCCGAAGTCTACAACAACTTGCAAACGATCATATTGACAAATTTCGAAACGCATCTAATTCAATAATAAAGGATTTCTATGTAGATGATTGTTTAACAGGTGTCAACACATTAGAAGAAGCAAAATTATTACGCGATCAAATAACATCAATTTTAAATAGTGGCGGTTTTTAGTTATCCAAATGGGCGTCAAATACATCGCATTTAATTCCAAATAATCAATCAAATACAAATACTATAATAAATATTAACAATGACGGCGAAACAAAAGCTCTCGGGTTATTATGCAACACATCTTCCGATAATTTCAAATTTTCCTTTAAACCAATACAAAAATCACATAAAATCACTAAACGATCAATCTTATCTACTATTGCTCAAATATTTGATCCCTTAAGACTTATTGCTCCGCTAATCATACAGTCAAAAATATAAATGCAAAAATTATGGAGTTTAAAGGTAAATTGGGACGAATCTTTATCACTTTTTCACTCGACCAAATGGGTTTGTTTACTCAACGAACTAGAATCAATTAATAATTTATCTATTCCACGAAAAGTTATAAACACAAACACAGCTATTTTCGAATTATATGGGTTTTGTGATGCATCGGAATCAGCATACGGTGCATGCATCTATTTAAAAAGGGTTAACAGCCCTCATAATTCAAAAACCAGTTTACTTTGCGCCAAATCACGGGTAGCACCTCTTAAAAACACATCGTTGCCCCCATTAGAGTTATGCAGTGCACATTTACTTGCACGATTAATGAACAAAATCAAACTTTCACTTAATTTATCTATCTCCAGTTTTTATTGTTGGACCGATTCAATTATAATCTTAGCTTGGTTAGAATCCCCATCACGCAATTACAAAACATTCGTGGCCAATAGGGTCGCTGAAATTCAAAATCTTACAAAATATTGCAATTGACATCATGTCTTTACAGCACAAAATCTTGCAAAAGATTTTTGTGGTGTAGATTGAGCTGGTTAAAAGAAAATTCAAATGCTTGACCTACAACAATTCCTTCAGATACTATTTCTCAGTTTGACAATTCATTAGAGAGACGAAAAATATGTAACATGAGTAGAGTTCGCAATATGTGCACTAAAAAATAGCAAATATATGCATTCAAATATGCTTTAAAAATCGTCAAAATATGCATTTATATTTTAAATAAAACACAAAAAAACTAAAGAACGTTATCTTCAGACATACTTAACAATATAAAACTTAATTTTTTCTAAATTATCGATATTAAAATTATGTTGTCTATCTGATAAAAAATGTTTGTAAGCAGAAAACGTTCTTTCCACTTTGCAAGAAGTCACAGGTGCATATTTAAAATATGGCAAAAAATTAAGCGGAATTTCTGGATTTTCTGATATTGTGTGCCCTTCTAAAATGTTGTTTATGATAATTAATTGCTTAAAACCCGTATCAAGTACAAAATTAAACTTATTTCTAATTTTACTTGCTTTAGAAGAACAAGAGTCAATTTTTCCTTTAGCAGAAATGAAAACATTTATACTTTCGCTTAGCGACAGGCCTCTAGTTTCTAGTTTTTCGATACATTTTAAAAGAAAAACAAAATTACTTTCAATATACGCTATTTTTTAAATTTTACATGAGGATTATTTAAAATAGTTTTGCATCACCAAAAGGTTGCACAGGTCTGCGTGAAACTTGTTTGTTTGCTGTTGCATTTCCCGTGGTTGCAAAAGCTGTTGCAGAAAAGAATTCGACGATCCTTTTTTTTATCTTTGTGACCTTTCGTGTTACAATGCTGGTCTAGTTGAAACTATTTTTCACACGTATTCTGTGAATAAAAAAAAACACTGAACTACCATAATTGAATCACTTTTTAGGTACCTATTGAATAAATATCAATACACTTTATTTTTTCACTAATAAATCAAAATTATTTTTTATTTTAAAATAGAAACAAAATAAGGAATAAAAAACTATTTTAAGACTTACCCTTTTGTTGCAATTAGTGCAAAAAAGATGTTCATTGTGAATAATTGTAAATTCACTTCTCCCTATAATCCATTTTTTAAGTAACGCTGATTGTTCAGATGCAACATTAGGCATCACGATAACTATTAATACACTTCACCATAGAATAACAACAAATGATGAAAAATATTAGAGACAACAACCGTATTATTAATCGCTATGCATTTGGTTTTTCCCCGATAACAAGTTTGTATCAGGTACAAAACGAGAATGTCATTAAAAAGCAATTAGTGCAATGGTAAGTAACAGACTTTTAAACGTTAAATAATAGATTTGCGTAGCTTTTATGCAGATAATATATCGAATTAACCAAAATATACATTTATTTTAAAAGCATATGCATTATTCAAAAATCTTGGAAATATGTTTGCATATATGTTATATGCATTTTGCATATAATCCGAACTCTATTCAGAGTGTTTTAAATGTTTTCGATCAAAGCCCCAATCATTTAACCAATTTATGGGCGATTTACCTACGCATAAGAGTTGAGTAAGCTCGACCCTTTATGCACAGCGGCAGAGACTACGCTGGCCCTATTTTAATAAAAGATAAACGTGGCCGCGGTAGTAGGTCCATCAAGGCATATATTGCATTATTCGTTTAATTTGCCACTAAGACATGCCATTTAGAATTGGTAGGAGATCTAACTACCGACGAATTTTTAAACGCTCTCAAACGCTTCATCACTTAAAAAGGATAATCGGAAATGCACTGTTAACGTATGAAGAGATGTACACATTCCTTTCTTTTACTGAGGCCTGCCTCAATTCCCAACCAATCACTCCTATATCCGATGACCCTCACGACTTCACAGCCCTCACCCCGGGTCACTTCTTAATTGGCGCTCCATTCACTAGTATTATGGAACCAGATATTTCCACGATACCCATCAATCGGCTGTCCCATTGGCAGCGAATTCAACAGTTACATTAACGAATAGAAAATACTACAAATGGCGCGGTAAACGCCACCTGCAGTACGATGCTACATTTTAGGATTACGTATGCTCCAACAAGCTCTATTTAAATATATGAATATCTACTTGCTGAAACGAATCCTGGCGTAGCCAACCACAACGTGATAGGCACGTTACCATAATCGAATAAAATAATTCGAAGTGATCCATATTCTGTCGAAACTGCCAGACGCGGATCGCGTTTTTGATCTTTTAGGATCTCATCAGCGCGTCGCTGACAGCTCCGAGAGAACACAGACCAACCTTTACCTGCTGTCTTAACAGCGCGTTTTAGAAAATACTACAAATGGCGCCGCGATCCGCGTCTGGCAGTTTCGACAGAATACAGACCACTTCGAATTATTTTATTCGATTATGGTAACGTGCCTATCACGTTGAGGTTAGCTACGCCGGGATTCGTTTCAGCAAGTAGATATCCATATATTTAAATGGACCTTGGTGGAGCATACGTAATCCTAAAATGTAGCATCGTACTACAGATGGCGTTTACCGCGCCATTTGTAGTATTTTCTAAAACGCGCTGTTAAGACAGCAGGTAAAAGTTAGTCTGTGTTCTGTCGGAGCTGTCTGCGACGCGCTAATGAGATCCAAAAAGATATAAATCGCGATCTGCGTCTGGCAGTTTCGACAGAATACAGACCACTTCGAATTATTTTATTCAGTTACATTAACATTTCTGGCAGCGCTGGAAACAGGAGTATCTAACCCAACTGCATAATCGCAATAAATAAACCAACGAAAATAATAAAATCAAAGAGGGAACCCTTGTATTAATCAAGGATGATCAACTTCCGCCCTTAAGATGGGTATTTGGACGTGTGACTACCTTGCATCTAGGAACAGATGGACGCGTACGTGTAGCTACCGTTCGAACTCCAAAGGGAACGACCACGATTACAGCACACAAACTGTGTTCGTTGCCTGTAGACGTGAATAACACTAATGTGGCGAATTCTCCAAAGTTATAGGGCAATTCGCGAGTGTCTCAAAAAAGTGCATCATAAAACAGACACTATTTGTAAATATTTTGAAATTATCTCTAGGATATTTCAAGGCGGCCGGGATGTTCAGTATTTCGGACTTTATGTGAACCATTACATTCTAGGGAGCCTTTCTTTGTATATATTTGTTTATTTACCGATAGTTCTAGCAGTAGTTTATTGCAACCCTTAGTCCACTGTATAGTTAAGTTCATTTATACCCCTATCATAAAGTTTATAATAGTCAGCCGTTCTCGGAACTATTCTCACCAAAACATGTATATAACAGTTTCAGCTTTCTAATAACCAGTTTTCAAATTTTTCCCCCCTTAGGTTCATTTATTTTTGTACATATAAATAAGTATTCAACCATTATTCAAAAAGAAGTATATCATCTGTTCACCAACCATCACTGTACATACAAATCAATAAACAACATCAAAAACTATATTCAGTTCATTCTTAATCACATAATCATTCATTATCAACATCATTGTCTTATACTATCACAAAATAGTCAAGCACGAATGAGAAAATAAAGTGATTATTTTGATAATAATCCTAACACTTACATTTGCTCAAATCACATTTCAAATCAGCAAGATACCCCTGAGACATACAGTGAAGCAATATCTTCAGATAATGTAAATGCAACATAGTGGAAGCAGTTAATTGAAGAAGAATTGTTGGCACATGCAGAAAACAAAACTTGGCAACTATTGGAAAAACCATCAGGAGTACGGAAAATTGGTTGTAAATGAGTCTTCAGAATAAAAGACTTGCCATCTGGTCCGCTGTACAAATCATGATTATGTGCCAAAGGCTGTGCACAGACACATGGAATAGACTACACTGAAACTTTCTCGCCTACGGTAAGATATGATTCTGTTAGAGTTCTACTTTCAAAAGCTGCTCAACACAACTTAGAGATGGTTCAGTTTGACGTGAAAACAGCTTTCTTGTATGGTGACATAAGTGAGGATATTTTCATGACACCACCGGAAGGTCTAGAAATATCATCAAATCTGGTATGTAAACTCAATCGCTCACTTTATGGTCTGAAACAAGTACCACGGTGCTGACAGTTTACTTAAGAAATTTGGTTTCAAAAATAGTCATGCTGATAAATGTGTCTATATGAGTAATGTAATAGTAATAAAGTATACCTACTATTGTATATTGACGATGGACATCTACTGTTCAGCTCAAGAAACTCTTTGGATATGGTCATGTTTGAATTATGCAAGAACTTTGATATTAAGGAATGTGAACCAAAGAATTTTGTTGGACTACAGATAGAGAAATCCAAAGGATGTATTTCCATTCACCAAACAAATTATATTGAAAAGCTACTTTATAAATTTGATATGCAAAATGCTAATGGGCAACACAAAATCAGCAAAGTGTTTCTTTATCTACTACAGAAGCCGAGTTTATAGCTGCATGCGTTACCACAAAAGAGGCTTTGTGATTGAAGCAACTATTAACGGACATAAATGCATTTCATCAAGATTCAGTGACATTACATATGGACAATCAAAGTGCTATGTGTTTAATTAAAAATGAGGATTATCATAAACGTTGTAAAGATATAGATGTTAGATATAATTTCAAAAAGAAAACATTTGCTGATAGGTGTACAGATTTGAAATATGTATGTACTAAGGAGCAACATGCTGATATATTCACAAAAGATTTACCTAGAGATCAGTTTCAATATTTAAGAAATAAGATAGGAGTAATTAAACTTAACTAATTGGGTATTTCATATAACTTTGTGTTAACATTCTTTTTGAATTTTCTTAGTAAGATTATTGTCAGGTGAGAGTTAAAAAAAAAGAAACTCCGTTTTGAAAAGTTTATATTAAGTTAATACTTTTGCATACATACAGTTTTAAAAAGTAAATTGTTAAAAATATAATATTAAGAATGTATGTAAATATAAGAATTGACAATAGGTACATCTAGTTACAAATTACAATAAAATATGAATACTCGTATTGCTTAAATACTTTTATTGTCTAAGGAAACTTATGTATTTGTGCCAATAACTAAATGATCTCAATTATCTCATAACATTTGAAAGAAGGGTTATAATTTAGTAAGAGTGTTGTAATCTATAAATTCCTAATCCCTTCTTTATTGACTGACACAACACTATGTGTGAGTACACCACAATTGTACCAATTTTGACAGCGCTCTCGGTTGTAAATTTTCTCACGACAAATACACGTTGCTCGAATTAAATTGCTTTTTTTATTTATTAAACTCAACAAAATTCTACTGCGGGCATTTCCCACCCGCGAAGATTATAATACCATAATAATAATTATGGAAGATGATGAACAGGAAGAAATTACCTGACGAAAAGTATCTGAAATACTACTATGAAAAACTTGCGTTACTACAAAAACTAAAAATAACAGGTGAAAATGCAGTGTCCTGTAAAATTGGTGGTTTAGATGATAGTGTAGTGGAAGCTACTGCCAGGGCCGGGAATTACCAAACTCCTGAAGATTTACTTGGTGTTCTTAAAACTGTGAGAACAGGAAAGGTACCATCAAATGGATATATAAAGGTGGATAAGTTTAGGAAGAGAAGTTCAATATTTAAGAAGAAAAACGAATTCCGTTGTTTTGTGTGTAATAAAATAGGTCATGTTGCAAAAGATTTCCGTAGGAATAATAATAGTAATAGTTGTTTTATATACCGGAAAAGTGACCACAGAACTTTTCAATGTCCTGAGAAGAATATTGGGAATAAAGTTAGTGCAAATACAGTTAGAAAGTGATAAACCGTTTATGTATAGGCCGTACCGAATGAGTGCCTTGAAGAAAGAAAAAGTGAACGATATTGTTAGTGACCTATTGCAGTGAAATAAAATTCGTGAATCGCAATCTAACTATGCGTCACTTGCGTTATTAGTTTGTAAGAAAATTGGTGAATACCGCATGTGTGTAGATTTTCGTAAACAATTCCACGACAGTGATAGAGCGTTATCCACTACCTAGGACTGATGACCAAGTTGACATGCTACAGGATGCTAAATATTTTACGACACTGGACTTGGCATCAGGTTACCATCAGATCCCCGTTGCAGAATCTTTAAAATGTTTCACTTCATTTGTGGCACCGACAGGTCAGTACATTGTAATGCGCCCCGTGTATTTCAAAGACTAATGAATAAACTGTTACTACTACTTAAAAGTATTGCCCGAGTGTATTTAAATGACATTATTATAATCTCAAAAACGTTAAATATTTTACACATAGAGCCAGCCGATTGGGTAATTTCTGCACAAATTGCCGATGAAAAACTAAAGTTAATTCATGAAATTTTAAGCAAACCACCTGAAAGTGATTATCAGAGGGATATTTATAAAAATTACGCATTAAGAAATGGTAGGGTATATAGAATCACTGTTCGAGGAATACAATGGGTAGTTCCAAAGGGAATGAGGCATAGAATAGTTCAAAAGGTTCATGACGAAATGGGACATTTTGGAGTAGAAAAGACTTTAGATCTTTTGTGTAATACGTACTGGTTCCCTCGAATGCGAAATTATATTGAACGATATATTTCCTGTTGTATTCCCTATCTATATTCAAAATCCATTCCTGGGAAGAAACCAGGGATGTTATATCCATTTGAAAAAGTTGCTATCCCATCTCACACTATTCACGCAGATCATTTAGGGCCATTCGATAGAACTCCACAAAGACATGAACATTTCTTAGTCACTATAGATTCTTTTAAAAAATTTACAATTTTAAGAGCCGTTGGATCAACAAAATCTAAATATGTAATAAAATTATCAGAAGACGTTTTTAACACATTTGGAACAGCTTTTACATCAAAATTATTTAAAAACTTTTGTATACACAATATAATATAAAATTAATTTAAAATGCAGTCGCCACTCTTCGAGCAAACGGTCAGGTGGAGCGAACTAATACAACCGTATTAACAAGTTTAGTTGCTACATGTTAGAATGAAGATTGGGATAAACAAATACCAAAATTACAATTTTCTTTAAACAACACAATACATCGAGTTACAAAGAAAATACCCAATGAAATTTTATTAACAGTTTAAGGACCTCGTTATTACAAAACGAAATTCAGGTAGAAGAAGGAATTCAAAGGGATCTTTAACAGTTAAGAGCGGAAGTAGCCGAACGCATTAAAACAGAACAGCAGAAAAATAAACAATTATTTGATAATAAGCGTAAGAAATCGCGGAAATATACAATTTCAGACTTAGTCCTAGTGGTTAAAAACAATACAGGAGATGGTATAAGCCGTAAATTGAGACCAAGGTATTTTGGTCCTGTTATTATTAGAAAAGTATTGAATCGCGATAGGTACTTAGCAGAAGATTTACCTGGTTCATATAGAAGTTCACGTACTAAGTATAAGAATGTGGTGGCAGTAAATAAGCTAAAACCGTGGGTGCCATCAGGTGGCATATTAGAGACCACCGATACTGATGGTGTACCCTGTAACGACGTAGAGTCGGAATAATAGTGTAACCATGTACTTTTAGACTTATGTATTGTATACAGTTACTTAGTAGTATAGCAAGATATTATCCTCATTTATTTTTCGCTAATAGTATAGGTTTGTAGTATTTGGTGTTGTATGTAAATTAATAAATCAGACGTTTGAGACAATTTCAAAGATTATTATTCTTGGAGGACCAAGATTTTTCAGGTTGGCCGAATTGTAGGAAAGTTATTTATTCGGCATTTATTTACTATTTGGGCTAACCAAATATTAATGACATATATGTAGAATGAAACCAAAGAGGGCCGTTGGAAGAGTGCTTTTTAAGTTAAAGTCAGTGGTGAAGTGGCAGCCGGCGTGTAAGGATGTGTAAAGCGCCTTAAGGGCAGTGGTTACTCTGGTGAGAGAGTAAGATGCCGTAAGGGCAGTGGTACTCGGATGAGAGAGTAAGATGGCGTAACGGCAGTGGTTACTCTGGTGAGAGAGTAAGGTGCCGTAAGGGCAGTTATTATTTGATAATATTGAGAAAGTTGGTTATTGTGCACATATTATGTATTTTAAGTGTTGTTGTTGTTATTGTTGAAATGTGAGGCGTGTAGAAGTGTAAGGCGAACGGCCGACGGGTCGGATGTACCTTTAGGTGGAGTGTAAATCCTGTGCGTCAGCTAGTCCACTGCAGATCTAGCTAGATATGCCTGGAGTGGCAGTGCACCTGTGGGTGACGTGTTAATGAGAGTAGAAGTCCATTCCTTGACCTGCCGTATACAGCAGTGGCCTGAATGTCGGTAAAGTTGCGGTGATATCGGCACAAGGGCGTCCAGTAGAGGGATAAGTCTCTACATATAGCTTGCCAATGGAGAGGTAAACATTGGGAGCGATCTATGCATTCGGCCAATGCATAGAATGCCTGGTTATTTAGCTGGGGCCTAGGCAAACACCTATTGTTTCAGGCAGTCTACAATCGTCATCAGGGATTCTTCGTTGGACACAACCTACATCACCGAGTAAAAGTTATAACAAGTATAATTGCGTTATACTTAATTATATTTTGTTTTGTTGTGTCTTGGAGTACGTCGCTTGTGCTTTTTCCCTTGGTACTTGTTTGTACGTTACACTGTTTACATTGGTTGATAAACTCTGCATGTCATTTCTAGGAGGTATTTTGCGCGTTTTTCCCTTAACACCGATGAATAGAAATGTTGACACAACTCCATACAGATAATCTAACATTCAAATGATATTTTATTGATTTATCTATCTATTTATTGATTTCACATTCATACGTACATTACTCTATTTCGATACTGTTATTTATTTGGATCAATTAGTTAGTTAGTTAGTTTTTTAAGCCATTAATTTGTAACTATATTACGTTGTAAGTATATTTGTTTTCTTAAATTCAAGGAATTTTGTTTCTTCTTTTGTTTTTTATTCCCTACAAAATTTTTCAGAAGTGGGATTACTATTGATCTCAAGACCAATTTCCAATAGAGAGAAAAATATCCATCAAAACAAATCATGACTACACGCCTGAGAAACCACTTCCTATGGAAGTGCTAGCGTCGCTGCCCGAGCGGGCTTTTTACGTTCCCGGCGTCGGAGTTCTTCGCATAGAGGTAGAGGCAAATGCCGTAAATGCACAGCGAGAGAGAGCTAATGTCCTATCAGTACGAGGAGATATGGTCCCTGTTTTTGAACCCGATGACAAAATGCATACAAAAACTGATTGGTGTAGAAAGGTCGATGAATTACGTGACGTATTTAGAAGCCACGATTTATTTTGCCACCTCTAAACTTCATGGTTTGGCCGAAGAGTGGTATAAAAGTCTCAAATTTACATAGGAGGAATGGAAAAACATTAGAGGTACTATCTAGATGATGTTGCATTAAAATTTCTTCAAAGGGTAATTGCGGAATTAAATATTATAATAACAGAACCGGATCTTTCTCAGGTTGTATTACGTATAAGAGAAGATACTGCGATCCTTCCAAACCATTGGTGCCATGTACAGTGGTTGCCGTGACTTCACGAGCAGTGTTTTCTCAATGATTTTTGCAGTAGTGAATAAATCTTCAATAATAAACACTATGTACAAAAACTTTATTTATAACAATTTACTAACTATTAAAAATGAACGGATAACAACTAAAGTATAAAAAAGCGTAATCGGACAAGTTGAAGGATAAAACGTAACTAACTAAAAATATGCGATAAAGTTCAACTTATTGTAAAACCACCAACAATACCTACAAAACCAACAAAAGGAAAACAAGTTCGCAGAACCAAGTATGGGGAACAACCCAACAGAGTAATACCCTGCCTGGAGCAATTGAGTTTCTAGAACCTACGAAATTTAGACAGAATGTCATAAAATTAAATGAGGGTGAATGCGACCGCCGAAGATTAATACTGACCCTATTTATTGCAGTTATGCCGACACTGTAATTATGTGAGAGGCACTATTTGGATGACATTCTATAAAACTATTTCTAGTAACTTTGTCGTTACGAATATTTAAATGGTAGGTATGTATTTCCTTTAATGTAATAAACTAAATTATATTCAAAGTTTGTGAACAATACTGAGTGTTAGAAATAAAGTATAAAATTAAAAACTGCAACATATTCCGGCCGCCTTGGAAGACCATAGTCTTTTTAAACATTTCACAGTTATGCGGATTGCAGCTACCTTGGATAATACCTATAAGCTATCGTAACATACATAGCCATTAAGACAAAACAACATTGTTTTTTAGAGGCAGTATTAATGAACACTTATGAAATAAACTAATTGCTACCATACCACGATTCATGTCCAACTTCACGAACACAATCCTGTTATATACCACACTTTTTTCACACACATCCAATCTACCACAATTGTTATTTATGGCAGAAAGCGGCACCACACAACACTGATGTTTAGGAATTACACGGTGTAAAATCCCTGGAATCGACAGGATCCTCTTCCTCTGGAAGAACTGATAGCTTGGTGAAGCTCGCTTTACTTCCCTGGTACTGGTTTTGATAGTAGATGCACGTATAACGCCACCCTTTCCAGGGTGCACGCCCACGACACGGCCTGTTTTCCATATCAGGGGAGGAAAGTTGTCCTCACGTAGAAGCTCCAATTGTGTTTGTTCCAGTTTTGGTCCCATTGAAACCTTCCGTTTACTCCTTTGGTGCAGCTGGCCCAAGTACTCCTTAGACCAACGAGCTCAGAAGTGTTATTTTAATTGACATATATGCTGCCACAGTGAAAGTCTCGTTGGCAGATGATCAATGTTTGCCTCCGGAACAGATGTCAGAGAGTATCCAATAAGAAGGTGACCAGGAGTGAGGAATGAAAGGTCATTTGGAATTGGAGTTAATGGGCGTGAATTTAAAATGATGGCTTCGATTTTACACGACAACATACTAAATTCTTCGAATGTTAGCGAAGCGACCCCAACTACACGTTTAATGTGGTGTTTTAGAGATTTGACAGCGGCCTCCAGCAAACTATCAAAATGTGGGGACCTAGTTAGAATAAAGCGCCAGCTTATACCTTCATTTAGTGTCATAATTTGTATTTTGTTAATATTGACCTTGTTATGCAAAAAATTATGCATTTCTTTTAGTTCCGTATTAGCATCAACAAAGTTGGTACCATTGTCGGAGTATAATTTCGGGACCTTGCCTCTACGGGCTATGAACCTTTTTAGAGCGGTAATGAATGACTCACTAGAGAAGTCACTGACTAATTCAGTATGAACGGCTCGAGTAGAAAAACAAACGAACACAGCAGCATAAGCTTTCACAATACGTTTGCTTTCGCGAGCCTTTCTTTAATTTGAAAGGGCCACAATAGTCCACGTCTGATACTAAAAATGGTCGAGATGGTTTGACGCGTTTAACTATTAAGTCACCCATCTTTGGTTGTGAATTTACTGGGTTTGCACGAAAACAAGTAATACATTTATTAGCAATACGTTTTACATTATTTAGGGCGAATACCGGCCAGTATTTCTGACTTATAGCCACAAGTATGCCTTTGTGACCTGCGTGAAGTTGCGTTTTATGGACATGCATGATTAAAAGAACGGTAAAACTACGTTTAACCGGAAGAAGAATCGGATGCTTCTTACCGAAAGGTATATTTGAGTTTCTAAGCCTACAACCTAGACTTAATCCGCCATCAGTGGCAATAAAGGGACGTAGCGCAAGTATTTTACTGGTTTTAACAACTGTACCATTCTTTCTTGTACGTGGGATGTCATTTTTGAACGCTGTTGATTGTACTCATTTGGTTAAGCGAATAATTGCATCATCAAGATCGTTCAGCGTGAGTGCATTTCGTTGTTTGTTCTTGTGTTTGGGACAATTGTAGAAACGAAAGCATCTTGCCGTAACCCTAACTAGCTTGTTAAAGGAGGAAAAAAGCGAAAATAGGTGGAACTCCTCTTCGATGGTGGCTGATTGCACGATTGCTACCTGTTGAAGTTCCAATGTCGTGTCGACATCTGGGAAATGGGATCTAGTGGCAAGAAATGATGCAGGTGCTGTTCCGTACGTGACCGTGGATTGCTCGTATTCCGACACTGGATCTGCTGGTTTGACTCGCCACAGAATTTTTTGAAAACGCCTGTCGTCGGGAGTTACCAGTACCTGGCGGTACATTTTAGCGATGTCGCCTGAATGAACAAATTCGTGCGTGCGGAACCTAGCCAGAATGGAAATAGATTCTGCTGAATACTTGGACCTACCATTATGATATCGTTTAGTGATTTTCCTGGAGCAACGGTTGTCCCTTTTTTGGAGAAGAAATTTGACCAATACACAACAAGCGATAAAAGATGTCTGCTCCAAGAAGCATGTCGACATCTCTCGATATGTTATATTTGGGGTCGGGTAATTTGATATCCAGTGGTATTTTGAAGGAAGTTGTATCAAATGATATCAGTGGGAGGTTTTTCGTGATATGAGGCAAAATCACACATTCGACAGTTTCTTGATATCTCGAAAACCTTGACCTAATTACCAGTCTAACGGTTTGATTTGCTGTACTTTTTTGTTAACGCTGCTTATGGAAATTTGTAGTGACTTCTGTAAGACGCTAATCTTTTGTTCTTTTTTTTTTGTCCTTTCGAAGTATGGGTTTATCGATACAAATATTATTAGATAAATTAATCATCTCTCCTCTCAAGGAAAAGAAAGAAATAAAAATTGCGCAACATTATTCAGTCGACTGTTAACGTGGATAGTTGCTTTTGTGATTTGTTTTACGAAAACATAGATAAATCTAATTAGGTGAGTTTTCTCACAGAGTAATCTTTATGCTAAGATTTAGATACTAAGTTTCTATTATTTACTAAACTTTACCGATATACGATGATTTAATTCATTCAAATAAAATGAAGCTATGACCGTATTTTCGATGTAAACGTATTTGTATTTCTTTACGATTGTCTTGAGCACTGTTGTGAGACTCTGCCCTTCAGTGTTCATCTAATTATTTTGGGTCAAATTTATGCTAGCAATTGTACTGTCGTGAGACTCTGCCCTTCAGTACTGTAATGACATAAATATTTGCGACGGGGTATTTTGTGAGACTCTGCCCTTAATACCCATTGCACGTTCGAAATATTTGATGGAATGATTGGAGTGGACACTTCGTGAGATTCTGCCCTTAGTGTCATTGCACACTCAGCATTCCTGGAGTAGTCATTGTGTGACATCTGCCCGTAACTACTCTCAATGATAATCTTAAAGAAAACGTTGTTAAAGTACTCCATTAATTAATAATAATTTCCAAAGTAATCTCTATAAATATTATTATTTTCCTCAATTTAAAATGTTAATAATAGTCAGATTATTTCTTTAGCTTTCTTTGGCACATTGATTGCTCAGGTTGGTTTATCTCTTTATTTCAGATAAGGCCATGTGTCACCTCGGCGACCAGATGTAGAACTGCTTAGTTAAATTTTAAAATTATTCAATTATAATATTCCTTCTTATTCACATTGTTACACTTCCTAGCTAGGTCTAACTTATTCGCGCAATTCTAAGTAATCAAGTTCAATTGCGATCCTTGATCTGATAGAACGCGACATTCCTGTAATTTACCTTTTGAGTTGGGAACATGTACTACGGCCGTTGACAAAAGGACCTCGGATGTAGACGCTAAATACGCACAGATATTACTATCGCGTGCAATTCGTTCATCCCTGACAGGATTCGCACTTGAAGCCTCTGATTGTTGCGGTGAATTTATAGACTGCGTCGGTTGATCATCCTTTTTATTGAGATGCAATAGCGTATTGTGGCGACCCTTACACATTTTACATCTGCCATACTTACATTGCCTGTTTGAGTAATTGTTACCGAAACAGTTACGACAAATTTTAAATGACCTAACACTTTCCAGTGGCTGCTCAGGAGGTAATTGTAGAAATCTTGTGCACTTATACAAGGGATGATATCATTTGCGCAAAAAGGGCAATTATGACTAGTATTAACTACGTGCACGGTAAGTTTTTTATTTGACTTATTGGCTTGGAAAAGAATACCTTTCGAAATTTGATCTTCTTTTGCTTAATGTTAATTGATTCTAATATCTCTACCTTTCGTATAAGAAATTCAAAAAGATCATTAATCGTTGGCATTTTATTTTTGGATAATTTACCTTCCCATTCTTGGGCCGGTTTTGTATCGACCTAAAGTATAAAAAAGCGTAATCGGACAAGTTGAAGGACAAAACGCAACTAACTAAAAATATGCGACAAAGTTGAATTTATTGTAAAACCACCACCAGCAATTGAGTTCCTAGAACTTACGAAATATGGACAGAATGTCATAAAATTAATTGAGGGTGAATGCGACCGCCGAAGATTAATACTGACCCTATTTATTGCAGTTATACCGACACTGTAATTATGTGAGAGGCGCGATTTGGATGACATTCTATAAAACTATTTCTTGTAACTTTGTCGTTACGAATATTTAAATGGTAGGTATGTATTTCTTTTAATGTAATAAACTAAATTATATTCAAAGTTTGTGAACAATACTGAGTGTTAGAAATAAAGTATAAAATTAAAAACTGCAACATACAGATTGACAACGACATCTATGAAGGTGACTTATGCATCGAAGCTAGTGTGCGACTACAAGAGAAACAAGAGTACTGCATTCCTCACACAGTCCTATAGTTGAAAAAGGGTGAAGTTTCGGTAGCACCGTGTATTAGTCTAACCGACCACAACATACATTTCAAGAAAGGCCAGGTGTTGGCGTGAGTCATTCTGTGTGCTGACAGAACGAACCCGACAGAAATAATAATGGTAGTCACTGCAACCGATACCAGAAAACCCCTCGCTGTAGAAGAAATTTCGGTTGGGCCTGTTAATAATGAGCAACGTCAACGATTAACAGACTTACTGAATAAAATAATTCGAAGTGGTCTGTATTCTGTCGAAACTGCTAGACGCGGATCGCGATTTCGATCTCATCAGCGCGTCCCAGACAGCTCCGATAGAACACAGACCAACTTTTACCTGCTGTCTTAACAGTGCGTTTTAGAAAATACTACAAATGACGCAGTAAACGCCATCTGTAGCACGATACTACATTTTAGGATTACGTATGCTCCAACAAGGTCCACTTGTGTGGATATCTACTTGCTGAAAACGAATGCCGACGTAGCCAACCTCAACGTGATAAGCACGTTAAATAATTCGAAGTGGTATGTATTCTGTCGAAACTGCCAGACGCGGATCGCGATTTCGATCTTTTTGGATCTCATCAACGCGTTGCAGGCAGCTCCGACAGAACACAGACCAACTTTTACCTGCTCTATTTACAGTGCTTTTTAGATCGTGCTACAGATGGCGTTTAATCAAGTTTAAGAAAATTTCGGTCTTGCCTTCTGGGCATTCTGTCGGTACGGACTGTAACTCTATTAAGACCGCCAATATTTTTAAATACCTAAGTTGTAATTTCTATTCTTATGAACGATTTTCGTATATTGTTTTCGTTTTTAGATGAAGAAGATAGTAACTATTCTTCTACATCAGATGGAGAAAGTTACAACTTTGAAACAACGAAAAAAAGAAAATTAATAACAAAGAAATAATAAGAAAATCTCGAATAACATCCTCAAGTGTATCCGATTTAACTAACTCAACATCACCGACTCTGACATCATGCCCATCGACGAGTAAAACAAAACAATACGAAGGTGCTCAACTTGGTAGGTATTAAAAAAATTTGAACAATTTAATCCAAGTTGTTAATATTTTACAATAATTAATGTTACGGTATTAATTTACAGAAAAATTACACCGTGTGATTGATGCTAGATCCCAAAGTATTTAAAGTTAAATATCAGATAAATTTGCTAAACTAAATGCTCAGTACAATTCTTTGTCCTTACATATTGGACAACTGAGTCGAAAAATCATTGAAATTCAACATCAGTTGAATCATATACATACACAGAAATACAAATCGATAGTGAAGGTAAAGATTCTGAAATTAAACTTGTCTTGTAAAGCGATGATCGATTTTGTCCAATTTGACAATTATCGATTCTAAATACTAAATATACAATCATACTTTCGGACATAAAAATTGTTTCTGAATATAAACAAACGTATACCCATAACCAGAAATTTTGTCTAATTATTAAGATACTGTATATCTCGTGATGTAGGTCTCATTTTTGCTCCACTGAAAGCTTCGAAAACAAAAAACGTATTTAAAGAAACGACTCTTATAATGTTATATTGGGTAATAAGAATTGATTTCATTATAAACAATGGTTAAGTATAATAAAAAAATATTTCTTAGAAACGCTTAGTAAAGCGTTTTGGAAGCCAGAATTTTGGTTAATAATTTTATTAATTAAAAATACAAAACTAATTTTTTTTTACTAATCTTCGCCTGAATGAAATTTTCTCATTGCAAAATATATTTCTCAGTCGATTTTGTATTTTTCTTATTAATAATAAAGTTCCATTCCTTTTTCCAAAAATTTTTAAATGGGGTAGCAATAACTTTTCCCCGTGAGGGCTACTTGCGGCATTCCTCATAGGGCCCAGAAGAGGTGTGTGGCTAGCCTCGTAGGGACCCTGCCTGCACCCCCTCCAAATTCTAGTCTGGAATAATTTTTCCCGCAGGGGCCACATGCGGTATTTGCCCCTTCTTTGCCCTAAGGAGCGACCTCATGGGGCCCACAAGAGGAAGTATGGCTGCCCCTTAGGGGCCCTACCTGCACCCCCTCAAAATTCTAGTCGGGTAATAGACGATGAGATAGGTTAGGTGGACATAAATACTTTATAACCCTTGATTTATCTCAGGGGTTTTATCAAATTCCCAAGGAAGAATCTTCCATTGCAAAAACGGCCTTTCTGACGCCAGATGTGCACTTTGAATTTGTAAGATTACCATTCGGATTAGTAAATGCGCCTAGCAATTTTCAGCGTCTGATGGCCATAGTTTCACATGATTATATAAGTAGTATCGCTCAAATTTACGATGATGCGCAAAAGATGCGCTCGAGGGTTTAAATAGGTTATAGTTAGTATTGCAGAGATTACGAGAACATAATTTGAACTTGAAACTATCGAAGTGTTCATTTTTCGTGACGAAGGTTGAATATTTAGGAAGAGAAATTTCGGAAGACGGTATTAGACGTGGTTTGCAAAAGACGATTGCAGTACAAAATATGCCTATACCGCAAAACGTCAAACAATTGAGCCAATTTCTAGGTTTGGCGGGGTATGTTCGCCGATTTATTCAAAATTTCGCTTCAATTGTCGAACCTCTCACACGTCTTCTCAAGAAAAACGCACAGTGGATATTCGAAAAAGACCAAATTTAAGCTATTAATGAATTTAAGAAATCATTAGTAAATACACCAATCCTTAAAACAATTGATTCGGAATTAAAACCTGAAGTCCACACGGATACGAGCAGAGTAAGTGTTGCGGCCATTTTACCCCAAATTGACAGAGAAACAGGTAAATAACACGCAGTAGCATACTTTAGCTGTTCGAGACGATTTCCGTCAATTTTGCGTATACTTGGTCAGTATACAATTTACCCTTGTAATTGATTTCAACGCTATTAAAAGTACAGTTAGTATAGAGAAAGGATATACGGTGGTGGCTTGAGCTTCAAGACTACAACTTTTAAGTTAAATATCGTCCAGACACAAAAATGAACCACGTTGACTGCCTTAGTCGCACTCCACCAAAAGTATTATTAAGCCTTGTAAATATAACGGAAGATGAATGGCTATTGTCAGCACAATTACAAGACGAAAGAATTTGTGAAATAAAATAGAAAACGGGTTAAAAAAGTAGTTAGTCTCCCGGAAAAATCGTTGGTAGATTCGCAAACTCTGTCATGGTGACATATGTCATTTCGGGGTGGACAAAACATTAGGAAAAATCAGGGAAAATTATTATTCCCGAGGATAAGACGTTATGTAAAACGCTATGTCCCAGTATGTTTGGGCTGTATATATTACAAATCACCAGCTGGTAAAAAACCCAGGAAGCTTCATCCCATTGATATTGATAACACTGGTTTACGTGGACTAACGAGTCGTTAAATATCTTTCACCTTCTTTCAACTTATGCATATTCACGCAACTTTCATTGGGTAAGTGATTTTGTAACGTTCTTAGAGCCGCATTTCTGCTTAGTTATTCTCTTACTTTTACCCGTTACCTTTACGTTAAAAATGTCTCTACCACCTACTGAATCCGTCAGAGAAATCTCCGACTCCCTTTTCAATACGCTCCTCTATCGAATTCCCGTATTCGACGGAGGAGATAACGATATATCTTTGACCCAATTTCTAAAGGCTGTCGATAGTGTGTTTGATTTGGCAAATGACCAACAAAAACACATATTAGAAACATTAATCATTTCATATATTCATGGAGAACCTAGGAAACTACTCCAAAATCGTGACCTTCTATCATGCAGAGATATATTAGAATTCTTGATAAATACTTACCAAGAGGAAAAACACTCGACACACGTCGTGCTGGAACTTTGTACATTCCAAGCAAAGGACGAACATGTAACAAGCATTTATCAAGAAATATCGCGCTACACGGATGCAATTCTCCGTACCAAATTGCCCACAATAGGTACTGATGAAGGCAGGAGGGCAGTGTCGGAATTCGTAGAGGAAATAGCAATCGCTTCGTTTCTGGCAAAAGTCAATCCTACTATATCTAACATATTACAAACAAAACGTTATAGATTAACTAAACTTTATTATGATGACGCGAAACTCATTGAAAGGTCATTTCAATATAGACAAATTACACGTGCATTTAACAAATTTGCCAAAGAAGAACGAAAACCTAAATCCAAATATCCTAATCCCTTCAGTAACAAAACCTTCCCAAGACAAAACCCTACGGTAAAACATGTACCTAAGGAAGAAAGAAATGTGCCTTCATCATCCAAGGAAGAAAAGCCGATTGTATGCCAATATTTTAAAAATTTGGGACACACTCAGGATCAATGCTACAAAAGAAAAAAGGACAAAGCTGTCAAGGTAATAGAAGTCCAACAACCATCTGATTCAGAGGAAGAAACGACATAGGACGATTTAAACGAGTTTTCCTAATTGGCAATCAAAGGCACCGATTCGGAAGAGTAAAAAGTCCTTCTAACCTTTATCATAACCTACCCTTGTACAACACAAAAAACTCATCCAATAACTTACCCCTTGTAAAAATTAAATTATTCAATAAAGAAATGAAATTCTTACTAGATACGGGAGCATCAATTAATTTAATTCGTAGAAAACAAAGATTACCCCCCTGTAAATGGCCAACCTTTCTATACGGAAGGATCAATTTCTACAAAAATTTCAAAAATCGCTGTAAAATTTAACGTAGTTTCAGAACAATATTTAAATATAGACGGAATTCTTGGTGCAGAATTTTTAAAATCTACCCAAGCGAAAATCGATTACGCGAATAACCACATATATATTCCTATCTTTAAAGTCAAAATTCCATTTTATTTTGAACGTACTTAGTAGAATTATTAACCTCTTGCCAAGAACGGAACAAATAATTAAAATCAAAGTTTAAAATTATAGTCCTAAAACTGAATATCTTTTTCCAAAGTTAAATTTAGATGATGAAATACTTTTTCCAAACTGCCTTGTTAAAACTAACAATAAACTAAATATTTATTTAAGCGCAATAAATTTAACAGATAGGGAACAAAAAATAGAAATCAAAGACGTAGAGCTCCAAGAAATAGAAAATTCATCCTTTTCCCAAAGCTTGTTTTCCATCCAAAATATTCCTAAAGAACAACGAATACAGATGTTAAAAGAACAATTTCCCACGGAACATCTTAACAAAGAGGAAAAAGACTCGCTGTGGGAATTAATTCTACAATATCTCGAAATCTTCCACCTCGAAGGAACACAAAATAATTACCAAAGATGACGTACCAATACAAGCAAAGAACTACCGCTACCCTCAGGTCCATAAGGAAGAAGTCAACAAACAAATTCAACAGTTGTTGGACAGTAAGGTAATCAGACCATCCTTTTCTCCGTGGAGCTCACCCTTATGGATCGTTCCCAAGAAACGAGATGCATCTGGAAAACCCAAATGGAGAATGGTAATAGATTATCGTCGGCTGAATAACAAAACTATTGACGATAAGTATCCTTTACATCATCATATATGGCAATTCACTCGACGACCATAATAAAAAATCGAAAAACGACTTCGATAGGCTAAAACAACATAACCTAAAAATTCAACTAGATAAATCAGAGTTCCAAAGAAAGGAATCTAATTTTTTAGGTGATGTGATCACAAGAGAGGGAATTAAACAGAACCCTGAAAAGGTAGCCGCGGTCCAAAATTATCCTATACCTAAAACCACCAAACAACTACGGGGATTTCTAGGTCTTAGTGGCTACTATCGTAAATTCATCTCTGAGTATGCGAAGAAAACAAAACCACTAAATAAACTTCTACAAAAGACTCCAAATTCGATTGGAGTAAAGAATGCTAAAATAGTTTCGCTAATAACCGAGCCGATTCTTAAATATCCAGATTATTCTCAACCATTCTTCCTTACAACAGATGCCAGTAAGTATGCACTGGGTGCCATCCTATCCCAGGGTCCTAATATGAAAAAACAATTCCCTGTAGCATATGCCAGCCGGACGCTGAATCCAGCGGAAACTCGCTACGCGACCACCGAAAGGGGGGGTTTAGCTGTCGTGTGGGCAGTTAAACATTTTTAGGCCGTATCTTTTTAGTAACAAATTTACAGTAATCACCGATCATGCCGCCCTGAAGTGGTTATTCAATATATCAGACCCTTCATCAAGACTAGTTAGATGGAGATTAAAACTTCTCGAATATCAGTATGAAATAATCCATAAACCTGGCAAATTAAATACAAATGCTGATGCATTATCGAGATGTTATGCCTTAGAGTCTAGCAAGGAATCGACACCTAAGTCTTATAAAGAGATTGTCAGGGAATTAGACCTGGACAACATTATTCAGGAAGAATTAACCCCTTCTAGAGAACAAGCAACTCAAGAAATAAACTAAGAATTACAAAATGTCACCGAATCAAACGGAAGAAATAACTTCATAAAAAAGGTCTATGAAATCAAACCAGACGCAGAAATAATTGCATATCCAATCGACACTAACGAAAAATTCATATATACCATACTAATAAATACACCAATTAAACAATTAGAAACAGACTTCAATGTACATTCCTCGCTAAATGTAAATAAAATTACTTATTGTTTTTACAATTCATCCCAATTAACGTCATCAGAAGTAATAACCTCATTACTGCAACTTTTTCCACAAAATATTATACACTTCATTACCAAAAATTCCGAGGACATAATTAGGCGTTAATGAGACCTTAATTAAACTCCAGACTAAATACCACTTTCCAAATATGAAACCATTAATTGAAAGAGTAATTTCTTGTTGCAGTCCTTGTAAACACAACAAAATTGATAGAGTTAATAGGATAATTCCAATGATAATTACACAAATACCTTTAAAACCTTTCGATAGATTAGATGTGGATACATGTGTAATCAAAGCTGGTTCAAACAAAAGAAATCTTTTGATTTTCCAAGACCAACACACCAAATTCGTACAGGCCCTCATAACTACTAACCAAATAAATGATAAATTTGTACTTAATTGCCTACTTCAAGTCGCTTCCGCATTTTCGTTTCCGGCTCGTATCCATTCGGACAACGGAAAAGAGTTCATAAACAGTGAGGTACAGAATCTTGTTAAACAACTAAAGATGAAATGGACCCGTTCAACCGTCTATCATCCGAAAAGCAACGATGCCATTGAAAGAGTCATCGCCACAATTAAGGAAACAGGTAAGACCCTGTTCGAGCAATATAAAAGAAAAATATCGTTTGACAACCTGATAAAACTTGCTGTACACGCATACAACACCTCAGTTAACCACTCAACAAAATACTCACCCTACGAATTTCTCTACGGTTCGAAACCCCCTAATGTGTTCTCTGAATTTATAGAAGAGGAAACGAGACCCAACGAAAGATTAGAAAAATTAGAACAAATCCGATCAGAGGCAATTAACAACCAAAACACCAACAAACAAAAACAAAAAGACAGATACGACAAAAATACGAAAAACCCCCAACAATACCAGGTTAATGATTTAGTTTATTTAAAGAAAACAAACGGTAGGAAGACTGTCATCGAAGGTCCATACCCAATAACGAAAATAATCAACGAAAGGAATTATGAAATTTTTAATAAAAACAATAACACTGTAATAACCGTTAATTATGAAAAACTAATCAAACTAAATTCATTTTAGGCTCTTTGCCCTGATAATACTACTGTTTCCTCGGCAAGTAATTAACATCGAATTCGAATACACTCAAATACCCAATAACACGGGACTCTACACTGAGAAAATCGGAAAACTATTCAATTTGGTCGACTGTTATACACTCATACACATAAAAGACATTTCTCCCTTATGGGAAACAAAGACAAAACTACTCTCTTACTCAAAGAAGATATATAATATCGAAAGCACTCTTACAAAAGACTACCAAAACACAAATTTTGTACATAGTTCTTTGATGTCACAACAAATCAAAGAAATAGAGAAACTCCTTAATAATTTAGAGACTTATTTTTCCGACGACATTAAAATCAGGAAAAAGAGAGGGTAGATCAATTTCATTGGCTCAGGACTACACTACCTCTTTGGAACGATGGACTCAAATGACGAAGAACAAATCAATAATGCAATGCGAAGCTTACAAGAAACCAATAAAAACACGCTCGACATGATTGAAGAAACAAATACTATTCTTTCATCCTCAATTCGGAACTTCAATCAGACCATTGAGAACCTCGTCTTAAACGAAAACCAGAGCGACGAACAAATAAAAACAATAGCTGATCACATCAATTACAATAACGTCAAAATAAAGAAGAATGAAATTAAGATGAATACCGCCTTAGTATTGACCGAAGCCACCAACGAGCTCCGCTTTGACATCAACCAAATATTAAACTATATGATGTATAGTAAAGAGAATAGCCTGCCCCTTGAAATCCTTAAAGAAACCAACCTGACAATATCCTAAAACAAGTAAACATGAAGACCGGCATTGTCTTCCCTTTTGCTTTCGAACTCAAAGATACTCTTAAACATCAAACATTAATAAAAACTAGATTCTCCTTAAGAAACAAAAAATTGGTCGCCTTATTCAAATTCCCACTTATCGACAACATCACCTTCAACTTGTTCAGAATATTTTCAATCCCTTTCAAAAGCAAAGTCCAAAATCACTTTAACGTATTATTACCTTGTTCTCTTCTCCTGGCTCTTGACGTTACACATTCACTATCTATACCACTAACGTCTCTTCAAAATTTAATGTCTATAAATAACAACTACTTTGGATTAGATTTAAAGCATCAAATTATAGATAAATACCCCACGTGTGAGACAAATCTAATTATAAAAAGGAAATGGTCAAACAAACGTGATGTCCTGGTGGCCCCCCTTGAAGATGACCACATCCAACCCTTGGACGGTCAACGATGACTGCTACTACTTTCTAAGCCAACAACATTCATCTTTAAATGCCAACAGAAGCCTATACAACAAACAACACTAAAAACGACTGGTATACTACGCCTGGAAAATCCATGTTCAGGATACCTGTCAAATGGATTCAAGATCGAGCCACAGAAAAATTCGATTAATACCACCAACTCAACTATGGAAAGTATCGCTATCCCTTACGATTGTTGTATAGAAGAAGAAAAGGAAGCTGAAGAAGTATCCGTAAGCCCAATAAAAATGCATCATCTGAACCAAAAAGATGTTGTTCTAAATAAACGTAAGCTGGAAAACCTCAGAGAAGACATTATCAAAAGAAAATCTAAAACCCTTCTTCTCAGTCACCTCCCGAGGATAGTTCTGGCTGACAACTGGACTTCTCAGTATCATCCTCGTCGCACTATGTTGCTTATGTGGAAAGTGCCGTCTACCCTTCAACACGAACCCTTTCTCGTGGGGATGCCCTAACTTATGTATTAATATTAATAATACAAATAAGCCCAGAGTCGTAATCAAACGAAGGCCCACGTATAGAGAATACAACAGTATCGAGCCACCGTCGTACTCTGCTTCAGCCCCAGATCTGAGTACCGAAATGACACAGATGACCACAGTATTCGAAGAAGAAGAAATAAGACCAAAATCCGAGATCCATCTTCAGAAATGCTATATAAAACGAAATTAAAAAAAAAATCTTACCGTGCTTAAAGTGCATAAGACTGATACATTTAAGAATACCCTATAAATTTGTTTTACCCAAGTTGTAAACTTGTTAATTTAAGACTGATATATTTAAAGTAAGACCTTATGAATTTGTTCGACTTAGCTTGTAAACTTGTTAATTTATTTCTGACATATTTAAGGATAATTCTATTTTTTAAATTTTTCACACATTATTCCCGTGTGCAAAATTCTTAAGTTAGGAGGAGTGTTATGTCTAGAATAATAGCACACTTTCACTTAGTAATTAGGCTACCTATATAAGGAACTCCCTAATGTATGTCAAGCAGTTCTATTTTGGTCGAGTACAAATAAACCATCTTAAAACTACTCTATCGTGTTATTATTCGATTTCATAATTGAACCCTGTTTCTCGCGACGTTTAGGATTAACCTCTTAGTGAGTTCAAGTGATCCAGTCGCTAAGTGAGAAACACCTTCCCGTTGAATTGTGTGGTATAAAACTTAATACTTAGTGCTGAAACGACAGTGTATTAAGATAAAACCTAAGTGCATATATTCAACTTAGAGGGAGCATCATCCTGGTTTAATGATCAAACCCCAAGATTGGCGAGATCCTCATACCCAGACGTAAAAGTACGCTATACAACAACCTTAACTAATCTTGCAATATCTGTATTTACAGGGTAGATTAGGGACAATCCGCAAAGTAGCGTGGTCGAATCTGTAAGCAACCTGGCGGGCCTCGGCGCCTCCAGCCTTTCGCAAAATTCACTGCCAGCGATATTATTCTACAAATGACCAAACAATAACATTTATAGGTTATTATGTTTACATTCTAAAGAAACGTTCTCAAAATACTATGTATGTGTAATATGCCTTTATTGGCACCTAAGTATTTGAATATACTAACACTGATGTAATGAAAAATCTTAAGAGTTAATTCATTTTTTGTGAAACCTCGCTAAAGAAAGATACCTTATGTCATGTTTTCTAATATTGAATAAAAAAAACTTATTCTTATATTATTCTTACCTTCTTCTTCTAGACCGAAGGGGGATAAAACTTAGGCATGACTACCTTTAGGCAACTTTACATTATCGGCATAAGGTTCATTTTAACTATTGCGCACTAGCGTCTAACTTAGGCGTGCCTCCAATGTTCCACACAAAAACTTCATGGGATAATTTGAACATGTCTTATGCACGCCAGCTTGCGACTAAAACCAAAACAATGGGGCCGGGGATTTTCGAAAGGTGACACACTCTTGAGCCTGCTAGATTCGCGACTGGTCATATGCAATGTTCGATCCTTTATCGTGTATTATTTGATATGTGCATATGTAAAATATTGTAAATCAAGGACTAGTTAATATATTTACATATATAAAAGAAAAACTAAAAGTGTGTCTAAATTCTTCTCCAACATCTTAGGAATAGGATATTGACTCTGAACGTCCACAATCCTGAACTTCATAGACTTTATAGACTTTTTTAGGTTACAACTGTGCGTAAAAAAAAACTGTAAACGTGTGTGTATTTCTTTTTATCGAATATTCTATCTGAGTGTGTACGTTATGGAGCCCTCCGAAAACGAAAGGTCCTGAACTCCCCCTGTTTCGTTAGAAATTATTGAAAACATGAGTAGAGAATTGGGCAGATTACGCCGTGCGGTAAATAGTACTACTTCTGTGCATGAAAGCTTATCTGAACGTAAATCTAACGCCAATTGGATGCTTTTTAAAGATACTAATATCCTATCAGACTTTGATCCACCATTAGGTAACCAAGCGGTGGATGATTGCTTAAAGAAAATTAACGAAAGCGCCGAAATGTACCACTGGGATGAGGTCACTGTTATTTACATAGCCTTAGGAAAGTTAAAAGGGCTGGCAAGGGTTTGGTATGAGGGTTTAAGTAGTAATAATTTTATATGGGCAGAGTGGTAGCAAAAATTGAAACAAATATTCCCGTTTAAAAGGAACTTTTCCGAGTTATTTTATGACGCTGCTACCTATCAATAAGAATTTGGGCAAAATCTAAGTGAATACTGTTTCACCAAATTATCAAAACTAAACAAGTTAAAACTAGATTTCTCTGAGGAACAAATTGTTAATTGTGTGATCAGAGGAATTACGAATACACAAATTCAATTATCAATAACAGCAGTGAATAGCAAAAGTTTTGTCGAGTTATTCCAATTTTTTACTAACTTTCCGTCTACGAGTACGGGAATAGTATTAGATTCATCCAGCAGAGTAGTAAAAAGAAACCCGACGCCAGAAAGTACTGGTAATCACGAGGCAAAGCGATCGAAAATTGGTTTTCCAAATTTAAAATTGTTAGAATAGTAAACTTCTTGTTCGCATCTATAATATTTTTTTACTATACTCTTATATATTCTTATTACTTTTAGACATATCTATTTGAATAAAACCTGTTTACCTTTTCAATACTGGTGTTTGGTATGTATATAATGATTATGAGCAAGTGAGACCAAAATTGTTTATAAATGGTATTGTTGATATTGGGCAGACCGACAGCGAAAGAAATGTAAACCTAGGAATAAGCAGTAAGACGTTGAAAATAAAAGGGTAAAGACTGGCTTCTGAACAGTCGAGAGCGACTATATTATGTGAATATTAATTGAGAGCAAAACGCATGCGTGTCACCCCTTTGAGTGCACTGTTGCCCGGCAAGGTCCGTGGTTCCTTCGAGTGGGGTTACTCGTAGTTCAAGGGGTGCTACGGGCTACTCGAATGACGTGATTGGGTTCGAGAGGGTAGCCTCATAGGTAGGTGCCCCCGAACTGGTCACTGGGATGCTAACATCTACGGATGGTTGGGTGTCCAGGGAAGCCTTTACTTATTTTAGGTTGACACTAGCTAGTCGTCGAAGAAAAGTAGACAAATGGTAATTCACATATCTTGAATATGAGTTGGTTATAACGACAGATCCTGTGGGAGCTAGGGGGAAGAAATCCCCCGGGTGAGTAATTGAAACAATCATTATTAATTGCGAACGGAACAGTAACTGTTTATGTTTTTTTTGATATCTGCGATTTTCCTGTCGAGTCTATAAATCATTTGCCGCTGCTGAGTGACCGCTTCGTGATGACCCATGCAGATTGTTATTGATATGAAGAACTATCTTCAGGTAACATCTTCAATTAATTATTAAAGTTTTACAAAATGTTTCACATGTCGTGAGACAGGTCACAAACGATTTGTAATCATTGCCAAAAAAGAGGCCACGTGGAAGCCGCATGTAAATGTATATATGTCATGTAATCCTACACCGTACGAAAATAAAAAAAATGACTCTGCAGTCAAAATGATAAGCGTTGCGAGATTGTTCTCAAATATGTTATGTTTGTTTATGTTCAATATCGATATGTATTACTTAGCCGGCGACTAGTATGAATCACTTTTTTTGTTATTCTCTTGGTCACGTGTAATAAATACATGTTTAAATCCAATACTGTAAGAAAAGGCAGAACGATTTGTGACGCCGACCTGTACACACAAAATAAAGTTTAATTTGGTCAAAGAACAAAACATTTTATTTACAACTAAATAATCAAAGAGCTTAACTGGCGCAGTCGGTAGGATAGGATTCCCAGAGAAGTAAAATTTTATTCGATTTTTATCGTTAACTGGGAAAAGTGGAAAATAAGTGTGTGTCCAATTGCAAGTGAAAAGTCACGGGAAGAAGACTTGTTCGTATTGGCATGGTTTACTGGTGAAAAGCCACCAAGTATCCGCTGTACCAATCAAAGAGGAAGAATTCAGGCTTAGATCTAAGGAAGAATCGCTTAACGCGTGAATTCTCGAACTCCCGAGTGAAAAGCCGCTGGATTACTTCGCTGACATCATCGTCAATGTGCTGTTCGGAGCCAGCGCCAGTGAAAAGCCACTAGGTCCTGGATGTTCACATCGTTCTCAAAGAAGAAGGCAAAATGTGTGAGTCGGATTATATGATTTCTTTTTCTTTTGTTTGTTTTTCAATTAAACGTTAAAATTTATTTTGATTGTGCTCACTACTCGAAGTTAGCTTCACAAAATGTATTCTAAAATTTATTTAATGATGACAACCAATCCAACTACCTCTGTAGCTTCGGATTTAAATCATGCTTTTAATTACATAAATACCGATAAAGCTATAAAGCTTATTAACACATTCGATGGCACGCTTTCTGAATTACACCATTTTATCGACTAGATTTCATATTAGAAAAATTTGATCCGACGGAACTTGCAATTTTTCCTTATATTGTTAAAAGTAGGTTAGAGGGAGTTGCACTTGATTTCATTGGCTCCAAAGAATATTCTACTTGGGGAGACATTAAGAGTGCCCTTCTTTCACAGTTTGGGGAGAGTTTGGATTTACAATGTCTAAAGTTATGTCATTTAAAACAGAATTCTCATGAAAAACCAATTGCTTTTATTGAAAAGGTTGAAACAATTAATAAGGATTAATAATGTCATCAAATATGATCCACCTAAATAATGTTGGAAATAATTGTTTAAACAATTTCCACAATAAAACTGCAATTTCAACTGCAAGCACGGGATTAAAAGAACTTTTATCACAAATTGTGAGATCTCTTAATCCAGCTTCTTTAGTATTAGGTATTAAAGAAGAAAACCAAAAGGCTATTGTAGGAACCGAAGCACGTCTATCCTTGCATATTTCCTCATCGTCGCATAATCCACCTATTAAACTGACAATCCCAAAGTGTACTATTTGTAACAAGTTTGGACACAAGGCCGAAAAATGTTTCCGTAAAACAGGAAATCAGAGCGTCGTTAATAAGATACCGTGTGATCAAAATTCCGACAATAAAGAAGAAGAAATTGAGGTTGACATAGACGAGGATTTTTTAGGGGTACGTCCTCCTTCGACTTTGGAATTAACTAACAAACCACTACTTTACGCCCATCTGAAGACTTTCAATTTCAAAATGTTAATAGACTCTGGTGCGGCAGTTTCAATCTTAAAACCAAATAAAATTTTAGAATGATGAAAATTTCCAAATATTTGGAATTAATAGTGAACCTAAGTAACGAAAAGTTTGAATTTTAAATTATTTTCAAAATTCCAAAAGTTTTTTATTGCCGAAATAAATTCTCCATTTGATGGAATACGAGGATTAGAGTTTTTACAAAATAATAATTGCTGCATAAATTTTGCCAAAAATACTATGTTAGTTAATAATGAAAAAATTCCCTTGTATTCATCCAAAAATATTGTCAGTAATGTACAGCAGATTAGTAATAGTCCATATAATGAAATCGAATAACTGATTTAAAACAAACAGGAAACACTACACAAGAAAGTGACGACGGTAAACTACCAGAGGAACGGGAACTTGTCACAAACAAATTAAAACTAAACCATCTTGCGGAAAAGTTTCAGAGGTAACAGATCTTTGTGCAAAATACAAAGATATATTTTTATCATCTGACGAACCGTTAACATTTAATAACCGAATTAAACACTGTATTCGGACGAACTCTGATAACCCTATTCCTATTCACACTCGTAATTACAGGTATCCTCACGTACATAAGCCGGAAGTTAATAAACAGATTCAGAGTTTACTACGGTAGGGAATAATTAGGGATTCCGTGTCTCCATGGAAATCACCTATTTGGGTGGTCCCCGAAAAGTTAGACGAAAACAATATCCAAAAATGGAGGATCGTGGTTGATTTTAGAAAATTAAATCTTATAACAGTCGATGATAGGTATCCTATACCAAATATTAGCGATATTTTCGATCTTCTTAATCATTCAAAATTCTTTTCAATGACCTGGCTTCTGGTTTTTATCAAATACAAATGAACCCTTCAGAACAGGGTCACTTCGAATTTACTAGGGTGCCTTTTGGGCTAAAAAACGCACCCAGTACATTGGTAAAATTTGTTTCATATACATGGACGATATCCTAATTTTTAGCAACACCGTAGAAGATCATCTAAATAATTTAGAAACAATATTTAAAGTTTTAAAAAATAATAATAATAAGCTCTACCTGATAAATGTAAAATTTTGACTGACGAAATAGTGTTTTTGGGTCACTTGTTAACCACAGAAGGTATCAATCCCGATCCCCAAAAGGTGAAGGCCATTTCGAAATTCCCTTTGCCACAAAATAAAACCGAAACGAAGTCTTTTCTTGGCATGCTAGGTTATTATAGAAAATTTATTAACAACTTTGCACATTTAACAAAACCTTTCACAAGAATGTTGAAAAAGGACGCTACGTTCGTAATAACCCCGCAGGTGGAAAAATTTTTGACATCAGACAATATTCTAGCATACCCGGATTTCACAAAGCAATTTATATTGACCACTGATGCTTCCGATTACTCTATCGGGGCAGTCTTCTCGCAACTATCGGGGGATGGGTCTACAGATCGCCCCATCGCTTTTGCCTCACGCACTCTAAATGAAACCGAAACAAAATATTCCACAACAGACAAAGAATTATTGTCCATTGTTTACTTTACCAACTACTTTCGCCCGTATCTGTTTGGAGTAAAATTCCTTTTTATAACTAACCACAGGCCATTAATATGGCTCCTAAATTTAAAAGATCCTAATTCAAAATTATCACGCTGGAGACTAAAACTTCGATATCAAGCATATTCCTGGAAAAACAAATAGTCTCGGATGCGTTATCACGAATTAGAATAAATCAAATACAAAGCGATGAAGATTTCACAAAATTCCAAACGAATACATCTTCTATAAACTTGACGAATTTCAAATACACGAATAAACAAATTTTAGACGTAAATAACAAAAACATTCTGTACATTTATAACGAATATACATACAATGTAGAAATCTTCCCGAAGTGAGTTAGTTTTAATATGAAATATTCTCAATTTTTACCCACTACACACTACCTCAAATTAATGAGAAAAAATTGTTGCTGTTGTCACACCCCCGCCGGGAATCGAACCCGGGTTCTTTGGCTATACGCGCCAATGTTCTACCCACTAAGCTACGAGAGATGACAACAGCAACAACGACAAACCGTACTTATTAGGTCACAGATCCGTCGAACTAATGTAACTATATACTGAATATAAATATACATACAACGTAGAAATCTTCCCGAAGTGAGTTAGTTTTAATATGAAATATCTTCAATTTTTACGCACTACACATTACCTCAAATTAATGAGGCGGGGGGGTGACAACAGCAACAATTTTTCCTCATTAATTTGAGGTAGTGTGTATTGGGTAAAAATAGAGAATATTACATATTTTTAACGAAAATGATATAAATAAAACGCATTTCGAAATCATCGACGACACTTTTACAAAAACAGTGGATTCCGATTTTGACAAAATTCTAAAGTTAACAAATGAAAATAATAATAGAGAAAACATTTTAACAAAAGTTAAACCTCATCACTGCCAAGAAAATTTCGAAATATTCAAAAGCTTAAAATTAGATAAGAATAAAACGTATTTCATAACTTATTTTGAAAATCCCCATGACTATAAAATGTTGTGTTACCTTTATCCTGATACTAATTTCATTGTTTGTAAAAATATTATTACCATACCACCCATTGAGGACAGGGAAAGAATTATTTTCGAATACCAGAATGATCCCGGCAATTATCATAAAGGTATTAAGGAAAATGCTAATAAATTTAGGCAACTATACAAATGGATAAATGTAACTTTGTGCCCCACTTGCCAATTTTCGAAATTCGACCGTAAAAACCGTACTCAAAGCCTAAACATTAAGGATCCCCCAGACAAACCATTCGAACATTTATCTGTTGACCTGTTTTTCTCTGACGAGAAAATAATCTTAACCATTATCGATAATTTAACCATATTCGCACAAGCCTACATCATAAGGTAGTGTCGCCGAAGATGGCCCGGCTCCTGGGATAGCCCACTTTTAAAAAAAGTTTATGCTATTAGTGCCATAGACAATAGTGCAGGTGAGTTTCATTACCGACGCGTCGCCATTTTGCAGGCAGATGACAGTTTGCTTGGAGATGTCAAGACGATGCACGTTTTATAACCTCCATTATCTAAATCATTTTGAAAATTTACAAATTTAAAACAAATCTCGTTGCTCTAAACTGTGAAAATTTATATTTAATCTATTTGTCGGCGAATTATAGGTGAGTGTTATTGTTTTATTTCCTTTTTCGTATTTTTATGAGATTATACTCAATCCGAGTGTAATTTTCTATCATGGCCCATAATATAATTCCTAAACATAGCCCGGGCCTTCCTAGATTTATTGAAATGTAGTGTTAGTATATTTTTGTGTTTGTATGTTTTTTTTTTTTAATGTTATGAGAAGGATGTGTTTTTATTTTCATGTTTTATGTTAACAATGTTTAAGTGTTCATAATGCATATATTTTCATTAATATCTTTCGGGCCATCTTGAGCGACCAGCTTCCCAAGATAGCCCAATACCAAGTTTCTAAAAAGTGTTTACATTTGTGTTAAAATGCCAAAAGCTTTACTACTTTTTTAGATATCTTGTTTCTATACGGGGCTATACGAAATATTAGAGGTTGACAATACAAATAAGACTTTAAAGTTGAAATTGGATAATGGAGTTGTCAGAAAATTTCATTTTAATAATGTTAAACCATTTTATGAAGAAAGGTAAAAGAAAACAAATAGATAGCAATAATAGTGAGGGAAGCAACCGGGCAAAGTCTAGCCGTTCATCTGTTAAAAATGTTATAACAAAACACAACTGACATGGAATAACAAAACGCAACTGACAGCTAAACGTACTGTTGTCTACGGTTAAGTACGGTTGGAAATTTAACAATTTAAAATTTTGAAGTTGACCGATTGATGTGATTGTTTCGAGTTTTTATTAGCTTATTGTGTCGATATTATCATTAACAATGGACGTGGTTTGCGAGTATTGTGGCGCATTGAAGTTTTCCGGAGAAACGCCAGGATTGTGCTGCCTTAGTGGGAAAGTGAAATTGCCATTATTGACTCCGCCACCTGAGTCATTGCATTCATTGCTTCGTGGCGAAACACCCGAATCACGACATTTTCTAGCAAACACTCAAAAATACAATAGTTGTTTCCAAATAACTTCATTTGGGTCAGACATTATCGAAGAACGAGGATTTAATCCAACATTCAAGGTAATTAGGATTTATTTATTTATTTTTGTAATTACACACAATGCCGTAGAAGAATAACATACTATACTTATTCCTACGTATTATGTATGCTATTCAGTAATAATAATCAGTAATACTGACTATACTTCTGATTTTGTAGATACAAGGACAGATTCACCACCGAATTGGATCTTTGCAACCTTTTGAAGATTCACAGCATAAATTTTTACAAATACTCGTATACTTCATGGGCAACATGGAGGAACAACTTCAATGCAGCAATGAAAACAGCAATTCTTCGAGATCTGCAGCAACTACTTCATCAATGGTCAGGCTGTCCAGGAGTGCTTTGGAGGGCATGCCAAATGATCTTTACAAAGTCGTGATTAGAGCGGATAAACGACCATCTGGGTCACACGAGCGCACATTTAACGCTCCAACAATAGATGAAGTTGCCATCCTGATTGTTGGTGAGACGCGATATTGTGCTTACACATCGCGATACTGGGCAACTACAAAAAAATATCTGAAACACATCGTTCATATGACACGTTACAATACCCGATGATGTTTTGGCAAGAAGATGGATATTATTTTAATATCAAAATGAAAAATCCATTGAATGGTGAAACTACCAAGAAAGTTAGCTCGATTAATTATTACGCATATCGTTTGATGATTCGTCAAAATGCTGACAACTACTTGCTACGGTTTCGTAGATTACTTCAACAGTATTGCGTCGACATGTACGTCAAAATAGAAACGGAGCGCTTAACTTTCCTTCGGTTGAACCAAGCCAAACTGCGTTCTGAGGAGTATATCCATTTACGTGATGTAATTAGTACTGAAGGAAATGCAGCTAATATTGGTCGATTAACTATTCTGCCGGCGACGTATATAGGTAGTCCGCGTCATATGCATGAATATGCGCAAGGTGCAATGACATATGTTCGTCATTACGGTCGGCTAGATCTCTTTATTACTTTTACCTGCAATCCAAAATGGATAGAAATTGTTCAATTGCTGCTTTCCGGACAAACATCAAGTGATCGACCCGACATTACAGCACGTGTATTCAGGCAAAAAATGCGGTTCCTGATGAACTACATTGTTAAACAACGCGTCTTTGGAGATACTCGATGCTGGATGTATTCAATCGAATGGCAAAAACGGGGCCTGCCGCACGCACACATTCTTTTTTGGTTAGTGGAAAGAATTCAACCAGACCAATTAGATGATATCATATGTGCCGAGATGTTGTAATTACAAATATGATTTATGGACCGTGTAGCGCCATGAATCCCCAATCACCTTGCATGGTAGACGGAAAATGTTCCAAACGATATCCACGGAAATTAACGGCGGAGACCGTCACTAGCAAAGATGGTTATCCAGTGTATCGGCGTCGATCACCCGATGATAACGGTCGCACAAAAGTGAAAAGAATGGATTTCGTGGTCGACAACAGTTGGATTGTTCCATATTCGCCACTTATTTCCAAAACGTTCAAGACACATTGTAACGTTGAGTATTGCAATTCAGTAAAGTCCATAAAATACATCTGCAAATATGTTACGAAAGGCAGCGATGTGGCGGTTTTTGGCATCCAAACCTCCAACACCAAAGATGAAATCGCGCGCTATCATGTTGGTCGGTATGTGAACTTCAATGAAGCGATTTGGCGTATATTCGCATTCGCTTTTCACGAACGTCATCCTACTGTTGTGCATTTGGTGGTGCATCTAGAGAATGGTCAACGAGTATACTTCACGGATTCGAATATTCTTCAACGTGTTTAAACACCTCCAGCGACAACATTGACCAGTTTCTTTGCGATCTGCCAAAGCGATCCGTTCGCCCGAACTTTGCTTTATTCGGAGATGCCACGTTATTACACTTGGAATGCTTCATCGAAGAATTTTCAACGACGGAAGCAAGGCGATGCGGTTCCAAGTTATCCGAATGTGCGTTCTACTGATGCTCTTGCTCGTATGTATACAGTTCATCCAAAGAATGATGAATGCTTCTATTTGCGGTTGTTGCTGGTAAATGTCCGTGGGCCAACGTCATTTGAGTCACTACGGACTGTTAATGGTACAATATTGCCAACATATCGTGCTGCATGTGAGGAACTCAATTTACTAGAAAACGATACCCATTGGGATACCACAATCGTTGAAGCAATTATCTGTGCATCTCCAAGTCAGATACGCACATTGTTTACTATCATCATTTCGACATGCTTTCCATCAAACCCATCTAACCTGTGGCACAAATACAAGTATAATACGTCAGAAGACATTTTACATCAAATTCGTGTCAGTTCAAGAAATCCCAATCTTGAGATGAATGAGGAAATAAATAATCGGGCTTTGCTCTTGATCGAAGACATGTGTTACCTCATGTGCTGTAGTTTATTAGTCAGGTTAGGAATGCCAGCGCCAAATCGTGAAATGAATGACACATTTAATTGAGAATTGGAACAGGAACATGAATATGATCATCAGGAATTAGATTTAGTAGTTCAAAGGATTGTACCCCTGCGGAATCCCCAACAAAAGGAAGTTTATAGTACATTAATGAAGGCAATTGATGATGGAAATGGTGGTTTATATTTCCTGGATGCCCCTGGTGGAACTGGTAAAACATTCCTCATGTCAGTAGTTTTAGCCACTGTTAGCAGAATGCCGTACGGTTCATTCAGCATTAAAATTACCATTAAATTTTCAAACTATTGAAGAACCAACATGTAATATTGCAAAACACTCCGCAATGGCCAAAGTTTTATCAGCATTGAAAATCATCATCTGGGTCGAATGCACAATGGCGCATAAACATGCATTGAAAGCACTTAACTGAACATTGAAAGATCTACGCAATGACTTGAGATATTTTGGAGGGGCAATGATTTTACTGTCTGGCGATTTTCGTCAAACACTGCCAATAATTCCAAGATCAACTGCTGCCGACGAAATAAATGCTTGCCTCAAATCATCGAATCTATGACGCTATGTTAAGAACCTTCAGCTAACAACAAATACGAGAGTTGCATTGCTGAACGATACATCTGTTGCAGATTTCTCTGAGCAATTGCTGACTATCGGTAACGGTCGAGTACCCGTCGACGAATCGAGCGGACTGATTTCATTTCCTCCAAATTTCTGTAAATTTGTCTCATCGAAAGACGAACTCATCAACAAAGTATTCCCAAACATTATTACTAACCACAAAAATAATGAATGGTTGAGTGAGCGAGCAATTTTGGCGTAAGAATAAAGACGTAGACGACTTGAACTACATAATTCAGAATAAGATTATTGGTATACTGTCATCATTCAAATCTATTGACGGTGTAACAAATGAAGAAGAAGCCACCAACTATCCAATTGAATTTTTAAACACATTGGATGTGCCTGGCTTACCACCGCACAATTTACAACTAAAAGTTAGTTGCGTACTAATCATGCTTCGAAACATAAACCAACCAAAACTGTGCAACGGAACACGTTTGGTGGTATGTAAATTGATGAACAATGTGATTTACGTCACGATACTCAACGGAAAATTTGAAGGTGAGGAAGTTCTCATTCCGAGGATCCCGATGATTCCAACCGATATGCCGTTTGAGTTTAAACGACTTCAATTTCCGATCCGTCTTGCATTCGCCATGACCATTCACAAATCACAAAGTCAATCCTTCAGAGTTTGTGGTCTGAATTTAGAAAATCCATGTTTTTCCCATGGTCAATTATATGTGGCATGTTCACGGATCGGAAAACCATCTGTGTTATTTGTTCTTGCACCTAATAATAACACCAAAAATGTGGTTTATCACAAGGTGCTTCACTGAATCATTAAAATAATTGATTTTTTAATTAATATTTATTATCCTAATAAAAATAAAATCCAAAATCTACTCATTTACTGCCACTAAGGCGGAACAAAGTTCGCCGGGTCAGCTAGTCTACCTATATAAAAGAAAAACTAAAAGTGTGTCTAAATTCATCTTCAACAATTCAATTTTTTTATTAGCGATTAGTAGATGCTGCGGATAGAGTGTGCTTTAAGTAAAAACCAAGAAAATCGTTGGCACGAAACTTGCTCAAAACTTAATTTGTCACGAAGGCTCCAAATTCTGGAATAACTTCAAAACAATCACCGGTCAAAAATGAACCACAATTAGCCACTTATCAGATCAAATTTACAACACAGCGGAAAAAAGGCCAACACATTCGCCGTCACTACAAAATTTGCATGTCACTTACACGGGTCCACACCTCGAAGCTATACATGCCGCGGTTCTTAAAACGGGATACTATCCGAGAAACTGGAAAACCGCGAAAGATGTTATAATTCCAAAATCAGACAATGATCACAAGGAGTCCTACAGACCAATTGCTGTCGTAAATACCACAGGTAAAATTTTCGCCTTTCAGACTACTGCAGGGATAACATCATTCCAGACACCCGAGCCGGGTTCCGTAAGGGACTGAACTCCCTTGACCCGGTACTCAAATTACAAACAGAGGCAATATCAGCCAACAACTCAGGTGGGTGTACCGTGGCAGTAGCACTCGACTCCGAAAGAGCATTCGACACAGTTTGGCATAACGGGTTACTATCCAATTTACAAATTAACCTTCCCCCCTTTAAAAAGATTAATTCACTCTTTCCTAACGAATTAACTGTCAAAAATCAAAGTAGAGAACACGTTATCACGTACCCCAGGGCACGGTTCTTGCACCACTTTTATAAAACATATATTGTTACGACACCGCCTATTGGGCATATGGCAAAAACACCAATTCATGTAACTCGAAAATTAACCAACAAATCAATCAACTCAAACTATGGCTTAGTAAATGTCGTATTAAAACCCAACCCAAACAAAACCCAATTTATACTATTCAGACACCCTAATCTCTTCACCAAAAAGTCCCTTTCAACGCACAACATAAATGTTACACTACTGAACACTTGACTAACACTTAAAACAGAAATAAAGTTCTTAGGAATCACAGTAACACACATATGAACCCACAAAAAGACATCACAAACACATTGTATGGGGAAAGAAAACGTGCCAACTTAATCTCTCTAATATACGACAACATTGAAATCACATCGGTTCCCATATGTATAAACACCTTACAAATGAACTTCACTAAAAGAACCTCCTCGACTACATGGACTCACACACACACACACGCACACACGCACGCACCCCCCCCCCC